>NC_090449.1:947509983-947836088 GCF_031143425.1 Pleurodeles waltl
GTAGCAAATGAATTGTTATAATAAATCCCCACAACGTCCAGTTCTTAGATTTAATATAACTTGTTCAGGTAAAGAGTTTTAAACTTTACCTGAAAAGTTGCCAACTTCAGCCCTGCAGTGTTATTGCTGCTTTGCTCTGAATTGCCAGCCTCTGGCAGCCTGGCCAAGCTGCTTGATGAGGTGTGAAGTGGCCTGGCTCCACACAAAGAGATGTGCCTTGGGGAGGAGATCTCCCTTCAGCAGATGGTGAAGCAGGAACGGGGAGGGCTGCAAACTGGTCTTCAAAGGCAGAGAAGGACATTTGGAGCAACCCAGCAACACCCTCACATCCTGCAAACCCAGACAATTAGGTGCCCCCTTGATTAGATTAGGAGAGGGCAGGAGAGGGGTGTGTTTAGGTTTTTTAGCCACACCAGTGAGTGGGCTCAGCCAGATGTAACCTCCAAAAATCACTTTCAGCCATGATGGATTTTTGAGGAATGTTGCTCCCTGGGATTGATTTTTGCCACACTTCCCAGGAAGTGGTCATCACAGGGGGAAGGACCTTGCCCCTGATTAGAGAACCAGGACCCCCCTGTTTTTCACCCAGGAGCAAGGATCAAACTGGCAGACCTGCACCCACACCTCAGTTCCCTACCAGATCCCTATCAGATTCCAACAAGGAAGAACTACAGGAGAAGAAGGACTGCCCTGCTGGACCCCTGACCTGCACCTGGACACTGCACTCTGGAGGACTGCACCAGCTGCACACTTGGGCTTCACCACTAAAAGGACTTTACCTGTCTTCTACTGCCTCAAGAAGGGACTCCCTGTTTGCTACAGGTAGAAGGGAGCTGCCCAGAGTCCCCTGCATCAAGTCCTGCAAGCAGATCCCAGCTGACCAGCGTCCAGTGGCCATTTGATTATTCTGACCAGGTGCATTCTGGGAATTGTAGTCCCAACGCCCAAGGAGCAACTCATAGCTTCTGGAACCTTGGAACAAGTTGTGGACACTTCAAGGACTCAAAAAGGTCCTCTGGAAGAAGATCCAGAAGTTTGGAGATGTTTGGAGCAACTCCATAAGTTGAAGATGTACACTGTGGGAGTTGTGGTCCCAGACCCCAAGAGGCACACCAGAGCCTCTGAACCCTTGGCTGGTGCTGTGGACCACTTTCCTGAATCAAACACTTCTGAAAGTAAGTGTGACAGTGTTACCTCGTGGGTGGCCTGAACTCTGGACTTTGTTCCTTTCCAGTGTGACCTTTCTTAACCCTTTGAGCGCTAGTTGTTTCTATGAGCTAGAAAGCATTAATTCTTTAAAAAATCATATTTGTTTTGGTGTTATTTTAAAGCTAAAAATAATTCCTATTTTTATAAATAGATTTTTGATTTTTAAACTGTTTCCTGTGTTTTATTTAATTACTGTTTTGTGATATCTGAATGCTTTACACTTTGTCTCCTAAGTTAAGCCTTGTCGCTCGTTGCCAAGCTACCAAGGGTTGAGCTAGGTTTAATTTACTAAGACCTAACTGGACCTAAGTGGAGGTTAGTGGCCTACTGCTAAGTGTAGGTACTTACCTGCCCTTACCAATAACCCATTTTCCAACAAAAATATGTTAGAAAATTTACACTCTCTCAGTCTCAGTCCTTCAACAAATCTGTACATAAAATGACTCATGTCCTTCAGCTCAATTGTTTCTGTACCACTGTGACATTTGAAAACCTTTAACATTCTGTCATAATATGCATGGATTGACTCTTTTCCTTCCTGTGCTGTTCTATTTATGCACTGCCAATCAATATTTTTCAGCGAAACTCTCCTTTTTAGGAACTCAATGACTTTATAGTAATATTTCATTACATCCGGAGATGGTGCACCTGTTTTCAAATCCCTTTGCGCTTCATTTGTAGGCCAATCTACACTCTGCTTACACTCCTTCCACAAATCTGCGGGAACAACAATATGAAAGAGAGTATTCAAGTCCTTCCACAGACATTTTGCAAGTTTCACAAACCTATCTGTCTGATGATACCATTCCTTTTTTTTTATTGATTTTTATCAAGATCCAGCAAAACTAACGAAAAAAAGCATTACAATTCCAAACTATATCTTAAACATACTCCCCAAGGGATTTCTAATAGGATAACTCCAGATACAAACAATCAGGGTAAGTGACTGAAATAAAAGGGAAAAAAGAGAGCCTCCCTCCTTTTTTACACACTATTAAACACCCTTGTCTAGAAAAAATTCCCCCCAAATCCGTGAAAACCTTTTGCCCCCACCCACTCTCCTAGCATATCTCATTTCCTGATTTCTGAACTGTATCATTTTACTCAACCATTCTTGAGGGCTGGGAGTTAGATTGGAGCACCAGTTTCTTAGTAAAAGAGATCTGGCAACCACGGTGGCTATAAGATTAACTTTTCCAACCGAGGTGGGAGCCTTACCCCAGAGTCGTAGCCCACACCCACCAGCCAGACAGTAGGAATTATAGGGATCTGAGCAATAGTTGTTAATATTTTATTTTATCCATTTTAGTAATCCTGAATTAGTAGACATGTACCAATCACATGTATCCAGCCAGCAACCCCTATTGCCTTACAACGAAAACAGAGATCAGGGCAACTGGGCATAGCTCGGGACAAGGCTTGTGGGGTACGATACAATAGCCATTTACTGAAAAATATCATGCGGTGCCAATTTGCACCTCTAAGTACTGAAAAATGTAGATGATTGATCTTTTCCCAGCACTCCCTTGAAAGGTCAAGATCATCTTGACGAGCCCATTTTCTTGCCGCTTTTGCCCATAGTTCAGTCTTATCCTGCTCAAGAAGCAGCCTTCTCCATGTCCCCGCATGCCTTATCCCGGAGGGGGCCACCAGTTCAGAAACTACAGCCTGCTTATTAATGATTGAATCAACATCCAAATCTCTCAGACTATGAAGCATGATACTATAGGATCCTCCCAAAAGAAAATCATTTTGATCGGCCGACAGAATATTTGAGGGGGTTTCCCAATTATCATTGATGCGAAAATCCCCGATTTTACCAAATCCTGCATAATCTCATCTCCTTACTGTCTCTGAATCGAGCTGAAAGCCCGAGTGCAAGGCAAAATGCTTGAGGGGAGTAAGAAAATGCAAATATGGGATTGAATATCTTCTAAAAAAATCCGATTTCTTTTTAAACGGCCATTTAAGAACTTAATATCAAACTTTTTTGGAGATTTCACCAATAATGCAGGATTCGAAATATCATGTTCCTTGCAGACTAATTCGCGAAAATCTTTGGTAAATAGGCCACCCATGGATCGGTTAGCATTGAAATGAGTCAGATAATGTGCAAAAAAGGCGAAGTAGTAATCTTTAAAATTTGGTATTGCTAAACCCCCCTTTTCTCTATCAGCATATAATGCTTAAGGCAGCCCCTGCCTTCTGGTTTTGCCAAATGAATGAGCCCAACAAAGACTCTAATTTCTTAAAAAATGAAGATGTTAATACACAAGAAATTGCTGAAAACAGAAAGTTAAATAATGGTAGTATGGACATTTTAATGCAATTCGCCCAAGGATAGAGAGGGGGAGGGACCCCCAACGTGCAAGCAGGGCCTTGGCTTTCAAAAGTAAAGGAACATAGTTAAGATCGTACAGATCTCCTATTTCTGATGAAAAATTAATCCCCAGATATCTCTTTGGCATAGTGTTTACACAATGCATTAGTTGGTGGAGCAATTTAATAGAAGAAGTGCCAGAGAAAATAATATTGGTTTTACTCATGTTAATCTTGTAGCCCCCAATTTGTTCAAATTCAGTGAACACTTTAAGAGCCTCCTCCTGGGAAGATCGTTCTTCATCTAAAAACATGACAATATCATCCGCATAAAGTTTGATCTTCGCCATTGACTTCAGCGGGGATGAATTCGATTATTCTGTCTGATTTTAATTGCTAAAGATTCAATGAAGAGAGCAAAAAGAATAGGAGATAGGGGACATCCTTGACAGGGTCCCGTGTCGAACTTGAAGTTGACCAATACAGGCGTAGTTAATTATGATATTGGCCTTAGAGCCTTGATACAACCTTTGAATTAGTGCAGAAATCTGGGAAGGCACCTTGTATCTGGACAATATTTCAAACAGTCTGTCCCATACAACCAAATCAAAGGCTTTTTCTGCGTCTAATAAAAGGATAATAGCAGAAATTTTATTAGAAGCGAAATAGTCAAGAACCTCAGCTAAGTAATGCGTGTTAGATGCAAGTTGCCGACCGGCAATAAACCCATTCTGGTCAGGGTGCACCAGTTTATTGACAACCCTATTGAGCCTGTTGGTCAAAAGTTTGGTAATAATTTTATAGTCTGTATTTAACAAAGAGATTGGGCGATATGCATTAGGATCTTCCTTGTCCTTGTTCTTTTTAGGGAAGCTGACCACATTCCCAGAATACCAAGAGTTGGGGATCCGCTCACCCTTCAGCAAGCCATTAATTAAAAACAGAAATATATCAATAAAACTTTTGTAGAATTCAGCCGGGAAGCCATCAGGTCCACAGGCCTTCCCCATGGGGAGATTCTTAACGACCTCAAGAAGTTCCAACTTTGTAAATGGCTGCCATAAAGCCTCACTATCTTCTTCAGCAAGCATAGGAATGTCTAATTTCCCCAAGAAGTCCCTAATGGCCCTATGATCAATAGCCTGGGTTTCGCTTTAGATTTGCCTATAATGTTCTAACATCATTTTTTCCACATCTCTGGGGTCTGTATGCCTAACTCCGGATATAGGACACCTCAGTGCGTGTATCATATTATTAGCGATTTGGTCACAAGCTTGCCAGGCCAAAAATGTACCTGTAAAATTACTCTCTTCATATGCCTTCTGTCTATAAGTCTGGTATCCTATGTCGACCCTCTTGAGGAAACTGTTAGACAGTGCCCGTTTAGCTAATTCAAAAGATTTTCTATTATTTTCCGTGGGAGCCTGGACCTAGATAACCAGACTCCTCTGCACTGCCTCTTCCAAAGCCCCTGCCTGATGTCTCTGGTAAGATTTATCTGCTGCCCGATGGCAATTACCAAACCCCTGAAAAAGGCCTTAAACGCATCCCAGACCATACCTGGAGTTGAGGACCCCGATTACTTTTGAAGAATTCACTAATTTCGACTTTAGAGACCTGTACCCAACCCTTTTCATGGAGAAGCTGCTGATTGAACGCCCACCTTCTAGGTTGGGGCATAGAACGATCTGGAAGAAGAGAAACTTCCAACACTAAGGTGGCTTGGTCAGATAAGCCAGAATGTCTCACCGACTGATTCTTAAAGCGTAGTAATTTGGATATTAGAAAGAAATCAATGTGGGAAGCGCTTTTAAACCGGCTGGAGACGCATGTGTACTCTCTCTCCTTTGGGGCACTTATTCTCGAAGGATCACAGAGCATCAACACTTTAATATAATCTTTAAAAATCTTAGCAACTTTAGGTTTATGCTGTGTTTTACCTTTAACAGTGGAATGCAAAAATGGATTCTGCAGAAAATTAAAATCCCCGCCAATAATAATTTTGCCTGAGAGTTGCAAAAGGGATTGAAAGAGTTCCAGACAAGGGGCCAGATTATCTATCAAGGGTGCATAAAAACTGACAAAAATAAATCTGCTGATACCATTCCACTGGTTTGTCTCTCAACCTTGGGTAATCATTTGTTAATGATAGAATGTCACTTCTGCTCTAAGGGACATGCACAAAATTCCCTCCTAGAGTTTCTCTCATTGGCAACATCTTCACTGATTCTCTTGTCTGTGATAGATCTACAATAGGAGTACCTAAATCTTTCTTTGGTCTTTCTCTTTTTTTGACCCATCTGCCTTCCCAATTATACGAAGCTCTCCAAATCCATACTCTCTTGAGTAATTCCCTAAGATGTGTTTTCATTCCTGCAGACCTCATGTGTGCAAAATGTTATTCCTCAAAATTTAGTCTATAACTTCTCTTCAGGTTTTTCATTTTTGTTAGATCTATTCCATACTCATCTGCTACTTCTTGTAATTGCTGGTATACTTCTGTCACTCCCTTTGTTATGATCTTATACAAATATCTCAATTGAGCTTCCGTATACTACTCTAGTCTGTTCACATCCGTTGTTCCTTCCAGAAGCTCATTCCCTTCCATTGAAAATCTGACCCTGTTTAAGAATTCTCCTTCTCTATTCTGGAACTCAGCAGTTCTTGAAACATTCAGATCTTCTAACCATGTGCTTATCTCTTGTGCAGACAAACCCTTTAATGAAATCCTGTCAGGCTGAGCACTCAATGATTGCTGTTGTATTGTACTCGCACACTGTAGAGTTAATAATCCCTTCTCTTGAGCACCGCATGATCCTATTCCAGTATGTCTAAAAGGAGACACATCTAGTAAAGAATTTGACTCACTCACGTTTTGTCCTTGCCTAGAAGGAGACATAACTCTATTATGACTCTGAGCCAAATAATTTACTGCACCATTGTTATCCTGGACATATAATGGCATAGATGTACCAAATGTAATTGGTAGAGAAATTGCATCTGGATTTCTTATTTCACTATGCTGTGACCTTCCTAACCCCTATATTCTATAGCTTTGGTGTCAGCACTCGAATAGGCTCTTTTTGAATTAACCTTAATTCTTGTACATTTTGACCCTAAGACAACACCAAATTAGTTTTTGTCCTTACAATCGGAACCTCCGTCCATTTTTTAACAAATGATTGAAACTACTCTGTATCTGTACTTATTCCCTTGACCCTGAACTAACCTGACCTGTCCTTTCTGAATCTCACCCTTGAAAATTCTGATTCATGTTAGAGGTGACCTGTAATGGATTCTCTGTGATGAGACGATCACAGTCAACTGAGCTTTGTGATGCTACACCTGATAGTGGTGCAGTAGGACTTGCATTATTAATCCCACTTCCACTAGTCCCTGTATCTTCTTGAGCCATATATGGTGGTGGTAAATTTCACAACATCTCAGACAAATACTCCTCACCGTCTGAATCCTCATCATTGAACATAACTCTTTTAAGTTCTTTTGATTTCTGTCCTTTGACTACAGAAGAACTTCATTTATTGTTCTTTGTCATGTTTAACTCACTTTTGTCACTTTTTGTCAATGCTGGAAAAAAACGAACACCCTCTAAGGTATCGATTCTCCAGTTTCTCTTCTCATTATCCCATCTAGCTTCTGCCCGATTGGTCTACTAAATAGACAAATTACAACATATACCAAGTGTCTCACTACACTTGTCAATATACTCCGGCGTCTTAGACCTCTCTCATTAGGTCCGTCTTACCAACAACCACGTGGATAATTTTTCTATGCAGTAAGTGCCACACTCATATGTAGTTTGCCGACTTCCCTACTCTCATTCCTCTATGGAGTATGCCCTCTCCCTGTGAACACTACTTCCCCTATTGCAGTACGCCAACTCCCAATAAACTCACAATCAACTCAATCATCAGCAAATTAGCTAAAGCTGTGCAAGCGCATATTCTATCCCTAACCAAACTCAATCTAACAGTTCACTGTGAACACTCCCTACCAACCTAGAAGATCTCTAAGGACTGGGGAAAGTCACTTAAGGCATCTAGCAACTCATTTTGTCAAGTCCATAAAACATTTTTTTTTAAACTAAGGCCCATATTTATACTTTTTTAGCGCCGCATTGCGTCATTTTTTTACGCAAAAGCGACACTAACTTACAAAATCGAATTGTATTTTGTAAGTTTGCACCTCTTTTGCATCACAAAATGATGCAAATGCAGCGCTAAAAAAGTATAAGTATGGGCCTAGTAATCAAAAACTCAATAACATTTTCACCAATTATGACATCATTAATGACATCATCTAAAAATGATGTAACAAACTCTGCTACCAAAAGACTGTGAACTTGCAGAGAAACCTAAGTTATTATCTCAAATCAGATTGTAGGTTTCACGCATCAGGCCATTTGGACCGAACCGACATTGTATAGAGGGGGTGTCAATTGCATGACATCATAATCATCACAACAATATTAAAACAATATAATCTACAATCTCATAGTACTTCAATAACCACACCAATTGTAGAAAAAGGTTAGCAATTTTATTTTCCTATATTAACAACGCTAAAATCACAACAATAATTCTCAAGCACAAATTATACATATAGAGAGTCAACAAAGACTGATTAGAACGCCTCATGTATCTGAGTTTAATTAACCAAAGCAAATAAGCAAATCAATTCAATGATTATAGCACAAGAACATAACACCAAGATCTCTGCTAACGAAATCAAATACATCAGAACAAGTGATAAAACATCAATAACAAGTCAAGAGTATGTGAAGAAAAACATTTCCCTCACTAACCACTAATTAGCATCAACATGTTGGGCTTCCTGTAATTGTTTTAGTAACACAAATTTAGAAAAAATATCTAACTCGGGTTGTGTCCAAAATCATTAGCAGCAGTTGATTCAGTGAGTTGCAGCTAGTACCTGAAAAACAAAAGCACATAACAAGTGCAATTCATACATTACCCAATGCACTACAAAATCAGCAAGTTTGTCTGCTTTATAAGAGGGGCACTCTCAGTAATCAGCATTGGAATAAAAGATACAGGATAGGACTGGGTAATGGTTTAAATTGTGGATCATAAACTACACTAAACCATTAAAGCATTAGGAACATAAATTATCAAATGGTGAACTGCTAAAGCTCTGCCGGTAAGACTCTAACATCCCAAAGATGACTGACTAAAAGAAGTGGTGACCAAACATTAAGTTAAACTGACGAATGAAAATGTTTGGACAAAACATAAGATGAGCAAAGTATGATCAATTAAAATTAAAACAGATATCTAGGAATTACACATTTAAACATCATTCACGTTTCCATTGGTGTTGAATACCTAAACTAATACATTTGTATCTTAGACTTCCTTCTCTTCCGTCTCGTCTGTGGATCCTTTGTTTCTCCCTCATCAAGAACTAGCACTCAGGATATGTGATTTAACATTGTTTCATTCATTTCCAACCTCAAGGGAAACATACGTGTTAGTAACATTTCTCTAACAATTAGCATATTAAGACTTCGAACAACAATTGAAACATTTAATTGATTACATCATAAAACAACCTTGCATATGCCTATGCTTTAGTCCTGTATATGTCACTGTTAACACATTTATTGGTTAAGAAACATACTAGAGAAAAATTGTCGTGAATAAATGAAAATAATTCTATTCATGCTAAGTTATCACAGGCCTACATAAGATGCTGGCTATTTCATAAAACACTTGTTTTTCATTATTACATTGATTACTACAATTTAAATCATACATTAATCTATAAAATGAGTATATCATCAAATTTAGATTTTTATCACTAAAATCTCTGCTTCCACACATATGACGGTAAAAAGTACATTTTCCACGTAAACACAGGGGGGCATATTAAAGAGCCTCTAGTGCCACCAGAGCGTCACTTTTCGTGCCGCTCCAGTGGCGCAATGTCCTGCGCCGTATTTAGAAGGTGGCGTTAAGCCGCTTTTAGTGGCTTAACACCACCTTGTAAATACGGCCACTCACACGCAGCACTTTGCTTGGAAGGGGCGTGCAATGGGTGTTGCTGTGGGTGTGCCACAGCAACACCCATTGCATTTTGACGCTGCCTCAGATTTACAATTTACATTTTTGTAAACTTGAGGCAGCGCCAAAATCTAATGTCACCCAGGGGTGGCATTAGCATGGTACAGCGAGGAGAAATGCTTTCATTTCTCCTCCTTTTTTGCTCTTTCTATGTGTGCTGCATACTGCAGCACACATAGAAAGAGCAAATCTCCATTTAAGATTGTTTTTGTGCAGGAAGGTGTTCCTTCCTGCATAAAAACAATCTCCCTCTCAACGCAGCCATCCTTGCACTGTGGTGAAAGGGATACGGCGTTGGCGCACAACAGCAAATTTAGCGCCAGCGCGGGGGAAACTCACATCTTCCAGTAAATACGCCACATGCCTGTGTTTTGAAATTGACAGTGCACGATGCTACCTAATCTGGTGCAGTGCTCTTCACCATCATTTTCTTTTAAATCTCACGCAGATTATTTTTATATAGTCAGTCTTAAGTCTTGTGAACCCACACAGCAGGGTCACATATATAAACATAGGGCCCACTACATATTGGAGTTAGTGTGCTCTTACAATGAAATACAACCCATAAGCATGCTATTTGACTGTGTACAACTTGCTAGACCTTTACCTGGACAGGCCTAGATGGGAATACAGTCCTTATTGCTTAATCTCCCCCAGAGATAATGTTACAAAAATGCTTCAAAATTATTTCTTACTTACATTTTCAAAATATGTTTTAATGGTGAGGTTAGATTGATAATTTAAGTGGAAATGTAACTCTGTGAAATGTACTTGAAGCTACCTGATTAAGAACTGGCTTTAAAACAGTTTTATCACTCATTGCACCTACAGAGCTGAAATAATGATCTTTGGCTGGGACAGTTGACGTTTCTGGCTCTGAGGACAATAGCTTCTGTCTGAGTCTAGGAAAGCAAATAGGTGGTAACTGCTGACCACTTAGAAATGATTCTCTGGAAGGAAACAGATACAGTTGACAGAACAAATGGCAGATTTATCACAAATTATTTGGTCTTGGAGATTCCAAGGAAGGCTTCTCCTATATATTTCCAGGGCCCCCTCAGGCAGAAAGACGCTAGTTACAGTAGGGAAGTGAACTGATTTTGACATTCTCAGATGGAAGTAGAGTTTGTCTAAATAGGAAGTAACTAAGGAGCTGAACACAGACCTGGTTAATATTACAATGAGGTATAGAGTACCTTCTGCAAAAGGGGGGTGGAGAAACTGTGATAAAAGTGTGAGGAATTGGTGGTAGAATTTCCCAAATCACTCTCTAGTGAGCAGGATAAATTGGGCAACTTGACCACAACCTCCCCAGAACATTCTTGGATCTAAGAATAATTCATCTAAAGAAGAAAGCCCTTCAGCAAGAAAACTACTGATTACTGTTAGAAGAAGAGGAGTCCCAAAAAGCTCAATGAGTCAAGGATTCAAGGACTTTTGACTAATGCTGGCACCCAGGGGATTGGACTGCTAACCATGTTCCAGTGGTTGGCTTCCTGCTTGCCTGTGTAAGGGACCCAAAAATCAGGATTATGGATTCCAAGCGGGACCAGCTGACTATAGATGAGAAGCCAACTCAGAGATGCCAGGGGTTTCAGGACTGACCAGGTGGAACTTTTGCTAGACTTGGAAAAGGTTAGATATTCCACTTCTGGTGGTCCAGGTCAAGGTGCTGAGGCTCACCCACAAATGTTACACCCACATTTTATCTACTCAGAGCTTTCTGCCACACTGAAAACTAGTTTAGTGGGACCTCACAGCAAGGGCATATGGCCCCATGGAGCCTTGCCCAGCTACAGCTTCCAGCCTTGCATTGCTTGAGGATTTTGACTTCCATAATAGTGATTAAAGTCAAAAGGTAAAACCTTGCACCAAGGTGAGGTGACGGATCTATCCAATATGTGAAGTGACTTCTACAGCTACTAAATCCAGGTTTGCTCCACCTGGTCATTTTTGTATAAAACAACAGCTTCAGAGAGAGCTCAATTTCGATGTAGATGACTTTCAGGGATCTTCACTGGCCACAAGCTTGGACCTTGTCCTGGTGGAATATTTTGACTTCTATCTCAGAGACAAAATCAGTGAGTAAAACGTGGACGGGGAGAACCCACCTGGTGTATCTGACCTCTTCTCCATTGTGGTCGGCCTGAAGGTCTGGTTAACCAAAATTGTTGTTCTGATTGCTCCTTTATTTTCTCTTGCATTTTTTTGCCCTGAAACATTACAAATTCGTATCTCTGGTTCCCCGTCATATATTTTAATGGTCTTGCTGTCTTTTTCTCTCTATTTTTAATCTGGTTTGGGAATTGTTAATGTTGTGTTCTCAACTTCAAGATTATTGTTATTGCTTAAACTTAACAGAACTTGTTTGGGGACTGCTTGCTCCTTGTGCCATGGCTAGCAGGTGTTGATTGTCTTAGATGTGTGTTTTGAACTAAACATAGCAGTTAGTATGGCAATCCTCCTCCCAAGGTAATAACCTCAATTCTGACATGGCCATTTAGAGGATTACGGAAGAGGTGGAGTATATGCATTTGCATAAATTGGATTTAAATAATGCTTTTCTGTTGTATCCAGTATGCACAGCTGCATTTCAAAAACGTGACTGTGACATTTTTCGAGTAAAAGGGGAGATAAACCATCCACAGCTGCTCTTAGCAGATGAGTGTTCTCATTGATCATTCAAGGCTATAAGACTTCTAAAATTCCACCTTCATAATTTGTATGGGGAAGATCAACATGGGTGATGGCTACATTATTGGCCTTCTCCTCAGGTGTTCCTACGCGTGGTTGTGGATTGGCAATGTATCCCTCCCTTTCCACATTTATGTATGTTATGATATGACAGTATCATATCAAACGTTTTTGACTGTGGGCCAATTTGTTATTTCAGTAGCAGACCAATAGAGTGTTGAAATTAATGTTTTTTAGTCGTTGGTTTTCACTAAAAGTGCACTGGTGATTGTGTTACTTTCTGGTGTGATTGGTGTTTAATTACCTGTTCAGTCGATGAGCTTGTATATAGCCTCACCATTAAAGAATGGCTTGAGGAAGGTTGGAGAAGGATGTAATGCTTGTATTAATTGTGTTAATCTCCATTGTTCTTTCTCCATGTAATCCTTGTACCATTCCTTGCATACTATTCTGCCCCATCTATGGAGAACAAGTGTTCTGTGTAGGTTTCTTTATAATGGTTCCTCCCAGGACCTCTGGCAATCCTATTTGAGGGCTGATACTTACTTTTTTACCCAGGACAAAAGAGTGAAAAGCACATGAGGATAAAATTAAAGCAGAGAAAGACTGAAAATGCATGACAAAAGGGAGAAAACAGGAAGCTGCAAGAGTGAAATAACGAGGCAGGGAGTGTCTGGTGGTGCATTAAAAAGGCATGAGGTGGAATCAAGATTACACAAACTTAGTATTAGGTATGATAATATATAAGAGCAAACTTCTGGGCCCCAGCACTTATTCTTTTACAATTTAAGCAAAGCACTGACCCAGACAGATAAACATAAATATGCCTATTAGAAAATGTGAGGGATTTTTACTTTAAGGACGATAATCTCTTATAAATAAAGACAGAGCCCTCATCATTAAGGAATGGAACAAGTAAGAAACGGAGAAAAAGTAATTGAGATTATCACAAGTAATGCAAGCATTCGAAAGAGCCTGCATGTTTTTTTGTGAAATGCCTTTTTTGAAAAAAAAGATATTTGTAGAAGGAACAATTCTAAAAAAATATCAGTGATTTGCACTCTCACACTGAAAGATACAGTCTGCTAATATAACTCCACAATAATTTTAAATCACAATATTTTGCCAGATTATCAAACTCTTTGGGCCTGATTACGAGTTGGCCGTCCACGGATCGCCATGGCGGCGGGGGTCAGACCACTGTCGATCTTATGGTCGGACTGCCATATTACGAGTATGGGGGTCATACTAACAGAAGACCGTCAGCAGTCCACCAGCACCGCCAGTTAGGCCAGACTGCCACAGTCACAAGGAAGCACAAACAGGCCTGTGGAGCCTGTATTGCCACCGGACTCATTACGAGGTTGCACACTGCCAATGTGACCATGATGGTCCAACCGCCACATATCAGAAGGCAGAAACGGACAGTATAAAGGGAGACACTCACCTGCACGCAGACTTGCACATCCGATGCTGCCATGGAGCCCTTCACAAACATCATGCTGATGCTCCTGCTCACCCAAAGACAACGAAATCCATGCCTCCGTGGATGCCAACAACCATAAGTACACACATCTACCTGTGTCATTAACCTTAAAAACTGCTTACACATCATGGGAGGCATGACAGTGGCATCAGGTACATATCTCAACCCACAAACACACATCAACACGACATGCACACAGTCACTATATGCCCCCTTTGGGCAGCACATACACACTGCACCTCAACACTATACAAATACACATGGCCACACAGCTCAGACACAGGGACAGTGAAGGCCACATGGCAATGTCATACCACTGGCCATGGACTGTTCACACACAACAGACATATGTATTGAAGTGGCATGGAACACAAACAACACCACCATTAAACAACCCTGCAATAGACACAAACATCACACACATCACAGCACAATAGAAGTGCAATGGCATGCACAAAACACAAAGACACAAATAGACAAAGAAAACATGATAACTATACCTGCACAAATGGAGGATGGGGGCATCCGGGACACCCAGTTAAGAGGTCCGCACTGGGACATGCGTCCCCTCAAACAACATGTGCACAGGAAATGGCCTTTCATGGGTCCCAGGGACAAACTATACTAAGCCCAAATTTCATGCACATCTGCACAATGGGGAAGAGCAAGTCATCAAAGCACATACAACTCCTATTGCATGGGACATACCTCTACAGAAACTAGTTGCAAGAGACACACACCTAAATGGGCACATGCACAGGCAAATTCATTTACAGCAAGCACAAAAGATCAGACTCTATGGGGGTCATTCTGACCCTGGCGGCCGGTGACCGCCAGGGTCACTGACCACGGGAGCACCGCCAACAGGCTGGTGGTGCTCCCTCGAGCATTCTGATCGCGGCGGTTCAGCCGCGGTCAGAAACGGAAAGTCGGCGGTCTCCCGCCGACTTTCCGCTGCTCGGGTGAATCCTCCATGGCTGCGGAGCGCGCTCCGCAGCCATGGGGATTCTGACCCCCCCTACCGCCATCCTGTTCCTGGCGGGTCTCCCGCCAGGAACAGGATGGCGGTAGGGGGTGCCGCGGGGCCCCTGGGGGCCCCACTGTGTATTTCAGTGTCTGCAAAGCAGACACTGAAATACGCGACGGGTGCAACTGCACCCGTCGCACCTTCCCACTACGCCGGCTCCATTCGGAGCCGGCGTCCTCGTGGGAAGGTAGATTTGCCCTGGGCTGGGCCCGCCAGCCCAGGGCAAATCTCAAAATACCCTCAGCGGTCTTGTGACCGCGGAGCGGTATTTTGACGGGGGAACATTGGCGGGCGGCCTCCGCCGTCCGCCAATGTTAGAATGACCCCCTATGTCTGCACTAACAGAACTCAAGATGACACACATCAGATACCTACAGAAGACATATCAGGGGGACACGTCGAATGCCATACATGCCCACATTGCGCAACACACATACTTATACACAAAACATATACCCTTCTCTCTGGGGACAGCAGCACTGCCCACACACTTGCATACTGAAAACAACAGCACATGGAGCAGCAAGCAGGCTCAAAATGCAGGCATACAACACAAACTAATGATGAACAACATAATGGTGTTAAAGGAATTGCAGGGCAAATGTGTACCCTAAAAAACAAACTGTTTGAGTTCATTAAAATTAAAACTTTTTTTTAAAGTCCAAAGGCCATTGGCCAGTCCATAATAGTCCAAATATAGCACAGTGCTGTGCGTAAACCTGACTCCCAAATGCCATGAGACCTCCACAGGAAGGGGCATCAAGAGGGCAGGCAGGCACCTCAGGGATTACCTGGGGTGGATCAGATTTTGGGGGGGGGTTGGGTTTGTGAGGGGTGGTCTTCTTGGGAGGGGTGGGGGGCAAGGGAGGCCTTGGCTGTGGAAGGGACAGCTTTGGAGCTGGGTGGGTCCATTTGGGTGTGGTTTGGGGGAGAACAGGGATAAGGTCAAGCTCACAGAGGAACCGTTTGTGGACACATGGGGTGGTCATCAGAAGGGGGTCAGAACTTGGAGGTTAAGGGAGTGATTGTCTGATGTGTAGGTGTGGATTTTGTGGGTGCATGCTTATGGGAGGTATGCTTGTGTGTGGTGGGTGTCTGTTGGGCAGGTGAGTGAGTACATTTATATGTATTGGGCTTGGAGGGTGGAGGTGATGGGGATGCATGATTGTCTGTTGGGGTGGTGACTGCAGGTGTGGCGGATGTGGTGGATGTACGTGTGTCTGTAGTTGTGGTGTCTGCTACTGTGGTGCTCCTGGTGGATGTCTGCGGGTCTGCTAGGGTGGTGTCTGCGGGTAGGATGAGTGTGGTGGCTGTGTCAGTGACTGTTGTGGTGCATGTAGGTATGCTTTATATCCTGTGTGTGATGCTGGAAATGGCGGGGTATCAATAGAAGTTGTGATTGTTGTCATGTCTGTAGGTGGATGTTGTTTGTGTGAGTGCCGGTGTGGCTTGTGGTGCTTGTCTTTGTGTGCGCTGCATTTGTCTGTTGAGGTGAAAGACTGCGGATCTATTTGTGTGCTTTGGGTAGGTAGGAGAAGGGGGATTTGGACTGGGAAGAGGGAGGTGGAGAGGGGACAGAAGGTGGGGGGTGAATGGCTGCTGTCAGTGTGGAGGCTAGAGCCGGATAAGGTCTCTGTAGGCCAGCCATTGCATCATGAATGCCTTCCCAGTACAAGTTTGTTTGTTACAGTTGGGTAACCTATCCCTGCATGGCATTCACAATGGCTGACTGACCCACAGAGATTGTTCTCAGGAGATCAATAGCCTCCTCACTGTGGGCAGCATGGGTAATAGAGGCTGTGGCAGAGGTGCCTGTGGTGAAGGAGAATCCTCCACGCTCTTTGGTGAGCAGGCACAGCCAACAGAGTAGGGAGCAACAGGAGGGGCGGTAATAGAACGAGGGTGGCAGACAAAGGGAGAGATGTCCCCAGCAAAAACAAAACAACCAATTAGCAAAACCCAGAGCAGTCACCACTAATTTCTGACACCCATTACAATGACATCCTCTGACTGTTTCTGTGGTAGACATCTGTCATTTGCATGTTGGAGAGACACAGAACTTTAAAAGAATATTAGAAGGCCCTCAACCTGTTGCCC
Source organism: Pleurodeles waltl (assembly GCF_031143425.1). Lineage (NCBI taxonomy): Eukaryota > Metazoa > Chordata > Amphibia > Caudata > Salamandridae > Pleurodeles > Pleurodeles waltl. The sequence continues at coordinate 947,526,920 of NC_090449.1, forward strand.
AATGGGCACCAACATCACTAACCACATCTTGGACATGCCAACATTATTGCAACTCACTCCATGATGCATGCCAACAGTCATTGCACAATCCTCAATCATTACACATGCGCAGTGCACTTTTCCACATGATTCCAAATCAAGGGCATAGATAAACACAAAGGCCATCATTACAACCCTGGCGGTCGGTGTTAAAGCGGCGGTCATACAGGCAACAGGCCGACGGTAAAAAAAATGGCATTTGGACATTGGCGGTTACCGCCATCTAAATCCGCCACTTTAACACACTGACTGCCAGGGTGGTAACGTCCGCTGAGCCGGAGACTTCGGTCTCTAGCCCGGCAGCCACCACAATCCCAACCATGGGATTCCGACCCGGCCTTCCACCATGGTTTTTGTGCCAATCTTACCACCACGAAAACCATGGTGGTAGGCCCAATCAGTGCCAGGGAATCCCTTCCCTGGAACTGATAGGGGTCACCCCCACCCCTCTAAGGACTCCTACCCCACCCTCCTCCCCCCACTCCTCCCCCAAACCGGACATATACACACCCACATGCGCACCCATATACACACATGCACACATGCATACCCACCACCACCCATGCATGCACACATAAATGCCCACACACCACAACACACACCAACATACCTTGTTATACACATGCATTCACAACACACATCACTCACAATCACTCATCCACACATGCATCCTACGCGACTCACACCCGCATGCACGCATACCAATAAATACACACAACACCCCTCACATACACACACACCCCCATACACACGACACCCCCTAGCTCCCTCTCAGGTCAGAGAGCCCGACTTACCTGCATGCAGGGGGTCCTCCGGCTGGAGATGGTCCGCGTCACTGCTGTCAGCAGCAGCGTCCGCCAGCAAAACACCGCCAGGCCGTATAATTGCTCCTGATACAGTCGCCGGTGTTTTGCTAGCATGGCGGTGCTGCTGTCAGCAGCGCCTCCTTACCACCGTCCGGCGCCATGACCGCCGGCAGTGTTCCGCCAGCATTCTGGCGGAATACCGTTGGTGGTCATGATACCGGTAGACGTCTGGTAGCCACGGCAGCGGTATGTTGGCGCAGTCGCTGTGGCGGTAGGTGGTCAATACCGCCAATGTTGAAATGAGGGCCAAAGTGTTTCCACACTCTGGGCCTATCTGGCATCTCCCTCATAGTTACTGCAGTTCAACATGCCAAATGACATACTATGATGCATGAAGGTATATGTTGAACAATGAACAATAGTGACACACTCCTGTCTGTGGCACCACATGACACCCATTGATTTACTATTCCACTAACAGTTTCCCATGCAAATGAATGTGAGGGAATACAGATGTCATCCCATCAACATAGGTAGAACATGCATGGAACCACAGCATAGAAATGTTTCCTAAAGAGAAAGAGACACATGCAGACATATAGGCACAAGGAATGTTGGCAAAAATGATGACACATCATTCATGTCAATAGACATTCTCCAATTACCAAGGGAAAGTAGTTTACTACAGCTGCAAACAAATAGCTATGTTCGCCATTTCATATGTATGATGGATACCTACATATCACGGACAGCAGTGAGGCACCAGCACCGATATTACATTGAGGATAACTAGCTCCTGGGTTGCAGAAGTATACATGCACATATACCCAGACACATGGCAGACTACAATGATATACAACCTACGTACCTTTGGCCTGTAACATTTAGGAAGAGAGATCTATTGGAGAGAAATTACACCCAGTAGAACAACAATCAATGAATGACCACAGTACATAGCCATTTGGGGTCCGTGCTGAGCAAACGGTCTGAGGATTCCCCCAGTTTTGTCTAAAGGGAAAGGAACACCGGTTTGATACACATGACATGTCAACACAAACAATCCCCCACCTACTGTGTGACACATGGCTCATCCTTCATTGTCAACTGGAGCAGTAAGTACCTCACTCAAACACCTGGCAATGGGACAGGCTGGATTTTGCCATGTACTCCCCCCTTTGTGGCTGCTGTGCTGCCCTCAAACGCTCATCCACCTCCGGGTAGGCCACCGCCAGAATGTGGGCCATCAGGGGGGTCATTGTCTGATGGGTACCCCGACCACGGTGTGAGGACAGCCCCAGCCTGGCCTCCGCAATCTTCCGAGCCCAGGGTCTCAGGTCCTCCCACCTCTTGCAACAGTAGGCACTCCACCGACTGCGGACTCTCAGGGCCTGCACCTTCCTGGCGATGGCTCTCCAAATCCCTTTCTTCTGATGGGCGTTTACCTGCATGGATGAACAAGACAACACAAGAAAATATGTCAACAAGTCCCATCCAAAATGGCTGAGTTACATACGTGTCAGTACACCAATATGAGAACATCCTGTCTTGCCAATACTGCCCAAGTGTGGCACATAGCAGTCATTGACTACAAACACCTCCCAATATGCAGCCCTACCCACCACCCAGTTCAGGCCCTACACTTGCTAGGTAGGTCAACTGACATCTTGTGGGACATGATCTACCAATCTGACACAGATCAGAAACACTATGAGACACATCACAGCTATGAAGCGTCTGGAAGGTAAACTCCTCAGAAATCTCTTACCTCATGGATGTTATCAATGTGAAAACTCCTCAGCCATGAATGCATCAATACACTCACAATCTGTGAGAATGATTCTCAGCGTACAGTCTCTACAGGCTACTGCCAGAGTACAAACTCTAACATCACACATGGGTAACAATGAAGGGATTGGTATGGTGGGCAGAGGAAGAGTCTAGCCTGTCCATGTGTGGACATGATGAAATACAGATGCAGACTCATGCCACTTCAGGGGGTGGGGGTCTGTGTGTCTCATCATCAACTCAAAACACACTTTTGACATATGTGTCCATAATACATAGATTACCTTCAGAATAGCATAGACATGCATTGTACATTTTCTACAATGTGACCAAACAACTGAATCACATATCATGGGTTATCAGTAAACAACACACAGTTTGCATGTATGCAATGTCAGAAATGCAATGAGCCTGCACTGGACACATGTAAGCTGTATGTAGGTGACAACAGGGCTGTGGGATTAAGGGATGTGTCAAGGCTCCGAAACACACAAACAGTTTGGTTGATCAAGTCAGCAGCAAGATCTTTTTGCCTAAACAGAAATTTGTCTTAAAGCGAGCTTCAAGTGAATGTGTGCTTCATTATAAATTGTACATAGGTTCATGTTAACATTTTGGGTTGCTCTTGCTATTGTTTTTGGTTAACTGAATTCAAGCTGGCCTGGCTGATGAAGGGTGATACCCAGAAACCAGTCCCAGGATGCTCGTTTCCAGACCAGAGAGGACCTGGCCTGGCAGTTCGGCCTGGACTGTTCCCATGGGGAACAGGGTCAAGACTGATTTACATATGGCTGGGTCCAAACTAGGGTGGCATGGTGAGCAAACAAACAATGGATTATACCCTTATCTGTGAATGAGGGTGAGTGTGCGAACAGTTTCAGCACTCCGTCTATCATCCTTTTGGGTTACAGGGAGTGGACACAGTGCCACAGTTGCATAGCAAAAGTGATTCAATACCAGCCCAGACTTGGACAAATACAGCGAGATACATTTGACAGGCCCTGTTCTCTGCAGGCTGAGCAGACAGACCTGTATGAACATCCATTTCCAACACTTCCATGCATGACAGTACATCATGTAGCCAACACCCAATTGGCATGTGTTTTTTGTGCCAACATGAGGGGCAGAGTAAGTCAGGATTGATATGTCTTCCAAACAGCAGATTAGCAAGGGCAGATTGGTTTGAAATGTCTGTGGCACCTACACATAGCTCACAGTACACACAACTGACACATACAACATGCATACACTGCTAAATTTGTCAGTCAAATACATGTGGTAAGAGATTTCTGGGGATGGCTGTTATCTCACTTTACCTAGTTATGTGCATTCAACACAAGGTGGATCAGTGATTATTCAAAACACACACATCACAATGTATCAGAACTCAGCACCTGACACTGAACACAAATACATACGCATTGACTTCCCCATTGATGCGCACTGACTGCACCTACAGGGCTTTGAGTTCATATTCTGCCACGCATGGTCACACTCTAGCCTGTGAGCAGGGAATATATGTCGAAGTACTGAGAAAACTATGCAGATGAGGCGCTTACCTGCTCCTCTTGTGCTCTATAGAGTTGTCCATATAGGGGTAAGACCTCAGGCACCAGCTTATCCTAGTGGCAGCAGTGGCAGGAGTCAAGTGAGGGATTTTGCAGAACATGGTGTTCATGTCCACCACGTATGCGGCCGTTACTGCTGGCGGACACAGCCATTGGATTATGACCACCACTGGCATCAACGTTAGCCTATGGTTGTGTCCGCAGCGGTTGCAACCGCCTACCGCCATGACGACTTCTGCTGGTGGTCCCGGGCTGTTCCTAATGTCTAGTGGAGTAGGTCAGGCATCCGCCATTTTAGAGGCTCCGACAAATGTGTCACATCTCCAAAATAGTTGGGTTTTGCATCATTAACTGCTTGTCTTTTCCTGTCATGTAGCTCCTACTACTCAGACACCATTATTGTACATTGCTAGGCGTACATGGTGATTTGAATTGGGGCACAGCCCCCTCCCTTATAAAGGTCATTTTAATGCTTGGGACATCAAGTCACAGTCCGAGAAGCATGTTTTGTTGCACAATTGTTGATGACCAGTTATATAATGTGTACAAATCTTCGGCAAAGCAAGGGGGTCGCATATGGCTGCTGTGTGATTATCAGTTGTGATTGGTACTGTGTATCATGTCCACACCTCAATAGATGCCTAGGGACACAACAAGGGACTGTTGTACTGCCCTCTGTCTGTGCCGTGGCTTATATTATGTTGGCAGACCATGTTTTGGTATGTGATAAGGCTCAAGCTGGTGACAACACCCACTAATCTGTTAGCCTATTCTACGGGACAAGGTCTGACAAAGCCCTTTCTTCTGTGGTATGGGGTATGGTAGTTTGGCATATCTAGCCTGATTTAATTTGGTTCACACATTCTTGACTATGACAGTCCAGACATTTTGACAGCCTATGTGCTGTACAGTGCAATAAAATGTTTGGTGTGACCAGATAACAGTATCAGTGAGTTGCTATTAACCCTCAGCATGACACTACCTGTGACATATCCATCCTTCCATTACCATCTTGTGTCTTCCTCATGTGCATCACAAGGGCTTACATCTCAACATTTCAACATGTGGAACAGAAGCAAGCAGGCAATGTTTTTCTGATTTGTGTGTTTATTTACGTAGGTGCAGGAAGTAAATAAACTGATGCTAAGATGAAAGTGAGGGTTTCACTCATGGTAGATGTAATCAAATTAGTAGATGCCACAACATTTGGAGTCCCAAGTCCAGTGTCCTACTTCCATGGAAGATGTAACGTGGTTGGAGAACAATCAACAGAGTGAATAATTGGCACACAAAGGAGTGAAATCAGGAAGAGGTAACTTGCTTGCAAAGGCTGATGTCTTGCCATCTGCACCGCCTGGAGTCTTGGTTGGATGTCCCGTCTTGAGTGGGGTTCTGCAGCTACAGAGGTGGGGTGTCTGAGGCTGGTGCCACCTCTAACAGGGCCTCCCCTCCAGTAGCTGCCAGAGATATAGAAGGGTGTGGTGCTGATGGGCCAAAGAAAGGGGTGTGGTGTTGCTCACTGTCCCGGATCAGGGTACTGCTAATTTCCCTGAACACCCCTGGTAGGGAGGCCAGGACAGTGTTTGTAGCCTGCTACTTTTGCAATGACTCTGGATGGAAGTCCCTTTGCAGCTCCTTGATTACCTTGAGTTTGGTGCGTACCTGGCCCATCACAGCTTGGAATTGTTGATAGGCCCCCAAGGCTTGGCTGATGGTGTTCTGGGCAGGACCATCCCCAGTTCCCTCATTCCCTCCGCCTACAACATCCCTCCCACGTACTCTACCCCCATGTGCCTGCACCCTTGGCACAGATGCCCCCAACCACTGGTTTCAGGACCATTATTGTCAAAGGTGTGTTGCTGTGACTCAGGATCCTGGATGGGGGGGAAAAGATTGTAGTCATTGTCCTTGGGACACAGGTTGAGGGGCAAATGCTGCCTGAGACATAGATGCAACTGGGTTGGGAGGAGTTGATTTGGCCATGGTAAAGCTCACTGGTTTCGCTTGACCAGGTTGCCCTGATGGGCCAGAACGGTCCTCAACGTCCAGACATCCAGGAGGGTTGTTATCACTGAGGGCTTTATCCATCGGGGTAGTGGCAGTTTCCTCAGTGGTCTCGGTGCTCCCAGTGGCAGCTTGACCTGTTGATGTGAGAGATGCAATGTTACAGGTTGTATTTAGACACCTGCCTCCAACAGTTTACAGTGACAGTTAGCCAAAGCTGTGTACACGTTGGATTGGCAGGTTTTCCTTTTGTGCCTGGTACACATGCTATCAATGCTATCAATTGTATAGACCTGATATTTCTGAGATATACCAATTCCATTTCAGTCAACCAGCTGCAGAATGTATGAGTTCACTAACCCTTGCAAGGATGGTCATAGACATAAATCTTGCCAGTAGTGAAGGCAAAACAGTGGCTGGCCAGGATGTGGCTTTGATCCTTTTAAGTCCTAGTTGACTTTTATGCAGGCAGACCCTGGACATTGTTGTATATGTGATTGAAGTCATCATGTGGTCAGTTTATGCATTGTGAATGTTTCTGCTGCCAATACCATTCAGGTGAATCATCTTGAGGTTCATGTTTTTTTGGGCGCACACAGGTTGAGCTGTCCTTCCTGTCCACAATAATTTAATCCTGACTGCGCCCCTTAGTGCCCCCCTAACGCTACCATGTGTGTGCGTATCGAAGATACAGCGCACCATGGCAGTAGATAGGGAACTAGCGTCAAAATTGTTGACGTTAGTTCGGAGCTTTGCAGAATTAGCATCACAAAGTTTGACGCTAATCCTGCAAAGCCCATTGAGGCCCATTCTAAACAATGGTTTGCCTCCTTTTAACTCCTGCTTTGAGCACGCTGCAAAAGTGCTGAAAAAAATGATGCAAAGAAATCTCGTAGGTTTCTTTGCGCCATTTTTTCAGTCCCCCATAACAGGAGAATGCCCTCTATGCATACATGCCTGGCGCAGGCATAATGTAACACAAAGGATTACAAAGTGGCGCAATGCATGCATTGCGCCACTTAGTAAATTTGGCGTCTGCGTTTTGGGCCACATTAGCGTAAAAAAATGATGCTAATGTGGTGTAAGAAGGCGCTAGGGGCTCTTAAATCTGCCCCAAGGTGTTTAGCCGCATTGCAGAGCATACCATGATCTGTCTCTTGGTCCCTCCCAGGTGAGTAAAGTTCATTTGTGAGTTTACAGACAGATGCATTGTGGCAATTATACAGTGACCTGGTGATTGTAGTTACACAGACTGGCCCTCCTGGAATTTATAGTCATGTCACTTCAAGCACTACACAGTATACACACAGCATACATGTTATCCTCCTAGGTGTGTACACTTCCACTGTGAGTTCACAAACAAGGATACTGGGACAGATGCACACTAAGCTTGTGTTTGGATTTTGTGAGACAGAGCCTCCTGGCCTTAACAGTCATGTCACTGCCTGTACTTCATGCAGTTGTTATATGTATATGTGAATTCACAAAGAAGGGTATTTTGGCAAGTGTACACTGGACTGGTGTTTGGAGTGATAGTAAGGGGCCCTCCTGTGAGTTGCAGCAATGTAACTCCCTGTACTACACACACAATACTGATGGTTTCCTTCCAGGTGAGTACACTTCAGTGATGATTTGGTAGACAGGGGTATTTGTGGGAGGACACCGTTTTGAAGTCTTGATTTGGGGGAGCAGTGCCTGCTGTGAGTTGAAGTCGTGTCTTTCTCACTACTTCACAAAACCTGACTGCTGCCAACTACCCCAGTGAGTACACAACAAATAAGCTTTGAAAAACTGTTGTCTTCAGAGAAGGGGACACTGTTCTGGTGTTTGTAGTGACAGTAGCAGTACCTCCTGGCCTTATCAGTCACGTCAGTGCTCGTACTACCTACACAATATACCGACATCAACCTCTCAGGTGAGTACACTTCAATGGTGAGTTCAGGGACAAGGGTCATTTGAGCAGAGTACACTGGTGACTAAGTGAGTGACAGTAGCAGTGCCTCCTGGCCTTAGCAGTTCTGTCAGTGATTGTACTATCCACACACTATACTGATATCAACCTCTCAGGTGAGTACACTTCAATGGTGAATTCAGGGACAAGGGTAATTTTACCAGAGGACACTGTGGTGGCTGAGTCGAGTGACAGTAGCAGGGCCTCCTGGCCTTAGCAGTCCTGTCAGTGCTTGTACTACCTACACACTATACATATATCAATCTCACAGGTGAGTACACTTCAATGATGAGTTCAGGGAGAAGGAGTATTTGAGCAGAAGACACTGTGGTGGCTGAGTCAAGTGATAGTAGCAGTGCCTACTAGCCTTAACAGTCCTGTCACACTATACAGATATCATCCTCTCTGGTGCATAAACTTCAATGGTGAGTTCAGGGACAAGGGTAATTTGAGAAAAGGAAACTGTGGTGGCTGAGTGGAGTGACAGTAGCAGTGCCTCCTGGCCTTAGCAGTCCTGTCAGTTCTTGTATTATCCACACATTGTACAGATATCAACCTTCGAGGTGAGTACACTTCAATAGTGAGTTCAGGGACCAGGGTAGTTTGAGCAGAGGACACTGTGGTGGCTGAGTAAAGTGATAATAGCAGTGCCAGAGGACACTGTGGTGGCTGAGTGGTGTTAGTGCATCTGACCTTAATAAGTAAACTTACAAGGGGGAGCAAATAGGTCAATGAACCTTTTAACTCATTTAAGATGTTCTTGCCATAGCTCCAATACATGAACAAATAATCAATTCACAATAATCAACAATCATTAGCAATCATTAATCAATAACCATTAATCAAAATCAATAATCAATATCACACACCATGACCTTTCAGCCATGAATAACCACACCTTTAGTAAGGTTTAGTCATTTTATTTCCCTTATATAAACAATGCTAAATTCATGTAGATTAATCTCAATATCAAATGAAACACATATAACAACAATACTGATTGACCAAAACGGCGGAAGAAACACAATCTAATAAAGGCTTTAATCACAACACATTCTAAGGCAACGGTGCAAACCGAAAGCAGGGTCAGCTGCAACAAGGATATGGCATACATAGAATTCAGCAAGATAATTTGTCAAATTATTAGTCCCTGTAATTCGTCAGTAGTAATGTGAATACCCTCATCTCACCCAGATTAGCTTCAGCATGTTGGTCTTCATGCAAAATAATTTAAAGCACAAATTTAGGAAACATCTAGCAAGGATCTATCAAAACAGCATAGTTGGTACCTAGAAAGAAAAGGCATAAAAATGCAATTCAGTCACATTGTCATGTCTACCTATCCACGGTATGGGTAAGCAGGCAGAGTCAGTCTTCGTCCTCAGGTCATCAATCGATCAGCAAAGCATCAGGCTCTCAGTCAGAGAGTATGACGCCAATGACAGAATCTCGAGTCTCTTCTTCTCTCAACATCGCAGTAAATCCCTAAAATCTGAAAAATGGTCTACCCTCAATAATGATCTGCCTAAAATCTGAATAGTTCTCCTCTGTTACATTGTTATATCAAAGTCACCTAAACTATCCCCTAATTCCCTATTGGTCAGTCACTCGTACATTTATGCACTACCCAATAATATTGCTATACCAAATCCATATTTCTCTCTTCACACAAAGTTGATTGGTCCAACTTACGATGTCCTCATCATCCGGCTCGTCAGGTAACAAATTTGTTGCATCTTCATCTCCAGTCGTTGTCTTAATTGTTTGTGTCCTGGGAAAGTACATCTCACACACATTACACACAAGTCAAGACATTATTAGAGACTTTTATCTCCTGTCCGTTGATTCCCACAGAAACAGAAAGCTCCGGTTAAGCACTGTTAATAAGACAATAGACTTTTCACAGTTTAATTCACTCCATCAGCATTTTACTAAACCGCTAAGAAATACAGCTTCTGCATGAGGCCTGTCAAACTAGGCCAAAACACTTGCTAAATTAAGGGCTATAATTAATAAGCTAAAGCATACATTATAATCCTTAATATTACATATGACTACACTAATCTAATACATTTTCAATATTTCATCGGTATTAATCATTAATTCGTACATTTCGTGAACACTGGTGGCCATTCTCCGAGGTTTCATTTCAAACGTGTGCATACATTTTCTACGTTATTTCATTTTCTACATAATTCCTTATTCAAAATACAGAAATACTCATTAATAATTTCTAATTAAGGCACCTGCTTCAGCAGTGGAGTGACAGTAGCAGTGCCTCCTGGCCTTAGCAGTCCTGTCAGTGCTTGTACTACCCACACACTATACAGATATACATTGAGTACACTTCAATTGTGAATTTAGGGACAATGGTAATTTGAGCAGAAGACACTGTAGGTGATAAGTCAAGTGACATTAGCAGTGCCTCCTGACCTGAGCAGTCCTGTCAGAGCTGGTACTACCCATACACTATACAGAGATCAACCTCTCAGGTGAGTACACTTCAATGGTGAGTTCAGGGACAAGGGTCATTTTAGCAGAGGACACTGTGGTGGCTGCGTCAAGTGACAGTAGCAGTGCCTCCTGGCCTTAGCAGTCCTGTCAGTGCCTGTACTACCTACACACTATACAAATGTCATCCTCTCAAGTGGGTACACTTCACTAGAGATTTGCCAAACAAGGTAATTTTTAGTATGATCAATTGTTCTGTTTTTTGTAATTGTAGAACAGTGCCTGATGGGAATTGTAGTGCTGTCAATCCCTGTAGTACACACAATGTACACAACTATTGTTTCCCCAGGTGAACCTGACAGTGGTCTATGGACAGATGGACACTGGGCTGGCGAGTGGGTTTGATGGGTTGACAGTAAAGTTGGCCAAAGATGAGCAGAGAGCATGCTTGACAATACATTTTTGTGAGAGATTTTAGTGTTGTGACTTACCTGACTCCACTCCCCCAGGTATTCCTGTCAAGCCCTCAGGATGCAGGATGGCCAAGACCGTCTCCTCAATTTTGTACCTTGTGCGCAGGGTGGTGCCCACAGAGTTCATTCTGTTGACTAGCGTTTGCCATATCTCCATTTTCCTGGTGATAGTAGTGTGCTGGGCTCGTGCTCCAAATAAATGTGGCTCTACTCTTATGATTTCATCCACCATGACTCTTAGCTCATAGTCAGTGAAACAGGGATTATTCTGGGGTGACATGGTGGTGCTAAGGGAAAGTGTTGAAATTAGCAGGTGACGGAGGGTTTTGTGGATTTGGGAAGTGCAAATGGATATGCCTGGAAAGGAAGTGTGAAGGTTGTGGTATGTAATCTGAGAAAAATTGCAAGGGTGCCTATTTTAATTCTATATTTTGTTATATTGTGCACTCTGGCTACAGTGTTTGACGTTGCATATGCAAGGGATTGTGGTGTGTTAAGGGTGTATTTTATAGTGTGCTTTGCAGGTGTGTGGAGTGTGTCAATGTGTGTCAGCTGTGTTGTTTTCAAATCCATCCAATGTGGTGTTCTGTATTACTGGGGTGATTGCGAACCTCCGTGGTTCGGACCACCATTGGTAGACAGCCATGGCTAAACAACCACAGCGACTTTTGACTTGTAATGTGGTCGGTGGCTGGTTGACGGGCTGTCTCTTGCGTTTTTGGCGGACTTTTGGCGGTCTTGCCTGTGTAACTCATAATACGGCGGTCTTTTGGCCGCCGCCACTATGGCAGTCCAACTGCCAAACTCATAATGAGGCTCTTTGTCTTAATATTTTGTAATAGAAATCACATTATTTTTTCAAGCAACTTTCATATTTTCTTATTTAATAAGGAGATCCAAATACTCCAAATCTTTGGTTTTTAGAAAACGTTGAAAAATAGAACAGGTACCGATCTGAGAAGATTATGGTGCAGTTTTATGAACAATTGTTTGTCTGTGTTGCATCACTTTTCAGAGGCAACCCAATGCAAAATGTATTTCCGGATTTACTATGCCATGCCAAGCCAAACTTGCGTGGTTTTGCATGTCATAGTGCTTTAAATGGGAATAAATAAGTGCAGGTACCCATCAAATTGAGCTACATTCTTTGAGTGGGCCTTTGGATAGGGCTTGGGGCGGGGCTTGGAGTGAAGCTGGGTACCAGCATCCAATGAGATCAAGATATTTTCTGAGTACATCTGTCCACGTTGATGCGTAGATAGATATGGGTTGTATTACTAGGCTGTCATTGGCCCCGAAATACTATATGGGAGGATATTACAGCTGGTTGTGGAATCGGCAATGGGGTAACATCCCAGTTCTTCCGAGGACAGAGAACGTAATTTTAAATTACATATCCTTCTCCACAGTACTTTATGAGGACAAGCCAGCGATCACAGTTATTTGTCTCTTTTTGCCGGAGAATATGATTGAACCCTGGCCACTTCACTGACCCCTTGAATTAAGGTGGTCTTGCACACAGACTCCTGTCAAACAATTGACATTTTCAGACCTGAAATACATATCTGCCACCACTGCAGTCAGTGCATCTATTATTACATTCTTCTATGTACACACATTAAATAACAACCTTTTCAGACACACAGGGGTGCAGCTGAAAACCAGCACACCTACAAATGTAAATTTACTTCAAATAAAATAACTTTTGCAGGCTTTGTGTACAAGGATATGATGACTGGAGTCAGACCACGAGTAGGAAGAGCAAAATGGTGCAGTCTTATAATTAAATATACTGTAACAAACAGCCTCTAGTGAGCAAAAACAGGTTATTGGTATGTGTGTGGAGAATTCTTACAATCAACCACTTTTCCATCGAAGCCACCTTATTGCAAGTACCCTAACTTATCGGCTGGTGCTTTTTAACACAGCAAGTAGCTACACAGCTTTCTTAAAAGAGTATTTTGGTCTGTTGATTGTGGGGATAAGTATATAGGTTAGAAACTGCATAGTTAACCAAAGGTTGCATTTTAATGATAAGTAGCGCCTATTCATTTATATGTGTAGGAGTTTTATGTAGCCCTGCACATTGCCTCAGTGTTACTTTGCAATGCTACTAGGTGAGGAACTATCAATATTTCCATCATGCATGCCCTATTCATAATCTGTATGGATGAGCAGCCAATGCAGTGTCATGATCAGTGGCATCCCCTTCACACAATCGGCCTGGGTAGTCACTCACCACGTCAATGTCAGCATTTCCCTTGTGCGTCACCCACCCAAATTATGGCCCGTATTTATACTCCGTTTGCGCCGAATTAGCGTCGTTTTTTTCGACGCAAATTCGGCGCAAAACTAACGCCATATTTATACTTTGGCGTTAGACGCGTCTAGCGCCAAAGTATGGGCAAATAGAGTCATTTTTTTGCGTGAACGCCTTCCTTGCGTTAATGAGATGCAAGGAAGGCGTTCCCGTCTAAAAAAATTACGGCGACGCAAATGCGTCGTATTTATACTCCCGGGCAAAAGTCACGCCCGGGAGGTGGCGGGTCAAAAAACCCCGCATTTGCGCCACTATTTAACGCCTGGGTCAGGGTAGGCGTTAAGGGGCCTGTGGGCTCAAAATGAGCCCACAGGTGCCCTCCCCTGCCCCCAGGGACCCCCCCTGCCACCCCTGCCCACCCCAGGAGGACACCCAAGGATGGAGGGACCCACCCCAGGGACATTCAGGTAAGTTCAGGTAAGTATAATTTTTTATATTTTTTAATTTTTTTTGGGTGGCATAGGGGGGCCTTATTTGTGCCCCCCTACATGCCACTATGCCCAATGACCATGCCCAGGGGACATAAGTCCCCTGGGCATGGCCATTGGGCAAGGGGGCATGACTCCTGTCTTTACTAAGACAGGAGTCATTTAAATGGCGTCTGGGCGGCGAAAATAATGGCGCAAATCGGGTTGAGGCGATTTTTTTGCCTCAACCTGACTTGCCCCATTTTAAGACGCCCTAACGCCATTTTCCCCCTACGCCGGCGCTGCCTGGTCTACGTGGTTTTTTTCCACGCACACCAGGCAGGGCCGGTCTGCTAGCGCCGGCTAACGCCATTCCATAAATACGGCGCCCGCATGGCGCTTCAGAATGGCGTTAGACGGCGCTAAATTTTTTGACGCTAAACTGCGTTAGCGCAGTTTAGCGTCAAAAAGTATAAATATGGGCCTAGGGCCCGTATTTATACTCCGTTTGCGCCGAATTAGCGTCGTTTTTTTCAACGCAAATTCGGCGCAAAACTAACGCCATATTTATACTTTGGCGTTAGACGCGTCTAGCGCCAAAGTATGTGCAAATAGCGTCATTTTTTTGCGTGAACGCCTTCCTTGCGTTAATGAGATGCAAGGAAGGCGTTCCCGTCTAAAAAAATGACGGCGACGCAAATGCGTCGTATTTATACTCCCGGGCAAAAGTCACGCCCGGGAGGTGGCGGGTCAAAAAACCCCGCATTTGCGCCACTATTTAACGCCTGGGTCAGGGTAGGCGTTAAGGGGCCTGTGGGCTCAAAATGAGCCCACAGGTGCCCTCCCCTGCCCCCAGGGACCCCCCCTGCCACCCCTGCCCACCCCAGGAGGACACCCAAGGATGGAGGGACCCACCCCAGGGACATTCAGGTAAGTTCAGGTAAGTATAATTTTTTATATTTTTTAATTTTTTTTGGGTGGCATAGGGGGGCCTTATTTGTGCCCCCCTACATGCCACTATGCCCAATGACCATGCCCAGGGGACATAAGTCCCCTGGGCATGGCCATTGGGCAAGGGGGCATGACTCCTGTCTTTACTAAGACAGGAGTCATTTAAATGGCGTCTGGGCGGCGAAAATAATGGCGCAAATCGGGTTGAGGCGATTTTTTTGCCTCAACCTGACTTGCCCCATTTTAAGACGCCCTAACGCCATTTTCCCCCTACGCCGGCGCTGCCTGGTCTACGTGGTTTTTTTCCACGCACACCAGGCAGCGCCGGTCTGCTAGCGCCGGCTAACGCCATTCCATAAATACGGCGCCCGCATGGCGCTTCAGAATGGCGTTAGACGGCGCTAAATTTTTTGACGCTAAACTGCGTTAGCGCAGTTTAGCGTCAAAAAGTATAAATATGGGCCTATGTCTGAAAAAGAAGGGCCTGATTAGACCCTGCCCTATTAGCCAGTGTGGTTGGTGGAGACCCGCGGCAGCCCTGCAATTTCAACG
The DNA here is from genome assembly GCF_031143425.1 of Pleurodeles waltl. Classification (NCBI taxonomy): domain Eukaryota; kingdom Metazoa; phylum Chordata; class Amphibia; order Caudata; family Salamandridae; genus Pleurodeles; species Pleurodeles waltl. The sequence goes on from NC_090449.1 coordinate 947,542,227, forward strand.
TAATTCAACAGTAGTTCAGAAGGTTCTTCAATGAAGAATAAAACACACTTTTTTATAGTGTTTGTGCAGTGGGTGGCTATAGCTCACAAGTGCATAAGTCCTGGTCAAACTTTGTGTAATCCATTTTCACTTAAAAAAGGAAAGTTGTTGACGGAATCCTCTTGCTGTTTTCATACCACAGTTTTTCAAAGACTGCATGGCACACGGAACTCTCAAATTCAAACTAATTCGGGATTTGTGTGTAGGGCTGCCCTGGGGATATGGTGGGTAGCACTGCCCTTGGGATTCAGTGAATAGCTCTGATTGCCCAAAACTAATGAAAAGGAGGGATAGCCAGATACTTCCCTGGGATATTGTTTGGTTTCACTCGCAAAGGTTCTGAAGCTGCTCCTGCCTAGTATTTGACATGCTTACTCATGGCAGGATACACTGCAGGATGGCTGTTTCACCTTGAGACTCTGTGCTGTAATAATCACTCTGATTCCCAGGAGGCACACCAGAAGAGTGAGAGAAGTTAGCTTTACAGAAGAGCAGGTTTTGCTTTGAGTGGGACCTAATCAGTACTGGATGCCATCTGGGATCGTTTGTCAGTGTATAGATTCACAGCTCTTCTGGCAGTCAGTCTCGTCAGAAGCAGAGCAGCGCCTGCCTTACGTTGTTACACATGTAACATAAGTCTGTTGCGCCGTGGCGCGTGGCACAGAGACACGCCGCGCCCCCAACCTATCGTGCAGCATACTGCGCCCCAAATTGGGCATGGTGCCTCGTTTCTTCATCGCACGGCACACATTCAGGCATGTTTAACTCTCCCCCACTCACCTGCTATTGTGTCCTTTTCTTTCTGTCGCACTCATTTGTGCCTCCCTTTATGTTTTTCCTTCTTTCCCATTATTCCCCTCTCTTCCCAGCATGCTTTAGTTCCCTACTTTCTATGGCTCCTTGTCCATTACTTTCCATGTGTTTTTCCCTGTCTTATATGGTGTCCTTGCACTTCCTGTTGGGCGCTTCCTGTTTTGGGGTATTTAAGCGCTGTGATTCTTTCCCTCCTTGCACTGCAACACTTTCTGTTTGGATGGTGTCTTCGCTCCTTCTTCCTTGTGTCAGATACTGGTTCACGTCAGTTCCAGTGTTTTTCCTGTTCTTTTTTGATTTTGTATTTACTTTTTGACTTTTGCTCCTGTTCCAGGAAATTTCCTTTTTGGAGTTTTTTTCCCCTTATTAGGTTTTTTTTTCCCTCTGGCACTAATTCTGTAGGACACAGCCTGCCCTTGGCTTTCCTATTACCTGCAGCACCGTGGCTACCAGAAAGAGTCGCCCATACCTGGGCCAAGGCTGAACATTCAGGAACAAGAACCTCACCAGTCGTTCAGCGGACTCCAAGTTAAAGCAGCGCGTAAGTCGTGACAAAGTCTGGCTACTGCCCCCAGAGTAGTCATACTCTCTTTGTCCAAAGAGTAGTTCCGGTACGCAAGCAAGAAAAATTCAGAAGTGCAGGTACTCACTACCTGTGAGTACTGGCCCATTTAAAATCCTACTTTAAATTAGAACAAAAGTAACACAAATCAGTGCTACCTTGCATTACTTTGCATTAGGCGCCATTCCATGGGTAGAACATGGGCTTTCCCATGTATCAACCCATAGGATTTACTAATTTTGGTAAACCTCGGTTTGATGTTGTAGGAAAGTCCTCCTTTTTGTCCTGGTCACCCCCACACTTTTTGGACAGGTACTGGTGGTTACTGACTCTTGGCTGTGCCCTGGGTACTGCTTACCAGTCCCAGGGCCAGAGCTCTGTGTAAAATGGATATGCAAATTAGTCTAATTATAATTGGCTAAGTTAACCTACCTATAAGTCCCTAGTATATGGTAGGGCATGTAGGTTTAGGGACCACAGCATAGGTAGTGCACCCATAGGTGCACTGCTGAGGTGCCCAGTGTCATTTTAAAGGCAGGCCTGCCTTGCTGGCTGCTTTTAAATTAAAGTTATATGCAAATTCGACTTTGGAATTAAAAGTAGTTCCAAAGTCTCAAACTGCCTTATTTTTACATATAAGTCACCCCTAAGATGTGCCCTATGTGCCCCTAGGGCTGGGTGCCATGTAACTATAAGCAGGGACTTTATAAAAATAGTTTTATAAGCCCTGGTGAGGTAAAAACAGCCAAATTCGTTTTTCCCTCATTGTAGTAAATGGCCTTCATAGGCTAGAATGGGGAGACTTTATTTTAATTTTTAAAGTCTCCTTAAATGATGCATACCAAGAATTTGGTATCAAATTAATTGTTGTAATAAATCCCACAACTTCCAGTTGTGGGATTTAATATAACTTGTTCAGGTAAAGAGTCTTAAACTTTACCTGAAAAGTTGCCCATTTCAGCCCTGCATTGTTTTTGCTGCTGTGCTCTGATTGGTCAGCTCTAGTAGCTTGGCCAAGCTGCCTTGATGAGGTGTGAATTGGCCTGGCTTCACACAAAGGAATGTGCCTGTGGGAGGGAATCTCCCCTCAGCAGATGGTGAGGCAGGAAGGGGGAGGGCTGCCAAACTGGTCTTCAAAGGCAGAGAAGGACAAATGGAGCAAACAGCAACACCCCCACATCCTGCAACCCCAGACAACTAGGTGCCCCCTTGATTAGATTAGGAGAGGGCAGGAGATGGGTGTGTTTATGATTTTTAGCCACACCAGTGGGTGGGCTCAGCCAGATGTAACCTCCAAAAATCAGATTCAGCCATGATGGATTTTTAGAGAATGTTGCCTCCTGGGATTGATTTTTGCCACACTTCCCAGGAAGTGGTCATCACAGGGGGAAGGACCCTGCAACTGATTGGAGAACCAGGACCCCCCTGCTTTTCACCCAGGAGCAAGGATAAAACTGGCAGACCTGCACCCACACCTCAGATCCCCATCAGATTCCAACAAGGAAGAACCAAAGGAGAAGAAGGACTGCCCTGCTGGACCCCTGGCCTGCACCTGGAACCTGCACTCAGAAGGACTGCACCAGCTGCACACTTGGACTTCACCACAAGAAGGACTTTGCCTGGCTTCAACTGGTTCAAGGAGGGACTCCCTGTTTGCTATAGGTGAAAAATTGCTATCCAGAGTCCCCTGCACCAACTCCTAAAGAAAGCGACCAGCTGACCACTGTCCAGTGGTCAAAAAGGAGTTTGCGCCAGGTGCATTCTGGGAGTTGTAGTCCGCACCCCCCAAGGACCATCTCAGAACTTCTGGACCCTTGGGGTGAGCTGTGGACCCCAAAAAAAACTTAAAAGGACATCTGGGAGAAGCCCCAGAAGTTTGGAGAAGTTTGGACAACTTTTGTAAAAAAGCTCCATAGAGGGACCGACCCGCCGCGGCAACTCTAGCCGGCTTGCCTCAACCGCGACCCGGCCTGATTTCCTGGTTCATCCCGGTAAAGAAAATCTCTGAAAAAGAGACTAAGTCCGAAGGTAAAAAGTTGACCGGGACCTCCCAGCCAGCGTATCCGAGAAGGGCTCCATGGACGTCGGATCAAGATCCAAGTTTACCCCGGTCGAAGGATTTTCACCTCGAAAAAGCGACTAAGTCCGAAGGTAAAAATCTCCACCGAGGATTCCAGCATCGCGTATCCGCAGAAGGGCTCCAGGAGGTCGGATTGGACTGGCAGCTTCGTCCCGCTGAAGAAAATCTTCGAAAAAAAGACTAAGGCCCGTATTTATACTTTTTTTGTGCCGCATTTGCGTCATTTTTTGACGCAAAAACGGCGCAAACTTGCAAAATACCATTGTATTTTGTAGGTTTGCGCCGTTTTGCGTCAAAAAGCGGCGCAAATGCGGCGCTAAAAAAATTATAAATACGGGCCTAAGTGTGAAGGTAACATTTTAACCGAGGCCTCCCGCGGCCTGTAGCCGAGCAGGGCTCCATCGCGGTTGGCCTGAAACTTTGACTGTGCCCCGGTCGAGGTGCAACCAGATGACCCGATTGGCGCTTTTTGGTTCTAGGCGCTAAAAAAATAATAATTCTTTAAAAATTCATATCTCCGGTTCCCCTTATCTGATTTTATTCCTTTTGGTGTCATTTTAAAGATAAAAATATAATCTATTTTTATAAATTGGTTTTGGATTTTTAAACTGTTTCCTGTGTTTTATTTAATTACTGTTTTGTGATATTTGAATGCTTTACACTCTGTCTCCTAAGTTAAGCCTTGACGCTCGTTGCCAAGCTACCAAGGGTTGAGCTGGGTTTAATTTACTGAGACCTAACTGGACCTTAGTGGAGGTTAGTGGCCTATTGCTAAGGTCCGGTACCTACCTGCCCTTACCAATAACCCATTTTCCAACATTTTTGGTAGCAGCGGTCTGCCTACCTGATACAGGCACAACAAGGAGAATTACTTTCACTTATCTATAATTCCTTTTTCCATGTGGAAATAGGAATATGCCTTTAAGGATTGTTTTTGTGCAGGAAGGTGCTCATTATTGTACAAAACTATCATGACAGTAATGAAGGCACCTTTGGGCCATGACTCAAGGGTGCCTGTATCAGTGGTAGGCAGCCACAAGCACACTAGTGCTAGGAGAAAGCTGCACTGCACCATATATTAGTTAATATAGCTCATTTCACTTCTCTCCCTTCCACACCATGCAATAAGTCAACTACAGTTCCTGCATGGAAAACTCTGCGACTACAGCACCATAAAGTCCAGAGTACTTAGGGGGTTGGAACATAAAAAGAACTATAAATGTTGTTGTTGCAAAAAAGACCATTGCAGATAGGGAGCCTGTCCAAGACGTTATGCCTACACTTCTAACAAATGTACAGTATTTTCTAGTTATGCTTAGCATGCTTAGCTAGTATGTAGCAATTAAATGTTGAGAGAATGTAATTATTTTCAATTGGTTCAATCGCTGCAAAACAATTTCCTCAATTTGTACTTCATGACACTTTTGATTAATGCAACAGACATCAGTGATTTTAGTGGTGCGCAGTAATAAAAGATGCATAGGATTTGCTACATTTTCACTCCTGGTCAGTGTTTCTTTTATGTTTTCAATATGTAAACAGTGCTACCTGTACATAGTTATCTTAATATAAAATGACAACTGTGCAATAGTAATATTTTTATTTTGTTTTAGGTATGTCTGAACTGGTGCATGTGCCTGCATGAAATCAGTGGCATAATTTTGCCAAAGACATGTGAGCAATGGCTGTTATTTCACAAGAAGTCAAATTACTTACTATTATACTTCTTTTTAAAAAAAAGATCTTTATTGAACGCTTTTAGCTGACATCAATTAATAAATAAGGTTTGATGATAGGCACAAACACCATCTACAAAAAAAAACATCAAAAGCCAAACAATTACCTATTTTTAAAATATCAGTCTTCAGATGCTTAAATTCCCTGGGGTGCAAAGCACTTCACATGTTTCATGCAACAATATACACAGAGCAGCTACAAATCATAAATAACACAACTGGTAGGATGTGTCCCAGATGTAGATATGATGACTTCGTGTACTGATGGGTAACACACAGGGTAAGACTTGTATTTTGATCAAGCCTGGCTGGCAGTAGAAATGGTATTATTTGGTGCAAGACCATGAAGACTTTCAATGTGTTGTATTACTAATTTATTCTTAAGGGTAATGTTGGTTAGGTCTTAATAGAAATTAAATATAGTGCAATTCAATTGCTTTGGCTCCTCCTGAATCTATACCAATATACTATGAACCAAAGTCACTATATAGTTGTAGTCATGTCCTAAAACTATGGCCCGTATTTATACTTTTTTTAGTGCCGCATGTGCGCCGCTTTTTGACGCAAAACTGCGCAAACCTACAAAATACAATGGTATTTTGCAAGTTTGTGCCGTTTTTGTGTCAAAAAACGACGCAAATGCGGCGCTAAAAAAGTATAAATACGGTCCTATATTTGAGAGTGCATACATCTTTTGTATCCTTTAAGATGATGCTATGACATTTCCTCCAGAAAAAAATTACGTCACAAACTTTGTCGGAAAAAATCAGCAATTATTCATATAGTATGAACCTCATAACATGTGTGAAAATATATGTAGCTAAAGGTGAAGCTAGGTTTTGATGTTTTACTGAAGCCATTTTAACAATGTCTTTTTGAAGCTGATTAGGTAAAACTCTATTTGAACAATTCGGATTCGGATAAAAAAGTCATTCTATGTAAGTAATGTACACATTCAAATGGGAATTTGGCTGCACTTACTGATGTTCTGTTATTTTCGGAATTCCTGCCCTCATTTACAAGGCCCTTGGTGCAGGGCGGCGCAGTAAGTGCTTTGCTGCGCCACCCTGCACCACCAGGAAAGGGCAGAAATATGCTGTATCTACAAGATACAACAGATTTCTATCCTCTCCCCCTGCTCTGGTGCACAAATTGCTGCCAAGCCCCAACACAGGCATCCTTGCACCATGGTGCAAGGGGGCCTGCATTGTGGGGATGATTGTTTTTGTGCAGGAAGGGAAGCCTTCCTGCACAAAAGCAGTCACAAGTGGTATTTTTCTCTTTAGAAAGAGGAAAAAACTGGGATAAATAAAGATATTTCTCCCCATTGCGTCACTCTTATCCCACCCCAGCGCATTTCCAGACTCGTAAATCTGGGATTGCATTGGATTTCTTCAGGATCCATGGGTGTTGCATGGGAACAGCCCAAGCAACACCCATAAAACACCCCTTTCCCACATTGATGTTCGTGAAAGGGGTACTTATTTACAAGGCCATGAAAGGACATGCAAGGTGACTGTGAACAGCTTTGTAAATATGGGCTGTCACACTGCAGCACTGGAGCGTAAAAGAATTGCATTCCAGTGGTGCAGTGTAACGCTAGGGCCTCAGAAATGAGCCCCCTTGTGCTTTATTTATATCAGTTAGGGTGATGAAAATGAAAATGGTTTAATATTTTTTAATGTGTGCTTGTCAGGGTTTGAGATGGTTTTATGAAAAATGGCTCTGTGTACCTTACACTCATAACAGCCATGACCATTAAAGTACTGAAGGTAGAAACTAGAAAAAATACAGGAAAGAGTTTCATTTTATCTGACAGATAAAATTTCATATGGCAAGATCAGTACCAAATGCATAAATGTTGGGTGTCCCTACACATGATAATCTCCAGCATAGACTCTTACTCCTTGTCATAAGCAATAGGTTAATGTGTTTTAGAGTCACTTGTTTTTTTCACACTGGCAAAGCAGGTACACACAACATAACAACTATTCTTAAATTTTAACAACTGCAATTGATAGTTGAACTTATCTTTAAGTAAAAGGGTGGTGTCTAACACCCTAAAACACATATTCTTGGTATATCAGTACACAGAAGGTAAAGAATAAAGAATACATTTTACAGTGTCCTTGGAAGAAATTATTACACAAGGTCTCATAAACACACAAAATATGTCAGTCTCATAACATATAAGTAGTCTTAACTAGTATATACACCTCTAGGATTGACACTGCTGTAAACACATTTGACTGAAACAAGGAGTGAAACATTTGCTGTTTCAAGTAGCATATATCCAGTTTGTCCCAGTACTTTCTTTAGTCTCCCAAACAGCCATACTGTAGCATAAACAGACCTTGGAAAAGAAATAAAAACTCGCTACTCTACGTTTTTTGGCAGCTTTCTAAAGTTTTATAATACCTTCAACAGTGATCCTAAACCAATGCAAGCATCAGATTTGGCTATTGCCTCTGCATTTTCTGCTATCATTGTGTATCTCTACACTACCTTTAAGACCCAAAAATGTAAGAATAATAATGAAATAGCTTAAAAGATGTTTGATCACGCTTATAAAATGTGTGCCAAGGAGAACTGTATACAGAATGGCACGCAGGATCACAGTTGTGATCGATACAAAAAATCAAATAAACTACTTAAAATGTGTTATTACCAGAAGGTACAACCATGGGACTCCACAACTGGCACCACACAATTAAACACATAAAAAGTGCTTCTAATGTAGAGTGTCTGCAGAAATCTGCACTAAAGCTAAGCAAATGAAGGCAAATTGGAAATCACAAGCCTTAATATACATCATATCATTAAAAAAGTACACATAAATACAAAATCCATTTCCACAAGTACATTTTTCTTCTTTGATTTGAAAGAGTTCAGATGCTTTTAATGGGAAATGCCTTTTCTTCATTCTCAATTAATTTATGTTATAGGGGGCAAATAAAAAAATGTTGATTGCATCATCATGGAATCACCCGGAGTAGTCTTCAGACTTCTGTTACTGTACCAGGCATAGGGCTGCCAGATACACAAATTTCAGCAACAATGTATGTTATGTCTCTATCAACCTGCAAACATTTCAAAAACACAAATTAATGGAAAAAGATACACAAAAACTATTTGGATATGTAGATTATTTGTCCTATTGGTTTACTTTAAGAATGATATCATAACCAGCAACTTTGAATAAGTAATAACTGTTGTCCTACTTCATGAAGTTGATTGTTCATTTTAATAACAAATTATGAATGTAAAAAATTACATTTGTGGTGATACCATTGTAATCATATGCAGTAACAGGCTTAAAGTCCTATCATGAAAAAGAAAACACTTATGACACTATTATATTATGCATTTTAACAGCTTCTGAAGGGTAGACTCAAGTAGCAGATCATAAATAGATATTAAAAATGACTAATGACTGTACAGATAGCTTTAGCATTGTCTACTGTACAATGGTTCTTGCTTTTCTTTCTGAATAATAGTCTAAATGTGTATAGTAACTATAGCTATGCTAATTTAATTTGCCAGAGTGAACAAGAACTAACCGTAGCTCTGACTTTTAAAATGCAAATCACAACCATTTTGACATTAAATTTACCCTGAGATAAGGGCAAAAGCAGATTTCTTAAAAAGTGACAATAATGAATTGATTTTTGATAACATAAAATTAATTAACAACAAAATCAAATACCATTATTGAGTAATGTATTTATCGAAGAAACAAATTCATTAGTAAATAAGGAAGTTCTTTATGATTTTCAAACTACGTTAGAAGGAGGAACAGACCCTAATTCAAAATAAGAAAAATCCTCATAGTTTTCAACCTTCCAAAGCAATTCATGAAAAACAGAAAAAGATCTACTAAGAACTATTGATTTAATAGAATGTGTCACGTGATAAAACATGACATCTGTGGATCTGTGATAATATTGTATGGGCGAAAAATAATCCTAGTTACATTGTGTTCCCACAATTTATTTTTTGAAAAATCTAAAAGTTGTTCAAATTGTAGCTCATAATGTGGTAACAAAAAGAACACTTCACATACTTATACTGGAGGGTGAAGTCATGAAATAGTTGCATTTGTTGAATTGACAAATTGGAGTTTGTCTCTATAGCTGCTGTTCTGAATTTATGAAATTCAAACTCAGAAATCTATAAACATTTATGACTGAACATAAGAAGACAGACTATTGGTCAGATTATATGTTTTGAAAGGAAAAGCTCTTGTTTGTGTGGTATTTGAAACCATACTCAACATAGCTCAATAACACAATCTACTGGAAGAGGTTTGAATCCTGGTAATCCACAATGATAATATTTAGTTTAATTCAATTTATGAATATATGTTTTTACTATCGATCCTCTGACCATCTAGTGCATTTCGATAGCAATAATAATAATAGTTTTAATAATGATTGCCAATAAATAGTATTTTAAATATGTGCCTTCTAAGACACATTGCACCTGAAAGCTCTTCCAAATATAAAGATGCCATAACTATTAGACACATGATAAGAATCTTAAAACACAAAATTAGAAACCCATTGCATACAAAAAATTAAAGTAAAAACAGATTAAATTGGTAACTGCCACAGAATAAGAGGTTTTGGTGTTCTTCTTCATCTCCCAATATCTCATATGTATCTTTTATTACAGATGCGCAGAAAAGTAGCTCATCAGAAGGTGCAAACATGAGGACTTTTACAGTGGAATGACTTTTCTTCTTTGAGTGTTAAACTGTTCACACTCAATGTCAATGGAATCTTATTTGCATCCCATACAGTGAGATGCAGTGCACACAACAGTTATCCCAAAAGGGTGAATCTGGCAATATGAAGGATGATGATGACAAAAAGACTTTCTTTTAAATACTGTATGGTTTCATAATTAATGGCAGCACTATGCACGCTCTCAGATCAACATTTGAGTTGTGTTTTTATTGCAGTGAAATGTTACTTCTGAGCATCTGCCTCGACAAGGCCACCTCACATTTCTTTGTAGGGATCAGAGAAGTTCAATGGAGGTTTCTCCTTGTAATGTTTATAACGCACATTGATCACAGCTCAGATTTCATTTCTGTTGCATCCAGAGATAGTTTCTCTGCTTTCTTTGCCCTTCTCTGCTGTTGTTCCTGTTCCTTCTTCCTCAGCTTTTCCTTCTGTCTTTCTAGTTTTTCCTGCACTTTTCGAGCTTTTTCCATGGACACCTTCATGTCCTTAAGTTTTTTTTTAATGATTGCTCTATCCTGGGAGGAGTGAACACCCAAATCCTACAAATATACAAATAACAAATGAGAGAGTCAAAGAAGGTAGAAATATCACTAATCCAAAAATGATGCAATTAACTTGTAAGATATTACATTAAGAACTACAATCAATGTCTGAATGTGCACATAAATAAAGTGCTGTTGCAAGTCATTTAGAAATTCTTATTACAAAATTACATATTATTTAAAACTAAATAAAACAATTGTGATAATTATCAGATGTTACCAAAGGAGTTGTAAATATTGTCTGAATATTATACCAACAAAACGCAAAGATAATTTGATATTAAGTCAGTATGACAAGTAAACATCAGCTTTAACATGAATTATTGTACACATATATATTCCAGTTTTATTACACAGGAGGAATATTTCAGTGGTGCAGAGGTAAATAGTATATATACACTACTCAGTTGCAGTGGTAAAAAGAGAAGCAAAAGTTATCATTTGCTACAACAGATTAAAGAATAAGGCTAGTCAACAAATGGCTGGACTACCATTTAATGGTACTGTGACCAACCTGATGGTACATTTTCGATTTCCTAAAGATTAAGCCCTACGTTTTTTTACTTTTTGCTAAATATAAAAGCAACATTTGTGACACGGAGGGAATTTCACTGAGCACATGTTGAACACTGTGTTTTTTCCCTGCCTGGTAAAATCATGCTACACATTAAGTTCCAGGTTTTGATAAAATGTGGTAGCCATAGGGTCAGAAGGCTCACCCTAAATAAGATGGGTCTAGCTATGCCATGTCCACTGGTAAATGCTTGACAGTGAGCATGTTCCCAATGGTGGAGCCGAAGGTAGTGCATTACTAGTGACCCTGCAGTTAGCATATTCATCAATCACTGGCTGTAAATGTCAGCATGTGCAATAATACGCAAATATATAGATGTATGGCAAGTATGCATGTATATCGACATTCCACATTTTGGCTGTTTCTACACTGTATGCAAGCAAAATAAAAAGAGTACTAGCTAAGCATTATTTGAATGGGGATAGAGGACAGAAGCCATATTGTAATTGGTAAGTTAGTTCAAAACAACAGCAATAATTGTAAGAAGATGCATCAGAGGAACTGTAATAAAAAAAGACAAAAAGTGCAACAAAGAAATCTACTGTGATAGAAGCAGGGAGGAAGGGGTGTATGTACAATATTGACAATAAATTCAAACCAGATACTGCATCACATAGAAACAAAAAGTGAGAGTTTACTTTTATTTCAAGGGAAAAATAACTGGACTGTAATTGGGGTCTGTGGTGGAAAAAAACAAGTACCCCAATGAGATAATGTTACGAGCAATCCACAGAGAACCCAATTGAGAGGCGGTGGTAGTCTACACTACTATTAATCAAAAGTGTAAGTCCAGACAGCACCTGGTATGAAAAATATATGTGTTCCCTCTGTGTACTAAAGTCACAAGCAGGCAAGAAGGAAGCTGAATAGAGTAAGGTGAGCGAAGCCTGCGGAGGATGTTTCAACCACTTGCTGTAAAATCATAAAGAATGGTATGTTAAGCTATATCAGAAATATAATAAATCGTCACATTCCCAAAATCCATCTCTCCAAAGATCCCTAAACTTCATAATCCAGAGAATCTCTATTCTACATAATCTTGGTTCCTATTGCCATCTCAAGGGTCAATAATTATTTGCTGTATACCATGAAATATAACATTTGCGAGACAGCCCTACCCTGGACACATGTGACAATGGATGGCAATAGGATATCTGGTGTCTATCTAAATGATCACTCTGTTGTGATCACTCTGTAGGTATTGCCTTCGTAAGTGCTCTAATAGTGCTCGCACACTGATTTTAATACATGTGCAACCAGTACATAAACATCATATTTGTAAGTGCATCTCATGTCTGCATCTATTTTGACTGTTGAACTTGAGAAGATTGACACATATTACAGCTAGCAGTGGTCTCATAATCGATAAGTTAATTTCAGTGTCTATAAAGAATTCTACTGACTGTACTAATGTTGGTACCATATTGGGGTGCGGGTGACTGGTTCCATCACCAGGACTGTCCATGGAGGGTCTGATTGCTTTTTGAGATAGTAGGAATGGTCAAGGCTTGGAGATGCCGTGAGGTGGGGATGAGGGCTGGGAGTGGAGGCAGGGAAGGGAGAGGGTGGGGGTTCAAAAGCAAAATGAGGAACAAAGAAAATCACAAAAATATGTTTTCACAGGAATGTATTAGGCTGTGCTGTATGGGCGAGCAGAGCTGTTGTGGAATGCATCATATTATGTCTCATTTTTCTCTTGGGATCTCTTGTTTGTCTTTTCCCTTTGAGTCATACATTTGGCATATTCTGTCAGTAAATGTGTAATGCCTAAATCATAGGGATAAACAGGCTAGACTAGCTGCATCATTGAGGAAACTGAAGACAGATATTGCCTGCCTTAAGCAAATGTATACATCAGTAGATGAGAAACATCTGTTGGGGACCCTGGGATTTTGTCTGAAGGTTCATAACACACAGGAGAGTACTGTGAGGGCGGTAGAATTCTGAGCTAAAGCTGGTTTTTGTGTTATCAACAGGTGTGCTTCGGATAAGTTGAGCAGATGGGTTTTAGCTGAATGTTAAAAGGGGGGGATTTAATTTCACTATATGCTCAGTCTATGGGTCCAATTTAGATTAGGGAACTGTCATAGATAGTTAGGCAATAGAATTGGTGTCTTTGCAGGCACCTATAGTAGTATGCAGATATCTTAATTGTAATTTGGACACAGTACACCCTTCCACACAGGGGTACGGTTGGTGGAAGTCGAAGGTCTACCAAGCTATAAAACAACTTATGGAACTGCACATGCCTATTGAGATTTGAGTGGCATTAAAGAGTGTGGATCTGGGTTTTACTTATTGTTAGTTTCCCCATAAAAAATTTTTTCTTCTTCTGGACTACATTTTAATTTCATCCGCTCATGAGTGGGGCCAAGTTGTTGAAATACCCAAGATTATTTACTGATCACAATTCCCTGAATTAGGTTATCCCAAAGGGGCCAGAGTTCGACACTCATGGTCATTTGACAGAGTACCATTATCGACCTTCGACTGTTTCACCCACATGAAGGGCTGGCTGAGGGAATTTTTAAATATAAGTAGATGCAGTGCTGGATCAGGGATTAAATGGGATGACTTGAAAGCTGAGATAAGGGTGAAACACTTAGCTATAGCCTTAAAAACCAAAGAGTCAAAGATAACAGGATGTAGGAATTACACAAGGAATTAATCACCTTGGAGGGGCTCCATGCAAGGATGAGCATGAAGAGGCAAGAGGAAGGGCATGTGGAACGTGAGATTCTTCTAAAAATAACAACTGTTAAAGCTGGGATCAACAGCATACTTCCTAAAAAGGGCAACAGATAAGTATCAGTCACACAAGGCAGAGTGCTATGAATTTAGTGATAGTGTAGTGAAACGACTGGCCATAACAGCAAGGTATAAAGAATTACAGGGTGGTATTAATACCTTCAAGCACAGCCATGGTCAGATAGTAAATAGTCCAGAGAGTATAACTGGGTTATTTGCTGACTTCTATAGCACCCTTCTATAGCACCCTGTAGCAGGAGGATCTGGTCCCCCCCATCAGATATTATTAAGCAATATCTGGATCAAGTAGGCATTGTGGCACTAGGAGAAGGGGTTACAGTGGAACTTGGCTATCTGCTCACCTTTGATGCTAAAAATAGCCACTGGGCTCTTTGGCACTGTGGACCACCGTGGGGCCAATTAAAATTCTATTTGAATTTTACTGCACCTTTTTCAGTCCTACTGGCTGATATGCTTGTCACACTTTTGGAAGTACAGCAGGAACAGTCTGCTCCAGAATAATGGTCAATCACCAGCATAGTGGTATTTTTAAAACACGAGACACCAGTTTGAACCCTGGATCTTACAGGACAAATTAATTATTAATAACAATGTTTAAAATCTACTCAAAGATGCTAGCAATCCGGTTAAGCAGGGTCATTGCTAGATTTGTCTCTCCATGGCAACATGGGTTTATCCCAGGTTGTGGTACGACAGATCATATCAGATGAGTAGTTGCTCTGTTTGATATAGTAGAAAAAAGGAGGACCTCTCTGGCAATGATGCTGCTTGATGTGAAAAAGCCATTTAACCAATTCACCCGGGGCATATTTATGGGAGGTACTCAAGAGGGAAAGAGGGAGGCCCAGCAGCTATATGGATCATGCACACAAATCTGACAGGTAAAATACAGCTGATGGGCATGAAATCTGATAGCATTAGGATCACAAGAGGAGCAGGGCAGGGAAGCCCATGTTATCTTTTGTTTGCTCTATGCATTAACCTTTTTGTTGGTTACATTTACTAACAACTTTGCTGTTAGAAATGGGGTCTTTGGTTGGCAGTCAGGTTACCCCCTGTCCAAGCAAGGACCCTCACTCTAGTCAGGGCAAGTCACACACAGTCCAAATTATCCCATGCCCACCCTCTGGTAGCTTGGCACTGAGCAGTCAGGCTTAACTTAGAAGGCAATGCGTAAAGTATTTGTGCAATAAATCATGCAATAACACAGTAGAACACCACAAAAATACACCACACAGTGTCTAGAAAAATATATAATATTTATCTGGTAAAATGCAGGTCAAATAGATTAAGATGCAATAAGTATACGTTGAGATATCACTGTAAAAATGATATAAAGGCCCTCATTATGACATTAGAGGTAAATCACGCTTATTGCCCGCCAACTTACCACAGCAGCGGAAGATATCTATTCACCATATTATGACACACACACACCAATCCGACAGAATACAGCCACATACACTAATCCGCCAGTCTAAAGGTCAGTGATAAAGTGGCGGTATCAAAACCCACACCGTTACCCCAACAGAACAACGCCCATCCCATTATGACCCACTAATCACCACGGCGGACATTCAACAGCGGTAAACCATTGGCGGTATATACCGCCGCGCTCACAATGGACACCCACATACAAAACAATACTACATTGGACAATTCAAACAACACACACCTGACACCCATACACACACCACACCCACACACCCACAGCACTATAAAACACACACCCATATTACCCTCAACCCTTTACGATTACAAATCATTGCCACCAGAGAGACACCAAGACCACTGAGATAACTAGAGCCACACACTATTCACACCTACACACCACTCATGCACTCCACATCTCACACCCCAACACATTACCCAAGACACCCTCACCAACACACCCCACATAACACCCATGGCACCACAAAGATAGCCCCGTTTCACAGAGGAGGAGCTAAGGGTCATGGTGGAGGAAATAGTCAGGATAGAGCCACAGCTATTTGGAGCACAGGTGCAACAAATATCCATTGCAAGGAAGATGGAGCTATGGTGGAGAATCATGGACAGGGTCAACGCCGTGGGACAGCACACAAGAACAAGGGATGACATCAGGAAGAGGTGGAACGACCTATGGGGGAAGGTATGTTCCATAGCAACAAGACACCAGCTCGCTATCCAGAGGATTGGCGGTGGACCCCCACCTCTTCCCCCATAACTCACAGCATGGGAGGAGCAAGTCTTGGCAATACTGTATTCTGAGGGCCTGGCCGGAGTCGGAGGAGGACTGGACTCTGGTAAGTCAACTCTCTACCATTATCTCCCCCTACCTGCATGCTATCACATACCCACACCCTCACTCCCATCACTCCACTACATCCCACACACTCCACTATCACATCTCACTTATCCCAATGTCAAGCCCTGCATGCTGTAACAATGCATGGACACCCCTCACAGATCTGCATGGGCACTCATCTCTAAAGCATGCACAGAGAACTAACAATCCCACCATACACTAACATACACAAGTGAAAGCTGGCAGGGCAAATCCAACCATAGAGGGGAAACCAGGGATGTACAATATGTATACACATATACCATAACACATCATTTACATCCCAACAGGTACCCCAGCCAATGTCATCGGAGAGGAGGTGCCAGCACTATCCAGTCCCCCAACAGAAGAGGCCCACAGTGATGACAGTAACTCTGGACTTCAGGATCTAGACGATCTACCTGGCCCATCAGGGACCACTGGACAGCTGGTTACCCAAGCCCAGTCACACACCACCGCAGAGCCTCCCCCATCAGGATCCAGCACCACAGCACCCCACTCAGCGTACCCACACCTCTGTTACCAGGACACATCAATCAGCAGTGTGTCCACCTATACAAGGACCCCAGGCCACACCTCGTACACAACACAATCAGGGACCTGGGGCCAGTGGCAGTGGGCACACGGTTCAGGGGACAGAGGCACCGGCCATAGGGGACACTGGGAGGAGTGCTGTGCGTCAGGTTGAGGACAGGCCCAGGGAACCGACTCTCCAGGAGGCACTCTCTTAGATCCTGGGAGCCTTCCAACATTCCCAGGAAACGATGGGCCAGATCCTGGACAACGTGCAGGAGAACAGGTGGCTGCAGGAGGGACAGTGTCAAGGGATCAGGGACGACTTGCAGGCCATCAACAACACCCTGATCTCCATAGCAGGGGTGCTGGCAGACATGGCCAACATTATGAAGGAGGCAGTTTCACACCAGCGGCCCCTGCCACTAGCCAGACATCTGAACAGCCGTCCACTCCTGCTGACGCTAGTGGCCAGGAAGCCCACCACAGGACTCACAGGCCACCTCCACCCCTCCCCCTGCAGAAGATGAACCACCCCGCAAAAGTTCCCTGTGATCCAGACAGAAGCCAGAGATACATGCCAAGACCCCGCCAGGAAATGAGACTCTCCTGATTGTCCCCCTTGTGTCCCACTCAGTCACCCTGTCCACCTTGAACTGCCACTGCTCCCCTTCCTATGTCCCCTTGGACAATGCACCTGTGCTACAGACTGGAAAAATACCCTGGACTTTCCTCCATCATCACCCCATCCCATTGCACTTTCCCCCTATAGGTTAGCACTTCAATAAACACTCTTTGAAAACAATCCATTTGGAGTATGTCATGTATATCAATTAGTATTTTTAAACAGGTCCAAACATTGCAAATTAACCGTACATAGAATGAGCATAGATTAATGACCTGTAGCTGGCTGTAGTGATCAGACCAGGAGTATCTGTCAAATCACCAACATCTGAAAAATGAATTGGCAGAGGGAACAGTAAGTGGGCATAGCAGTGGGAAATATCAGCATGCCACTGCCACACAGATTACAACCAAAGTCAATGAAATGTAAAGTTGCACTGTCCTACCTGACTGTCATTGGAAGTACTGACGGATCACAGATGTTCTGCCTCCTCATCCTCCCTGTCCACAGGGTCTACTGCTGCCACAGGGGCATCTCTAGTCTCATCCTCCTGCAGAAAAGGGACATGGCATCTGAGGGCCAGGTTGTGCAACATGCAGCATGCCACTACTATCTGGCAGACCTTCTGGGGTGAGTAGAAGAGGGATCCGCCTGTTAGATGGAGGCACTGCAACCTGGCCTTCAGGAGGCCAAAGGTCCTTTCAATGATACTTCTGGTTCACCCATGTGCCTCATTAAAACATTCTTCAGCCCTTGTCCTGGAATTCCTCACAGGGGTCAGCAGCCATGATAGGGTTGGGTAACCAGAGTCACCGGCAAACATTGAGGGCCATATTTATACTTTTTGACGCAAAACTGCGCTAACGCAGTTTTGCGCCAAAAAAAATAGCGCCGGCTAACGCCATTCTGAAGCGCCATGCGGGCGCCGTATTTATTGAATGGCGTTAGTCGGCGTTAGCCGACCGGCGCTGCCAGGTGTGCGTGAAAAAAAACGACGTACACCAGGCAGCGCCGGCGTAGGGAAAAATGGCGTTTGGGCGTCCCAAAATGGGGCAAGTCAGGCTGAGGCAAAAAAATCGTCTTAACCGGATTTGCGCCATTTGTTTTGGGTGCCCAGACGCCATTAACATGACTCCTGTCTTAGCAAAGACAGGAGTCATGCCCCCTTGCCCAATGGCCATGCCCAGGTGACTTATGTCCCCTGGGCATGGTCATTGGGCATAGTGGCATGTAGGGGGGCACAAATCAGGCCCCACTATGCCACAATTTTTTTTTTTTTTAAATACTTACCACAACTTACCTTTTCTTCCCTGGGATGGGTCCCTCCATCCTTGGGTGTCCTCCTGGGGTGGGCAAGGGTGGCAGGGGGTGTCCCTGGGGGCAGGGGAGGGCACCTCTGGGCTCATTCTGAGCCCACAGGTCCCTTAACGCCTGCTCTGAACCAGGCGTTAAAAAGAGGCGCAAATGCGGGGTTTTTTGCCCCGCCCACTCCCGGGCGTCATTTTTGCCCGGGAGTATAAATACCACGCACATGCCTGGGAGTCATTTTTTAAGACGGGAATGCCTACCTTGCATCTCATTAACGCAAGGAAGGTGTTCACGCCAAAAAATGACGCCAACTCCATGAACTTTGGCGCTAGACGCGTCTAACGCCAAAGTATAAAAATGGAGTTAGTTTTGCGTCGAATTTGCGTCGAAAAAAACGACGCAAATTCGGCGCAAACGGAGTATAAATATGCCCCTGAGGGACAACATTTAGCCACACACTATCCTATATGGCCAACACAACACCCATACACCAACATATACTGGGTGGGAACCAGGGCTCACCTATTAGCCACACCCTGTGCCTCTGTAGTTGGGACATCACATTTGGGATGCTGCTATTCCTCAAGACAAAGGCATTATGCACCGACCCAGAATACTTAGCATTGATGTGGGAGATGTACTGGTCCACCAAGCACACTCTTACGATTCCTGAACACCTGTTCATTCTGCCGGGGGACACACAAATGTAATAGGTGTACCATCAATCACCCCAATTATGTTGGGGATATGCCCCATTGCATAAAACTCGGTCTTCACTGTGGCCAAATCCTCAACCTGGGGGAAAACAGTGTAGCTGCACATGTGTTTTATCAGGGCAGACACCACTCTTGTCAGCACTACTGAGAACATTGGCTGTGACATTCCTGCTACCAAGCCCACTATCGCTTGGAAAGAACCAGTTGCCAAGAAATGAAGTACAGACAACACTTGCACAAGAGAGGAGATCCCAGTGGGCTGACGGATAGCAGATATCAGGTCAGGCTCCAATTGGGCACACAGCTCTGTGATTGTGGCCCTGTCAAGTCTATAGGTGAGGATAATGTGCCTGTCCTCCAATGTAGCCAAGTCCAACAGGAGTCTGTAGATGGGAGTATGTCTCCATCTCCTATTCATCCGCAGCGGTAGGTATCTAAGGGACACAGGTGAGGAGGCTGTCACAAACATTGGAGCCACAAAAGTAGTTAGCATTCTGTAAACATGTAATGGGTCTGTGTGATTTTTCCAGAATGTTCCTATTTCTCCAGTAACGCAGCATGATTCCATAGGGCTGCCCCCCCATTAAATGGCGTTCGCCTGTCCTGTGTGGAGAGACAGGTGGAAGTGAGGTAATTCCGCTGATGTTGTGTGCCGTGGCAGGAGGCGGGAGAGAACCACTGTGCAAATCCTCATTGGTTAAAATTGGGCCCTATGGGGTACAGTGGCCAATGGTGATCTACGCCAGCAGTGACGGTATGCACCGCCGCGGACGTGACCGCCATTTTCTATCTGATTCCCCACTTGCTACCTGACCTTCCATAGGAAAGAACCTACACTGCATGTCCTGTTGAGACCTGTGTGTGGAACCTACCATGGCCCGTGTGACTGGGGAAAGGGCCCCAGCCTTCACTTTGGAGAAAATGGAGAGACTGGTGGATGGGGTCCTACCCCAGTATGGACTGCTGTATGGGCCTCCAGACCAACTGGTGAGTACACTGTGGGCACAATGCATGTGGCATGAATGCATGGAGTTGTGTGTGTGAAGGCCTTGTGCAAGGGGGGTGGGTGGATGTCCTCTTTGCGGTGTAGATGCTGTGTGCTGGACTATGTGTGTGCAAATAGTGATGGAAATGGGTATGGTGGGCCATATGTGTAACTGGCTGGACTGTTTGTCTAATGGTGTTTTCCTGTGTGTATTGCCTCTGCAGGTCGGCTCCCATTAAAAGAAGGGTATATGGCGTGCCATCGCCAAGGATGTGCGGACCCTGGGGGTCTATGGCAGGTGGAGCACCCACTGTCGAAACGGTTGGAGGACCTCAGACGCTGGGTACGGAGGACGGCGGAGGCCCACCTGGGGATATCCTCCAAATGAGGAAGGGGTGCCCGTCGGACCCTGACCCCCCTGATGGCCGGCATACTGCCGGTGGCCTATCCAGAGCTGGATGGGTGTTTGAGGGAATCACAGCAACTACAAGGGGGTGAGTACAGTGGGTATCATTACAACATACGGCTGGTGGGGTGGTATCCGGGTGGTGGATGTGTGATAGTGGGTGACCTTAGGCCAGGCCGAACATAGCAGCGTAGGTCCTTTGGTGGCTAGGGTTCGGAAGGGATAATCCTGCCTACCTTGCTTGTAAGCATCCACTACTGGCCAAGGCTGTGTGGGTCCCAGGTGTGCTTCAGTTGGTGGTGTGTGTCCCTCCTCATGCCTTGGTGGCTAACAATGTCAGTGGTGGTACAATGCATAGTGCGTAGGCCTGTTCCCTGTGTGTGAGGGTGCTGTGTATGCCAACGGTGGTGTTGGTGCAGTTATTGACCCAGTGTATCTTTTGTCTGTCTCCTCCCCTTTTTTGTTTTGTCATCCTGTCCTTATGTGCATTAGCATCATCTGACGGACGGAGCTGCATCCCACAGGACCCATAAAGCAGAGTCCACCAACGCTGAGGGCACCAGTGGGATGGAGGGGAGAGGAGCACCACGGCGGAGACTGGATGGGACAATTGAGACTTGACTTAGATACCTCCTCCGATGGAAGCTCCCTGGTGGTGCTAGACACTTCTGTGACCACCCCAGCTACAGGTACAACCTCCAACCCCGTACTAGCACTGCCATCCCAGCAGCCCCTCAGCGAGTTGCCCGTGCCCGCTCACCCAGGACGGTGGGCATCTTCTTTGCCCCAGGCGCCTCAGGCCCTACCCCAGTGAGCCCTGCTGCCCTCGGTGAGGAGGCTATTGACTTCCTGAGATCCATCTCTGTAGGGCAGTCAACCATTGTGAATGCCATCCAGTGGCTGGCAACGCAGATGCAACAATCTAAAGCATTCTTAGAGGGCATTCACACTGGATTGGCGGCCCAACAGAGATCCATCTAGGCTCTGGTCTCCTCTTTGATGGCAGCCATTGTCCCTATTTCTACCGTCCCCCCTCCAACTACCCCTTCCCAGTCCCATTCCCCTGAACCCCGACCCATCCCAAGCACACAACCAGACGAACATGCACACGGGACAACACTCAAGAGTGTCACAGGAAAACACAAGGACCACACTTCATCCCACAGGCACTCACACAAACACCATCCAGTTGTAGACACAACAACATCCACTATTTCCACTGTCTCCCCCTCTTCCTCCTCCTCCACCTCCCACCGTTATTTCCACACTCACACCTGCATGCACTACATCATCATCCACGACATGCATCATCACAACACCAAGCAGAACGCACACCTCACTGCCAGATACCTCCACAACAGCCATGCACACATCCCCTGTGTCCTCTCCCACTGTGTCTGTCCCCCCCAAGTACACAAACGCAAGCACTCTGACACTCAACAGCCATCCACCTCACAACAGCATACAGCCCATGCACCTGCACCCAAATCCAGCAAACACCTCCAACAACCACTCCCTCATCCTCCACTCCCATTACCTCTCCCTCTTCCCATCCCAATGTCCCTAAAAAGCTTTTCCTTTCCATCAATGACCTCTTCCCTACCCCCACATCCTGCACTTATGGCCAGCATATCACGTACCCAGCCAAGCACCTCAGCCACACAGTCCACGGGCCCAGGTCCATCCACACCTATTCGTGGTGGAAAGGATTCCAACCCACATATACTGAAGGGGAAGGAGCCTGCACCTGCCATCCAAAAGAGGAAGGAGCCTGCACCAGCAGGTAAGAAGGGCAAGGGGTCTGCACCAGCAGACTAGAAGGGCAAGGAGCCTGCACCAGCAGGCAAGAAGAGCAAGGAGCCTGCAACAGTAGGCAAGAAGGGCAAGGAGCTTGCAACAGCAGGCGAGAAGGGGAAGGAGCATGCCCCTGCCACCTAAAAGGGGAAGGAGCCTGCACCAGTAGGCAAGAAGGGGAAAGAGCCTGCTACAGCAGCTGTCATGGAGCCCCCACCACCAACCGTGGTTGTGCAGCCATCACAGGGTGCAGGGGCTGTGCAGGAGCCTCCCACCACCACAGTGCAGCCATCTGAGGGTGCAGGGGCTGTGCAGGAGCTTCCCACCACCACCATAGTGCAGCCATCACCACCGGCGGATGCAATGTGATCCTGCCTCCATGGGCTACTGTGCAGCCTGTCCACTCCAGAACCAGTGGGAAAGACACCCACTCGAGAGACTGTGACCTTGCACTGCCCAGGACCAATCACAGAGCATATTGACCACTCCAGGACCAGTGGGGAAGACACCCACTCGAGAGACTGTGGCCTTGCACTCCCCAGGACCAAGTACAGGGCATGTTGCCCTCTCCAGAACCAGTGGGGAAGACACCCCCTCAAGAGACTGTGGCCTTGCACTCTCCAGGACCGAGCACAGGGCATGTTGCCCCCTCCAGAACCAGTGGTCTTGTTTCTGCTTCTGGCTGAGGTGCTCCTGCCACCCCCTGAGGTGCCTGCCTATTTGCCAACTGATGCCCCTGCAATGTTCTCTCCGTATTGATGCAGGTGACAATTGGGGCCTTGGACTTTGCCTTGTGGCCCTGTGGCCCACGCAAACTGAGGACTGGGCAGTGTCCCTTTTTCTGTACATTTGTAAATATCTGTAGCATTGGCTAAATTATTATTTATACTGTGTTGATCTTATTGCCATCACTTTGGTACATCCCTGTTGTCCTTGTATTATTCAGCCAATTTAGGTGGATTAACTTGTTTTCTTGTGCAGCTGTTTGTGTGTATGGTGTGCATATGGTTCCTGTGTGTGTCACTCTCGTTTTCCTCCACCCTCCCTTGTATGCTAGGCGGCTGTACTCACCGTCATTGTCTTCGCCGGCGCTGGTGTTCGTGCTGGAGCATAATGTAGAATATCATCAGAAAAACTTGCTGTTCTGGTTCCATGGAGACATGATTCTTTCTTATATCTCCAACGGTGAGTCCTTTCACTTCTGTGCAGAGTTTCTGTCAGGCTTTTGATGTCATTGGTACCACCCTGGAAAAGGTGGCGGACTGTGTAGTCATAATATGGTGGGCGTAAATTTGACTTCCGCCTGGCTGTAAGCGGCTACCTCCAAGGTGCCTGTTGTTTCCGCCCTGGCGGTCGGTGTGGTACATTAGCTATCTTTTGGAGATCTTTCCGCCATGTTCATAATTTGGCAGTAGTTACCGCCTGCCTATTGGCGGTATTACCGCCACTTTATCACCAACTGCCAGGGCCGCAATGAGGGCCAAAGTGTCTTTAGTCTCTTAAAAGCAATAAATGTCTCTTGCAAGCACAAAGTACCTGGTTTCTGTTCCAAATCTCCGCAAGGAACCGCAGAGGAGGAGATGCGTGGAAAACAGGGAGGTGTGCAATGATTTCTCAGGCCGCACACAGTGATGTGTCATTTCTTTTTCACGCATGGAAGGCTTTGCGTCGATTTCTGGCTCTCTGTTCTGGATCCTCTTCGGGTTGCTGGGTTTTCGGACGCCCCGGGGACGATATGTTGAAATCTGGCACTGACAGGACGAAGTCACAGGGGCTGCGTCGATCTGGTGGGCATTGCGTGGAAATTTCTACCGCATGGCAGGTGCTGCATTCATTCCTCTCAGAAAGTCGGGCTGCATCGTTCCGGCTCGGCTGAGCATCGATCTAGTGGGCAGTGCGTCGAATTTCCGGTTGCTATGCTGGTAATGCATCGATCTTCTCCTCGCGAAGTCTGGCTGCATCGTCCGATTCGACGTGCAGTGAATATTTCACCGTGATGCAGGCTGTGTGTCATTTTCTGCTGGCTGTGCATCGATTTCCGCCGCACAGGGAGTTCTTCTTGCAGGAATGAAGTCTTTTTGGTCCTGAGACTTCAGGGAACAGGAGGCAAGCTCTGTCCGAGCCCTTGGAAAGCACTTCTCAGCACAGCCAGAGAGCAGCAAGGAAGCAGTCCTTCACAGAAAGCAGTCAGGTAAGTCCTTTGGGCAGCTAGGCAGTTCTTCTTGGCAGGTTGAAGGTTCTGGATCAGCTTCTCTTCTCCAGGAAGTGTCTGCGTTGGTAGGGGCAGAGGCCCTGTTTAAATACCCAAATGTGCCTTTTAGGTAGGGGAGACTTCAAAGAGTGGCTTAGAAGTGCACAAGGTCCCCTTTCAGTTCAATCGTGTCTGCCAGGGTCCCAGTAGGGGGTGTGGCAGTCCTTTGTGTGAGGGCAGGCTACTGTCCTTTGACATGTGTCCGAGTCCTGGAAGTCCCATTCAAAATGCAGATGTATGCAAGTGAGGCTGAGCATCCTGTGTTTGGGGTTTGTCTGAGTGAATGCACAAGGGAGCTGTCAACTGAACCTAGCCAGACGTGGATTGTAAGTCACAGAAGGATTTAAGTGCAGAGAAATGCACACTTTCTAAAAGTGGCATTTCTAAAATAGTAATATTAAATCCAACGTCACCAGTCAGCAGGATTTTGTACTGGCCATACTAAATATGACCTCCCTACTCTTTTCAGATCAGCAGCTACTACTCAAACAGTATATGAGGGTAGCCCTAATGTTAGCCTATGAAAGGAGCAGGCCTCACAGCAGTGCAAAAACACATTTAGGAGTTTTTCGCTACCAGGACATGTAAACTACACAGGTACATGTCCAGCCTTCTGTCTACACAACACCCTGCCATATAGGTTACCTAGGGCCTACCTTAGGGGTGACTTATATGTAATGGCAGGTCTGAGATATGGTTAAGGGTCTACTTAAGCAGCAGGCCCACTAACAGCTTTTAATCAACAGGCCCTGGGAACATATAGTACACTTTACTACGGACTTATAAGTAAATTAAATAATTGCTGAGAACAACTTCCTGAGAAACCTTGTGTCCCTTCTGCCAAGCACTCCACTGTTCCTCCTTTTTACGGATCTTGGCATAAAACGCATTGGTCATAAAGCCTGCCTACGCCTCCTGCTGTATTGGCGGCGTCTCTGGACTACCCCAGAGCTTGAAATTAAATAATCCAATTGAGTATGATCCAATTTCATCATGTTTAAAGGGAGAGAGCATATGCACTTTAGCACTGGTTAGCAGTGGTAAAGTGTGCAGAGTCCTAAAACCAGCAAAAACAGTATCCAAGAAGTGGAGGGAGGAAGGCAAATATTTAGGGGTGACAACCCTAAGGCTGTCAGGTCTAACATTTGCAATATGTTGTGTGGTGGTAAATGGATTTACAACCAAGATGCTGGAATATGCTGATGATGTTGCCATTGGTAATACAAATCCTGATGGAGCCATCCGGGAAGTTGAATTGGAAACGGTTAGGTTCAGCTGGACATCACAGTACTTCCTAAATAAGGAAAAGACACAAATTATCTTTAATGATAACACTCCCATTAACTAATGTTGAAAGATTGATAGTGCAATCTGTCTGGGAGTAAAGGTCAGAACATGTTTCACCATTAACATTGAATTGGAACCCTCAGGAGAGTTAGATCATGATGAGTTTGACACAGCTGTTGCTCAGTTGGGCAGATATTTTTCAAAAATGAAAAATGTTGTTGCACACAGGTTTAAATTCTTTTCTAGAGAGCAAAAAACAAAATAAAGCAGTAAAACTTTAAATAGTGCTTTGAAGATTCTAGCAGCCAAATGTGAATTTGATAATTTAAAGTCACAATTAATCAGAGACCAGCTAGTGGTAGGACGTAATTCAAAAAATTACAGGAGTGTCTTTTAACGTGCAAAAATTATTTCATGGTTAAAGCTATGGACATAGATAAAAGCATTAAAGCATCTTGTAAGAATGCAAAATTGTTAGAAGATTCCATGACCAAAGCTACAAAATTAAGGAGTTGTAGTCAGTAAATCAGTTCCTAATACTCCCTTAGAGAATAGATGGTTTAGAGGGATGACTAGGCCTAACGTGCAGTCACAACAGTTAAAAAAAGTAGCTACATGCAGTTCATCAGCATGTTTCGTCTTTCAAAAACTGCCATATACAGGGTCAACACTGTAAGAGGTGGGGTAAGATAGGTCATTTTTTCAGAGTGTGTAGGGGAGGAAAGGACAGTAGCATTTGCTGTGTAATCAGTGACGAGAGTAAGAATATTGAGGGTGACAAACACAAAATACGTGAGGAATTATTATTGGGACTGAGAAGTGAAGGCGCTTAAGGAGGAAACATATAGCTGATCCTGATTTAGAGATTACTATTGAAGGATAGAAATTAAACCTGTAGTCGACGCAGGTGCTTGCATCACAATAGCGTCCCAAATGAAATTTGATAAATTGTGGCTAGATAAAACTTTGTGCCCACCAGATATTTTAACAGTGATGTTTGAATGACGTAGAGTGGATTTAATAGGGTATTTTCAGGTCACCATCAAAACTGTAGGAGAATTCATCTAGGGCAGGGTGTATAGCAAAAAAGGTATCAGTCTTTTAGGATAGGTACATCAGGATTAGTTTAAGTTAACAATAAGGTCAAGTTAGACAACCCATTACCGTTGAGAGAGACAAGTGTGTGCGTGACAAAAGAAAATTTCTGGCAGGAAAAATATAGTTTGGCATTTCAGGACAAATTGGGCAAGATAACTGATTTCACCCTTAATATTAAGGTCAAACAAGGTGTGCCACCAGTAAAACACAAGTTACAGAACATTCTTTAAGAGTAAGGAAAGATATTTCTGACATGCTTAAAGATGTGCTCGAAAGGAATTATTGAAAAGGTTGAAACAACACAATGGTTCTCTCTGATTTCACTAACAAAAAAGAAATCTGGTGAACTCACAATGTGCACAGACTTAAGAAGCGTCAATAAAACCATATGGGGGGACAACTTCCCATTGGCAAGAACTGAAGACTTAATTACAAAGGTAGGGCATTCCAGTTGGTTCACTAAGCTGGACTTAAGAGCTGCATATCATCAGGTAGAGCTTATTAAATATTCCAGACATTTAACAGCCTTTGTTACACTAGAGGGAGTATTCCAATTCTGTAGAATGACATTTAGCATAGCATCCGCTGCAGCGTTTTTTCAAAGACTAATGTGCAGGATACTTATCGATTTTCCGCAGGTTGCAGTCTTTCAACAGGGGTGTGAAATCCCTATAGCCCGACACCCAGGACATAATGTTTGGGGTCAAGGACAACAAGTTTTCCTTGGGAAAAATAGGCCACCCCCTGCAGGACAAACACTTTTGCTGCCAATTTACAGAAACACATTAAAGAGCAGGGAAAGGAATTGTCTGCAGATGAGATAATATGTGTTCATGTGTTAATGCTGTTTTGAAATTACATTTCAGATTCATTAATGTAAAGACTTTATTGTTAGGGTGAGCATTCTAAATAAATGTTGTAAGCTTGGACTGCACTACAGAGGTCCAGTAAAACAAATGTACACATGTTTGCAAAGATTAAAATATGGGTGCTACATATAATGCTCCGTGAATGTTCTCTGATTAAATGCAAATTTTTGCAGAAACTGGAATGCAAGATTGATGATTTTCACTTTCAAAATACAATGTTCACAAAAAATGCAACTAGGATAAAACATTTTGCTAAACTACTGTGAAACTTAGGTATAATTCTTTGAAGCACCATTTAGTAAAATGCATGTTTGCCTGCTAAAATATTCATAATGGAAAGTCAGTGTAACAAATGTCAACAAGATTATGCGAACCGTGAGTATAAACAAGCACTGGCAAAGCCAATAGGTCCAAATTGGTGGTCAGTCTTTCAGTTTTGCCAATATGTGTCTGTTTTGATATGGCTGTTGTATAACTTTATTGTTACGGGAGCTGCTGGGCCCTAACCATTGTAACACATATTAGCAAAAAGCAAACATATGTTTTGGTTGTAATAAGCACACATTGCCACAGTAGATCCTGGCACTGAACAAAACTACTTTGTGTGACGGTATGTTCCTTGTGAAAGAGCAGATTGTGATTGTTGACTGGTAATGTAACATGAATTTGTAGAGCGTGGAACTTGTCACATGTGAGTGTATCCAGGTGCTGAGAGGGAGTGGGTTCTGAAAGTAGGTTTAGTCACAGTGAAGCCAGACGAGAGATGGATAGAGATATCATTTTAATAAAACAAAAGGTCTTGGTTAACACCACACCTAATTAGAGGTCCAATTCTTAAAGAATGTCACAAAAGTGCACACATGCTATATGTCTTTGCATTAGTGCAGATTTGCGTATTTCATGAAGTCACAAGAATTTACAGACGTAGACCAGGAAATCATAGTCCTCGAAACTATTTGTGAACTGTATTTTAGCACTAGCAAATATGCAGGTGTAGATTTGGTCATGCGAAAATCTGATGAGCATTTACAAGTTCACTTTTCCTTTAATCAATTTTTTCTCAACTGTTGAAGAAGTTTTACTTCTGACCCTTGTTTAGAGTAAATTTACAGCCTTTCTCAGTATGGGAAATGATTAGAGAAGAGCTAGCGAAACCCCTTAAAACATGCAAGGTAATAACATTGCACAGACTTGGGACAGAAAGGCATTCCAACATTGTTACTTTTGCTTACCTCTAACTCCTGCCCCAGTATGAAGATCTATGGTAACGTGGCAAAATAAAGAAATTGATATCCACGCCCTACTACAGTACAAGCCCTGATATGATCAGATAGGCTATTATCAGAGCTCTAATATGAGATTGCTGCCATAATTTGTCACCCCACTACATGACACCAAAGGGACAAGTAGATTTTTTTACAGGCCCAGTAGTTTTATGATGCAACCTGTCCCATGGACAAGTAGATATTTCAATAAATTCCACACCCCTGCTTTCAAGATTATATTTTAATATTTTCAGACAGTGCCTGTGAACATAATAAGGTATTGGATGATGTCTTGAGTCTGTTAGAGAAAAGAGGAGTCACATTTAGAAAAGACAAATGCATTTTTAAGAAAAGAGAGATTGAGTATCAGGGGTATGTTTTTTTCTGGACAATGGATAGAGCACAAACAAAGCTTGGTCAAAAGCATAGCTGAAGCTTCCACTCTCCAGAGGAAGGAATAATTATTATCCTTCCTAGGGCTCTATGAACTCTACACTACGTTTTTTTAAAACTGTGCACATTTGACTGACTGTTACAGAACATTGCTAAAAAAGGGAGTTGAGTTTGCATGGTCTGAAAAGTGTGAAAGCAGATTTAGGAGAAAATTATTAAGGCACCTGCACTACAACTATTTGTTGAAGGAAATACAACAATTGTCACAGTAGATGCTTGTGAGTATGGACTAGGAGTAGTATCATCTCAGTTGGAAGGCAAGTATGAAACAAATGTAGATTTTTATTTATAGTACACTGCACCAAGGGGAATGGAAATACTCAGTAATTGAGAAAGAATTACTGGTGTGTGTATGGAGTGTGGGAAAATTCAGATCATATCTTTGCAAAACACCATTTGTACTAAGAACTGATCATCAACCCTGAGTGGATGTTTTGCAGGGAAAAATTTAAATGTTCAACTGCTAGAATAGCCACGCTATCTGCAAAATTGTTAGATTTCTTGTTCACTGTGGAATATATTCCAGGAGGGAAAAATTCTAGAGCTGACTGTCTCTTGCGACTATTGATTGAAGATTCTGAGGACTATGATTGGTAATCTAAAATAGAGGAGTGTTTTATAGCATTGTAGGTGAGAGTATTTGCAAGAGAGAAAAAGACTTGGTAAAAGCCATCAATGAGGATACAATCTTGGAGTAAGTAATTTCATTTCTGAAGTCAGGCTGGCCAAAAGAGAAAAATCTATCTGCTAAATTGCAAGTGTTTGGAAAGTACTGAATGAATTATCTATGAAAGTTGAGAAGTTAGTCGGTGGAAACAAACTATTTCCACCTTTGTGTTTCTACCAAAGTATTACTGAACTAGCAAACTCAAAACACTTATAATCAACTCTAACAAAGAACAAAGTATGGGAAGATTTCTGGTGACCTAAAATAGAGGGTAAGATTGAGGGCCTTATTTATACTTTTTGGTGCAAAACTGCACTAAGGCAGTTTTGCCCCAAAACGTTTTGCACCGGCTTGCACCATTTTTTAGCACCAGCTGGGCACCATATTTATGGAATGGTGCAAGCCGGTGCAAAGGGTAGGTTAGCTGAAAAAACAAAATGACGTTAGGCAGTTTTGAGTCAAAATAAATGATTCTGACCAGATTAGCATCATTTTTTGATGCTAAGGGGCATATTTATACTCCGTTTGCACTGAATTAGCGTCATTTTTTTAAAACTCTAATTCAGTGAAAAACTAACTCCATATTTATACTTTGGTGCTAGACCCGTCTAGCACCAAATTTATGGAGTTAAATTCATTTTTTGGAAGTGGAAACCTACCTTGCCTTAATGAGATGCAAGGTAGGCGTTCCCATGCAAATAAATTACTCTATGGGCTTAACACCATATTTATACTCCCATGCAAAAATGGTGCAAGGGAGGGAGGAGGGGTCAAAAAATGGAGCAAAGCTTGCTTTGCCCCATTTTTTAAGACCTGGGTCAGGGCAGGGGTTAGGGGACCTGTGGCCCTATTTCCATGGTGGAACACCATGGAATAAGCCCAGAGGTGCCCTCCCTAGGCCCTAGGGGCACCCCCACCCACACTAGAGGGACTGCGAGGATGGGGGACCCCATCCCAGGTAAGTACAGGTAAGTGCATTTTATTTTTGAAAGTGCCATAGGGGGCCCTGAAATGGGCCCCTATACATGGCACAGGGTGCAATGGCCATGCCCAGGGGACCCCTGTCCTCTGTGCTGGCCACTGGGGTGGTGGGCATGACTCCTGCCTTTTCTAAGGCAGGAGTCATGTGGCATGGTAGGTTTAGCACCATAAAATGACGCTAATCTGGTTAGAGTCATTTTCTTTTTACTCTAACCTGCCTAAAACCCTCTTCTTCTATACTGCCAGCCCCACCCGACTAAAGTCATTTTTTAAAACTCTAGCCTACCCTTTGCACCGGCTTGCACCATTCCATAAATATGGTGCCCAGCTGGTGCACAGAAATGGTGCAAGCCGGTGCTAAACTTTTTGGTGCAAAACTGAATTTTGCAGCAAAAAGTATAAATAAGGGCCAATATTTTGTAAGTTTGCGCCACTTTTGTGTCATAAAATGACGTTAATGAGGTGCAAAAAAAGTTTAAATCAGGGCCTTGGTGCTAGATGGGTCTAGCACCAAAGTATAAATATGGAGTTAGTTTTGCACTGAATTAGAGCTAAAATAAATTACACTAATTTGGTGCAAACAGAGTATAAATATGCCGCAGAGTATAAATATGCCCCTAAATATGGCGTTAAGGCCATAGAGTCATTTTTTGCACGGGAACGCCTACCTTGCATCTCATTAAGGCAAAGTAGGTCTCCACTTTGAAAAAATGACTTTAACTCAATAAATTTGGTGCTAGAGGGGTCTAGCACCAAAGTATAAATATGGAGTTCGTTTTGCACCGAATTAGAGTTAAAAAAAATGACACTAATTCGGTGCAAACAGAGTATAAATATGCCCCTGAGTATTTTTTCAGAAATTGTGACAAATGTAAAGTGAGTGATAAAGTTCTGGTAACTGAGAGAAAAAAAGAGTCAGTCACAGTATGTCCTAACAGAGCGTGGCAATGTGTAGGTATAGTCTTTTGAGCCCATATCACATTTTACCTAATCATATGAAATATTTTATTGTCCTGATCAGAAGAAGTTGAACCAGTAAGTGAACCTGCCACAAGAAGTGTAATTGATTTCAAAACATTTTTGCTAGATAAGGAATTCAAGGTGAAATCATGATAGATAATGGGTTTTAATATACATCTTTGGAAATGATGTGTCATTAAGCACATTAGAATGCCATTATATCACCCCAAACTAAAAAGAAAGTTGAACGTTTCAACAGAGATTTAGCTGAGTGTGTGCAGTCAACATACAGATGTAATATATGTGTGGGGAAAGCAGTCAAGGAGCTTGTATGGTCATATCGTACTCCACATAGTATCACTGAGAAAAATGCATTTGAAATAATAAGGGGAAGAAAATCAACAACAGATCTGTATCATTTTTGGATGGTAAAACTGTGCTCAAAGGGAGGAGATGTAGATGATTGGTTGAGGCTTGCTGAAAGGAAATCTAACTTGAAGTGAATACATTGAAAATAGGAGGCTGGGTGCATGTAAAACAGCCCAATTTAGCTCCAAAAAGGTTTTTCTCAGTTTAAGGAGGCAGCAAAAATAGTTGATATATCAAAAATTGTCAGATGGTAATTGGTGGAGCACATCTTGCATTGCACTGGACCCCAGTGTACTCAAGGGATGTAAAGACAACTTCAGCAGAGTAGATTATGAATTAAGCACAAAAAAGAATAACAATGGTGTAAGAAGAAGTTCCCGGTATGTGTTCGTGTACTACGTTCTCTAAAAGTTGAACAAGTGCATCATACTGCATATTATTCTTACTACTAGGAAAATATTTGTTTAAGCGTTTGGGTATTTTTGTGTTTAAATAAGGGGGGTGGTATGGGATGCCAAGGAGTGAGGTTAAGGAACAGTTAGCGCTCACTGTGTGTTTTAAGTTTCTTTGTTAAAAAGGGAGAAGTGTGGTGATGTTGTAATAGAATGTAAATAAGTTACGGAATGCAGCGTGGTCATCAGAGGCTGCATTCCATGCTAGTCAGTTATCCATGTGTGCCCCTGCAATGAAAATGTAACTTCACTCCTGTAAATAAATACATCTTCTCCTTCAAGTCTTCAGCATGGTGTTATCTCCACACATATGTAATAAATTCATACGGCAATATAACAGGGTTAAAAGGGCCTTAAAATTCCTAGTCTTGCTATTGGAAAGAAGTGGATGGGCGGTTCATAATTTTAAGTTCTAGTATTTGGGCCACTATGCTGCAGCATATAGAAATGCTGATAACATGTGTTTGGGGAATGTATTATTCACCTGCGGGTCTGCCGAGTATCTATGAACTAACTCTGGGTAGTAAAGTAAGAGAATGTTTCCTAAGAAATTTGAAATTGAACTATTTTTAAAAAGTTAGGGTCCAAACAACTAATGCTTATAAAATGTGTGCAAGCATGAAAAGTAAATTTGGGAATAGTCTGGTATAGTTTTCATACTCTGTTTTGTCATTTTCTCCTGTTCCCCTAATTTTTTCATGATAAATAGTCGCTAGCATCAGAGGAGATGAGCATTTGGAAACTAGGGGTTTCTTTTTTTGAGGGCCAAATCTCCTATTTTACGGATTTTCAGCTGAAGTATTGAATGCCTATGAAAAACTTTTTTAAATACTGAAACAAAGCCATTTTTTTATTAACTGGACAAGAATATGATATAACTAGAGCAGAAAATGGGCATAGAGTCTTTTAACTCCAGGGGTCTAATTAAACTTAAACTACGTATAAACTGCTCACTGATATCAATCTAGACAATATACATGTTCAACAAATACAAGGGGGCAGAAGAATGGATATTGTTCAAGATAACAACCGCTTTCAGCAATCTTTAAATCCCGGGATGGAGCAACTGTTAAGTGCTAGGCTGAAAAGCCAGCATTATAAAATGCTGTATAATTTATATTATACTCCTCAGAAATTGTGTCCCTAGGGTGGAAAAATGTACACAAACTGCCTGTGATGCATAGTTATAGTACATATACTTTATCACTGTGTTAAATTAGTACAGTTTACGAATAAAATGTGTGAATTTTTGTTGCCAATGCTACCAGGCACATCTGTATTGCAGAAGCATGGCTGAATTTGGAACCTCCCTCGTTTCAGCAATGTCTATCTAGTTTGCTGGCAATACATTACTTAGAAGACAGCTTATATAATTTTCCAGGCAGGAGGGAAAGGGCTAGAAGAATTGTTGGCTGTTGGCTAGATACTTATTAACGTCTCTTGGTGCCAGAATTAATCTAGGGTATTACGGATTGATATTTTGAGCCTCAAGGCAGAGATGCATTTGGTTATATGAAGGTGTCACCTTGTTTTGTATCTTTCACACTAATTATATATTATTAATGTATTTTACATAGGTTTGAGGGCAAGAAATGTATGTATTTATCATCATGTATATTTTGTTATTGGGACATTCCTAACATACATATTTGATTCATCTGGATGAAGTATATATTGAAGATGACTTTACTGATGAAAAATGTTGGTCTGATTTTCTTGTCTTTGTATTGGCCATTTTTTCCTCCTCAATAAAAAATAGTGGAAGAAGGGTAATGGCAATGAGTCTAAAGAGTTTAGGTTTATGCAAAAACCTGAACAAATCTATCTTTATTAAGTTACTCTCACAGAGAAAGCCCCAACAGAAAACCATGCCCTACTTTAGTACAGAAATCATATCGTCAGTTGGTGTTTTTTCACATAGATTGATAACCAACACATGATAAACAATTTTCTCATTGGGTTATCCAGTGTTGTCCCCAACATTGTAAATATCCTCACAAGTGAATTCAATTAGTTGTTTTTCCTTCATGATCTGCTTTGCATCTTGTGTTTGTCTGTCGAGTCTTGATATTTATTCCTAGCTTTCCAATACATATTATTTATATCTCTTCTAAATAAAACACATTGCTGACCATCTATGTAGAACACCCTCCTCTGGGTCTGAGAATTACTCACCTTGTGTGCAGGGTCATCCCCAATCTTTTTGCCTCCTGCCTCCTATGTTTTCTGACCTGCTGTTGTTAGCTTTTGAACTCTGAACACCTTACCACTGCTAACCAGTGCTAAAGGTCATATGCTCTATGTGTAAATTGTATGGTTGATTGGTTTATCCATGATTGGCATATTTTATTTACTGGTAAGTCCCTATTACAGTGCATTAGAGGTGCCCAGGGCCTGTAAATCAAATGCTACTAGTGGGCCTGCAGCACTGGTTGGGCCACCCACAATAGTAGCCCTATAATCATGCCTCAATCTAGGTGAGAGTGACAGGGAGAGGGGTTCCCCCAAGGTAGAAATCCTTGTTAAGGAGTGTGGAGACATCCCAAAGAGTGTGAAAGAGTGTGGGTTGAGTGTCAGGGACAGTCAGGTACTGTCTCACCGATCTCAGAAGGGTGAGGTTGGGTACTGTTTCAAGGCTAAGTCACTAGATGGTTGGGTGAAGGGTAGTTTGGTTAATTCATGTGAGGAGCTGAGTGATGTAATTGCTGGAGAGCATATGTCTAGTCCTTTTTTTCCATAGCTACGCCAACACCAGGTGGAGTGTGAGTTCTCTGACTCCGGGGAACTTACACATGGAGAAAGACCTGTGGGTGAGTACCAGAGAGTCTGAAGAGGCATTTGGGGATGCTCCTCAGGGAAGTGGTCTAGGTATTTCCCAACCAGGTGAGGTAGGGAAGGATTGCAGTGTCCCAGGTAGGTCCCAGTGGAGTGGGATGGGTGAGGGACCCCATGTCCAGTCTCAGAGGAGAGGGAATGGGGATGGGCTGAGGCCCAAGGTGCCCGAGATCCAGTCCCAGGTCCTAGAGGGTTCCATGAGGGAACACCAGGAGGGGAGCCTAGTCTTTACCATAGGGACATCTGCTGAGGGAGACCCCACAGTGTCAGGAGAACTTGGGGGTGGGGGGGGGCAGCGGTAGCCTGCATCCCACCAGTTCTGGTGTCTGGCCGTACCACTCCTAGTGAGGGGGTGCAGAAGTCCAGAAAGACAGTTAAGAGGGGGTTGCGGACCCCAGTGGAGAACCTGGAGTGTCAGTGGTCAGCTCTAAAAACAAAGCCCCCCAGGAATGACCTTGGTGAGACCATTTCTTGTTTGGGGGGAATCCAGACTCTGCCAGATGGGCAGGGGTCAGAAGACCTGCACCAGCCAGACTCTTGTGTGGCCCTTTGGGTCACTGTGTCCCTTGTGGGGGGTAAGTGTGCCTCCCAGGAAGTTCTGGTGTGCCAGGCAATGGTTCAACCTTAGGGCGGTGACTCTGAGTTGGATAATCATGTTAAGGGGGTAAACTCTGACCTGATGGGGAGTAGGTGTGCTTCCAAGGAAGTCCTGGTGCGCCAGGCAATGGTTCAACCTCAGGGTGGTGACTATGGGTTGGATAATCAGGTTTCAGGGGGTAAACTCTGACCTGATGGGGAGTAGGTGTGCGCCCAAGGAATTCCTTGTGCGCAACGCAGTGGCTCAAACACAGGGTGGTTACTCTGGGTTGGATGACCAGGTTCAGGGGATGAACTCTGACCTGGTGGGGGGGTAAGTGTTCCCCCCAGTTGCCAGGCAGTGGTCAAGTCTGAGGGTACAGACCCTGGACTGGATGATCAGGTGCAGGGGGTAAACCCTGACCTGAAGGTGGGGGGTGGTTTGCCCAATCACCCCCCGGTGTGATTTGTAGGGGCACTCTCCCTGAGGAGGGGTGCAGAACCCTGGGAGTAGGGGCAGGGGTGGGAGAGACGCACCCCTGACCCCAGTTCAATCTAAGGGTACAGACCCTGGATTGGAAGGCCAGGTTCAGGGTGTCCCCCTTGACCTGGAGGGAGGGGCTACTGCTAACAGTGCCTCTACCATGTTGTCTTCTGGGAGGGCCACTCCTAGTTGTGGGGTGCAGGACCCCAGAAAGGAGGGCAGGGGAAGGAAAGCCTCGTCCCTGGCCCTCGTCCAACCTGAAGGTAAAGACCCCAGGTTGGAAGACCAGTTGCAGGTTAACATTCCTGCACTGGTGGTAGAATTGTGCAGGACTGCTTCTACAAGCACCCTGACAATTCTGGGCTCCAGGGGTACCGCTCTTAAAGGGAGGGTACAGAGCCCCAAAGGGGATGGCCAGGGTCAGGCTGTCGTCCCTGACCTGGTGGAAGGGAGAATGGTCAAAGGGTGCCAGGCACCTGGGGCTGCCGCCCCCCACTCTCCACAGTCACAGTGGTTGGAGAGCCTTGAGAGGCCTGGCTCTCATCCCTGACAGCTGTCAGTGACCACTGTGGCATGCTGTCCTGGTGGACAGAGTTGTCCCTGGGGCGGTGGGGGGGGGGGCTTGAGTCACACCCCGGGGGTGGAGTGGGCAACACCACTGTGTTGGCCCTGGTGGTACTATCTGCCCACTGGGATACATCTGTGAGCAAAGTAAAGTTAGGTGCTGCACAGGTGGTATCTGCAGATGAGGAGAAGGGTTCCCCATGGGTTAGCTTAGTGGGCCCGGAAAGTATGGACAGAGGGATCCAACTGGAGTCAGGAAGGCGTAGAACTGGAACATACCCCTGCTGTTGGGGCTTGGGTCCCTGTTCCATCTCCCCAATCAGGTAAGTCCGTCAAGGTATTGATTGCTCTCCCCCTGGCTTTAGGCTGGTAGGGGGACGTGTTGGACTTTTTTTCCTTATGCAGAGTCATCCCCAATCGTTTTGCCTCCTGCCTCCTATTTCCTCTGAACTGTTGTTGTTGGCTTTTGAATTCTGAGCACTTTACCACTGCTAACCAGTGCTAAAATGCATATGCTCTCTGTGTAAACTGTATGGTTGATTGGCTTATCCATGATTGGCAAATTTGATTTACTGGCAAGTCCCTATTACAGTGCACTAGAGGTGCCCAGGGCTTGTAAATCAAATGCTACTAGTGGGCGTGCAGAACTGGTTCTGCTACCCACAATATTAGCCCTGTAATCATGCCTCAGACCTGCCACTGCAGTGTTTGTGGGTGCAGTTTTAAACTGCCAATTCGACTTGGCAAGTGTATCCACTTGCCAGGCCTAAACTTTCACTTTTTTTTACATGTAAGACACCCCTAAGGTAGGCCCTAGGTTGCCCCATGGGCATGTTGTATGTAAGTTTAAAGTAGGACATATACTAATGTGTTCTTTATGTCCTAACAGTGAAATACTGCCAAATTCGGTTTTCACTGTTGCAAGGCCTATCCCTCTCATAGGTTAACATGAGGGGCTGCCTTTAAATATGATTAAAGCGTAGATTCCCTTCGGGAGCGGATAGACATGTAGAATTTGGGGTCTCTGAGCTCACAATTTAAAAATACATCTTTTAGTAAAGTTGATTTTACGATTGTGTGTTTGAAAATGCCACTTTTAGAAAGTGGGCATTTTCTTGCTTAAACCATTCTGTGACTCTGCATGTTTGTGGATTCCCTGTCTGGGTCAGTTTGACAGTTGGGCTGTTTGCACATCTCTCTAAACAGTGGCACAAAGGGAATTGGGGTGTAGCCTGCATATCCTGATGAGCCACCTGTGCTAGGAGGGGAGGGAGGGGTGGTCACTCACACCTAAAAGGGCTGTGCCTGCCTTCACACAATACAGTCTCCAACTCCCTGGTGTGTGTCCGGGCCTGGGCTGGGCAAGGCAGGATTTCACAAACAAGAGTTCCTACTTCAAAGGCCAAAATAGGTATGAGAAGGTCACCTAAAACCACAGACTTTAGATCACTTCTGGAAATCAAGAGGAGCCTCTACCTGGAGAAAAATTGAAGAGCTGAGGACAAGTGCTTCCCTGCCTGTGACTGTGCTTTGTGGAGCTATCCTGCAGTTTCTGCTTCTGTCTGGTGGAAGGGGACGAAGACCAGACCTTGTTGTGCATTCCTGCTTGTGAAGAAATCTCCAAGGGCGTGTCCTGAGATTGCCTCCTGTTGTTGAAGTCTCAGGGCCATCAAAGACTTCCCCTGCCAGCACCTGGACTCTCTGCTGAGACTCCTGCCCTGCCAAGTGCTGCCCTATCCAGTTCCTGGGGCCTTGACAGGTGAAGCTGGCAGACCAAGATTGAAAATCCACGCACAGACTGCCGTGCCGGGAAATTTCCGGCGCAACCTCCGAGATGCGGCTGAAGAAATGACACGCCGCTGGCTCCGCAGCTGAAATCTTCACACCGCCTGCAGCGCGGCGTGAAAATTGATGCACACGGCTGGAGAAAAGATGCGCCACACTGTTAATGGAGGCTGGTAACATCGCAACTCACACAGCGTGGTTTTGCTGATACTGTGCAGCAGAATTTTTGACGCAAACCTTGCTGGGTGTGGAAGAACAACGCAATGCCTACCCAGACCGAGAACTTGCCTGGATTGACGCATCGCTCTCCTGTGGAGAGGAAAAAGTGACGCACACTGACCTGACTGGAGAAGGAGAAACGGCACACGGTCTCGCTTGCGGGTGAGAAATCGATGCATCACTAACCTTTTTCGACGTGAAATCGCTTGTGCTTGTTGTTTTGACGCTACTCAGGTACTTTTCAATGATAACAGTGTTTAACTTGTTTACAAAAGGATTTAAGACTCTTGCTTTTAAAATTTATAACTTGACTTGTGTATGGTGGATTTTTGTCATTTTGGTCTTGTTTTGTTTAGATAAACAAAATATCCTATTTTTCGAAACCTGTGTTGTGTCATATTGTAGTATTTTCACTAAGTTACTTTGTGTGGTGGTACAAATACTTTACACCTAGACTCTGAAGTTAAGCCTGCCCGTTCGTGCCAAGCTACCAAGCGGGTGAGCTGGGGTTAGCTGAGGGTGATTCTCCTTTACCCTGACTAGAGTGAGGGTCCTTGCTTGGACAGGGGGTAACCTGACTGACAACCAAAGACCCCATTTCTAACACTGGTGATGGTATTGGGTCCAGCTGTAGTGGGACTGGAATGTTTTATCAAATGGTCAAACCTTTTAGCGAAAGTAAAAATGCACCCCTCCTGGTACTCTTGTTCATTCATTCTAAGTTTTTTTGCCATTTCTGTCTGATAACTTCTTTGATATTCACTGTGAGGAGTCTCCAGTTCCTTAACCCCTTGTGCCAGGCCTTTTCCCCTCAGGTACCAGGCCTTTTTTTTGGCTATTTGGGGCAGTTTGCACTGAGACCCTCATAACTTTGTGTCCACTTAAGCTACCCATGCCAAATTTGCGTCCTTTTTTCCAACATCCTAGGGATTTTAGAGGTTCCCAGAGTTTGTGGTTTCCCTAGAGGAGACCAAGAAATTAGCCACAATACAGCAAAATTTTCTTTTTTAAAGAAATGGGAAAAAAGGGCTGCAGAAGAAGGCTTGGGTTTTTTCCCCTGAAAATGGCATCAACAAAGGGTTTGTGGTGCTAAAATCATCAGCTTCCCAGAGTTCTGGAACAGGCAGACTTGAATCAGAAAACCACATTTTGCAACACAATTGTGGCATTTTACTGGGACATACCCCATTTTTACTCTTTTTTGTGCTTTTGGCCTCCTTCCAGTTAGTGACAGAAATGGGTGCAAACTAATGCTGGATACCGGAAAGCTAAACATTTCTGAAAAGTAGACAAAATTCTGAATTCACCAAGGGGTTATTTGTGTAGATCCTTCAAGATTTTCCTACAGAAAAAATATTGAGATTGAGTTGAAAAAACAGTCATTTCGCTCCATGTTTTAATCTGTAACTTTTACCTGCCATGTCAGCTTTTAAAAAGCAATATATGCCGTTACGTCTACTGGACTCTTTTGGTGGCAGGGATATATAGAGCTTGTAGGTTCACGAAGACCCCCAGATACCCAGAGTCAATAAAGGAGCTGCAGCTGGCAGTGGGTTTTCGTTGTAAACCGGGTATACAGCAATTCATTTGATGGAATTTAAAGAGTGAAAAATAGGTATCAAGGAAACCTTTGAATTTACAAAATGGGCACAAGATAAGGTGTTGAGAAGCAGTGGTTATTTGCAGATCTCTGAATTCCGGAGTCCCCATACTAGCGTGTGAATTACAGGGCATTTCTCAAATAGATGTCTTTTTTACACACTGTCTTACATTTGGAATGAAAAAATGTAGAGAAACAGAAGGGGCAATAACACTTGTTCTTCTATTCTGTGTTCCCACAAGCCTCCCGATAAAAATAGTACCTCACTGCATGGGTAGGCTTAATGCCCGTGACAGGAAATGCAACATGAACACATCAAATTTTTACATTGAAATCTGAAGCGTTTTTTGGAAAGGGCCTAGCTGTGGATTTTGGCCTCTAGCTAAGCCATCACCTAAGGAAACCTACCAAACCTGGGCATTTTTCAAAACTAGATACCTAGGGGAATCCAGGATGGGATGACTTGTGGGGCTCTCACCAGGTTCTGTTACCCAGAATCCTTTGCAAACCTCAAAATGTGGCAAAAAAACACTTTTTCATCACATTTAGGTGATAGAAAGTTCTGGAATCTGAGAGGAGCCACAAATTTCCTTCCACCCAGCATTCCCCCAAGTCTCCCGATATAAATGGTACCTAACTTGTGTGGGTAGGCCTAATGTACGTGACAGGGAATTCCCTAAAACACAACCTGGACACATAACATTTTCCTAAAGGGACCTGTTTTGTGCAAACACTTTTTCCTCTCATTTCGGTGCTGCAAAGTTCTGGAATCTGGGGGAGCCTGCGACAGGAAATGCCCTAAAACACTGTGTGGACACAACAAAATTACAAATACAAAACTACCTTTTTGTGTAGGGGGGGTCACCTGCGCTTTTTCTCAGCAGCCATCTAGGGAAACCTACCAAACGCAAACATTTCTGAATACATTTTTACCACATTTCTGTGTGGGATCACCACATTATACCTCACTTGTGTAGGTAGGTCAAGTGCATGTGATAGGGAGGAGCCAAAAACATGTCAAAAATGAGGGGGAACCAAAGCGGGTCC
Source organism: Pleurodeles waltl (assembly GCF_031143425.1). Classification (NCBI taxonomy): domain Eukaryota; kingdom Metazoa; phylum Chordata; class Amphibia; order Caudata; family Salamandridae; genus Pleurodeles; species Pleurodeles waltl. The sequence goes on from NC_090449.1 coordinate 947,584,525, forward strand.
AAAAGGGCAGTTTGGAGAAAAACATTTTTAGGCTGACAATAGGGGCAGATATTCTATCAGTAGAGATGCAACAATTCTGTGTGGTAGGAATTTTGTGGATTCCTGCAGATTCCGGAAGGTTTCATCACCAAAATGTGGGAAAAATGTGTGATTTCACGCAAAGTTGGAGGTTTGTAAGGCATTGTGGGTAAGAAAATGTTGCGGTGCACTTGAAGCACACCACCCTGGACTTGCCCAGATGTTTAGTTTTCAGATGTGTCTAAGTCTTGTAGCTTTTTCTACATGGCAGCGTCTAAAAGTCCAAAAAGTGCAGCCCTCACCATTCCAAGTGGGCCGATTTTCAGAGTTAGACAAGCTCTGATGCCCCAAATGTAAAACCGAAACCCAAAATAATCTAATGTCCCCTTGCTTGCCTTGGGATAAGATTTTTTAGTGTGTTGGGGAGACCTGAAAGACAGTTACCCCCTTCAGTTCGGGAGGGGGCATAACCATGCCCATACTGGTTGGTAGCCACCACCCCACAATTTTTTTTTTTTTTTAATTCCCTAGCATCTCGTCGGCTTTCTGCCTCCTCCCCCACCCCCGGGGAGTGGATTGGGTGTAATTGCCCCATCTGACCACCGGTGGGCAGAACAACTTTGTCCCCATTTATTTGGTATTTTTAAAAAAAATAAAAAATCTTCCCAGGTCTCTGGTGGGCTTTCTGCCCCTGCCCTCAAGGGCAGCAGAAATGGCCAACAGTAATGTGCCCCCATGGGGAGTGGCCCTTGCCCAAGGGGCTGCCCCCCAAACAAAACACACACACACCAATCCCTGGTGCCTAAGTGGTTTCTGTCCCCCCTTGGGGGCAGATGGGCCTATTAGAAATAGGCCCATCTGCCCCCAAGGGGGGCAAATGGCCTAAAATAAATCCCCCCCCCAGGGGAGTGACTAAGGGGTCGCTCCCATCTGTAAAAAATAACAAATACAAAGAATCCCTGGTACCTAGTGGCAGTACCTTGGGGGCAGTTTGGCCTAATTAAAATAGCTCGATCTGCCCTCAAGGGTGGCAAAAATAGCCTTAAATAAATTTGCCTCCTAGGGGAGCGACACTTGCCTAAGGGTTTGCTCCCCTTGCGTGTAACTGACATAAAAAAATGGCCTAAAGACAATTCCCCCCCCTCCCAGGGGAGCAACCCCTGCCTAAGGGGTCACTCCCATACAGTATAAAAATAAAATAAAGCAATGGCACATCAGATACCTTAGCTGGTACAAGGCACTCCAAAAAAGGGGAGAGGGAGTGGAGGGGGGTATGTGGAAGCCTGTGGTGTGAAGCAGCCACTCATATCTGGTCAAGAAAGCTCAACATGGGGGGAGGGCTCTGGGCAAGAACCACAGTTGCAACTCACATCATATACCGCCATCCAGAGTATCTGTGTTTAGTGTATCACCTAGCGGATGCCAAACGTTCTTGGGTTTGGACATGGGGGTTGGAGCTTAGCATATTCTTCGCCGGTGGTGTCACAATATATCATGTCCTTCAGCCAGTTTTCTGCATTTTCGGAACGGCTACTACTCCAACAAAGTGCTATCCAACATTTAGCCAACAGTAGCAGTGAAGCATCAGGAGCTAGGTGGGAGGGGTTGATACATACTATTAGGATCAGCAGGGGTTTAACAGTGTCCCCTGTCATTTGCAGAAAGTCAGCCAAGGATTTGAAGCCAGTAAACTTGAATATCAGTAGAGGTCCATACTAGGTTTATGAAGCCTGCATGATCAGTCCTGCACTTTGGGCATTTATGGTAGAGCGTGGGGTCAATTTTAGCTAAACTCTAAGGCGTGGGTGTATGCTCTATGTAGGAACTTATAATGCAACAGTTTATATTGTTGATTGGGGAGATGAGTTTAATTTGTGCGCAACAGTAACGCCATGTCTTGTCTGGTTTAGGGGGTCCTATGTCACGTTCCAACGTGTCCCTGGCCCCATCGCCTCTGGGCTTGACTGCTAAGCATGGCTGAAGGGGCCTAAAGACTAATTGTGACCCATCTGTGGCAGAGATAACCAGTATCAATAATGGGAAGTCCTCTGGTTCAACTGGAAACAAGGGTAATTGGTCATGAAGTGTGTTGTGTAGGCACCAGAGAATTATGTGATCCATGTGTGAGGGGACCCCGTGCGTGTAATGTCATTGTGCATTGTGTCTGTAAAGTGCGTTGCACCAGTCGTTCCTGGGTAAGAGGCAGCCAAGGATAATGAGCTAGCGGTATATGTGGAGAGTTCAGTGACCCCTCACCCAAGCATCTATGAAGCTTTGCCCATGCCCGAATGGCAGTAGAAAGGGTTTGAAAAATGAGGGTTCCCTCTGGAGACCTTGTGGTAGTAGAGAAGTGGCTGGTGTGTGACCCGCCTGGTCCTTTTTGGGTTTGAGGTACGGCAATCAAGCGCCTTCATGGTACCAATACTGTACAAAATGACATTGCGGCACCAGGTAATATAATTGCAGACCCGGTAATCCGAAACTCCTGCCCTTATATGGAAGTGTTAATACTTCCCACTGAATTCTGGGTCAACGGCCTGCCCATATCAGTTGGAGAAAAAGGCTCCTCAAATGTGTGAAAAAATTGTTGGGTAGGTGAAATTGTTTATTCAAAAGCAGAAATTAAATGTGGGGTACGACTACTATTTTGATAATGACAGTGCGCCCAGCCATGGACAATAGTAGTTTAACCCATCTTTCAATTTGGATGGATACTTTGTCCACTGCTAGTCCATAGTTCAGTTGAATCACCATTTCTTTCTGTTGATGAAGTATGATACCCAGGTAGAGTCGTAGCACCAGGTGAGAGGGTATTCCAACGTACAAAGCACTGTGGCATTGGTGAGTGGGAAAAGCTTTGACTCACTACAGTTAATGGAGAGGCCCGAGAGGCAGCCAAATCAAACAATTTTGTGAATGGGTTAGTGGTGGGGTCTCTGACAAACAGTATAATGTTGTCCACTTTTATCAGGAGCGTTCATGGCAAAACCTCAAGTCAGGGAGTGTCATTCCTGGAGATGTCGGACCAGGGGTATCTAGAGCAATTATGAAGAGCAAGGGTGATAAACGGCAGTCTTGACACATCGTTCTAATCACTGGGGTGTTCCTGCCCAAATAAAAGCACAGTTGTCCTGCCAAGAATTGCCACGAGTTTCCAATAAACTAATGCCATTTCTTGCTGGCAAGTGGCAGTGCCTTCCTCTCCTTTAACAAGTTGAGTATTCCTGAAGACTTAAAGTCTACTGATAATAATTTGCGTTAATATAGAGCTTAATAACTTGATATAGGCCCTCATTATGACATTGGCGGTAAATCCAGCTTACTGCCGCGGTGACGGCCACCAACATGTCGCCGCGGTGGCGAATATCCGTTCGCCATATTGTGACACATACACACACCAATCTGACAGAATACAGCCACATACCCAAATCCGCCAGCCCAAAGGTTAGTGATAAAGTGACAGTCTCAACACCCATACCGTTACGCCAACAAACCAACGTCCACCACATTATGACCCACGAACCACCACAGCGGACATTCAACAGCGGTAAACCATTGGCGGTACATACTGCTGCGCTCAGAATAGACACCCACATACAAAACAACTCTAAATTGGGCAATACTAAAAACACACACCTGACACTCATACACACAACACGCCCACCCACCCACAGCACTATAAAACACACACCTACAGTACCCACAACCCTTAACAAACAACAATTACTTCCAGGAGATTGACACGAACAGCACAAGAGACAACTACACACGCACACACCACTTACACCCATACATCCCTCACGCACCCCACATCACACACCCCACCACATTACTCAACACAATCTCACCTACACACACCATTCAACACCCATGTCCCCACTAAGGCACCCCCGTTTCACTGAGGAGGAGTTGAGGGTCATTGTGGAGGAAATTGTCAGGGTAGAGCCAGGGCTATTTGGAGCACAGGTACAGCAGATATCCATTGCCAGGAAGATGAAGCTATGGCGGAGAATCGAAAACAGGGTGAACGCAGTGGGACAGCACCCAAGAACAAGGGACGTCATCAGGAAGAGGTGGAATGACCAACGGAGGAAGGTACATTCCATAGCAGCAAGGCACCAGCTCGCCATACAGAGGACTGGCGTTGGACCCCCTCCTACTCCCCCACAGCTCACAGCATGGGAGGAGCAAGTCTTGGCATTACTACATCCTGAGGGACTCGCTGGATTAGCCAGAGGACTGGGCACTAGTAAGTCAACATTTGTCACTTATCACCCCCTGTACCTGCATGCCATCACACCCCCCACCCTTACTCCCATCTCTCTACTCCACCCCATACACTGCACCAACGCAGATGACTAACCCCAATTACTAATCCTGCATGCCATAGCAATGCATGGACAGTTCTCCCAGCCCTGGATGGACACCCATCACCGAAGCATGCACAGCATGGAGAACTAACAAGCACACAATACATCACCATACACAAGCAAAAGGTGGCACAGCAACAGCAACAATAGAGGGGAAGCCAGGGATGTACAATATTTCACAGACATGAAGCATAATACATCACTTACATCCCACATGTGCCCCAGCCTATGTCAGCGGAGAGGCGGTACCATGACAAACCAGTCCCTCAACAGAAGATGCCCCCAGTGATGACAGTAACTTTGAACTTCAGGATCTGGACCAACAACCTGGCCCACCAGGGACCAATAGACAGTCGGTCACCCAAGCTCACTCAGAGTCCACCACAGAGCCTCCCCCATCAGCATCCAACACCACAGTACCCACCCAGCATACCCCACCTCTGTCCCCAGGACACATCAATCAGCATTGTGCCTACCTGTACAGGGAGCCCAGGCCAGACCTCATACCCAAGAAAATCAGGGACCTGGGGTCAGTGGAAGTGGGCACACCGTTCAGGGTACAGAGGCACAGGCCAACAGGGACACTGGGAGGACCACTGTGCACCAGGGGAAGGATAGGACCAGGGAACGGACTCTCCAGAAGGCACTCTCCGAGATCCCGGGAGCCTACCAACATTCTCAGGACACGATGGGCCAGATCATTGACAACATGCAGGAGAACAGGCGCCTGAAGGAGGGACAGTATCAGGGGATCAGGGAGAACTTGCAGGCCATTAACACCACCCTGATCTCCATAGCAGGGGTGTTGGCAGACATGGCCAACATCATGAGGGCGGCAACAGCAAATCCACTAGCCAATCCATTGACCAGCACTCCACTTCAGCTGCAGCTAGTGGGCAGGAGGCCCTGCCACAGGACACACAGGCCACCAACACCCCTTCCACTGTAGAAGGTGAACCACCCCGCAAACGTTCCCTGTGAACCAGACAGAAGCCAGGGGCACTTGCCAAGTCCACCGCCAGGAAATGAGACTCTCCTGATTGTCCCCCTTGTGTCCACTTTGAACTGCCTTTGCCCCCCCCCTCCTATAACCCCTTGGAAGTATTGTCAGATAACTGATGTTCTGTTATCCTCATCCTCAGCCTCTTCATCCTCACTTTCCTCAGGGTCTACTGCTGCCACAGGGGCATCTCCAGTCTTTTCCTCCTTCAGAAAGGGTACATGACATCTGAGGGCCAGGTTGTGCAACATGAAGCATGCCACTACTATCTGGCAGACCTTCCCGGGTGAGTAGCACAGGGATCCACCTGTCAGATGGAGGCATCCAAACCTGGCCTTCAGGAGGCAGAAGGTCCTCTCGATGATCCTTCTGGTTCACCTATGTGCCTCATTATAACGTTCCCCTGCCCATGTACTGGCGTTCATCACAGCCAGAGTCTTGAGGGATAACATTTAGCCTCACACAATTCTATACAGATGACACCTGAAGGCATACACTAACATACAGTGGGTGGGGACCAAGGCTCACCTATTACCACACCCTGTGTCTCTGAAGTTGGGCCATCACATTTGGGATGCTGATATTCCTCAGAACAAAGGCATCATGCACCGACCCAGGATACTTAGCATTGACATGGGAGATGTTCTGGTCCACCAGGCACACCATTTGAACATTCAGTGAGTGGAAACTCTTTTACGATTCCTGAACACCTATTTATTCCAGCAGGGGTGGACAAACGCAATATGTGTCCCATAAGTCGTCCCAATAATATTGGGGATATGTCCCATTGCATAGAATCTGGCCTTCAAAGTGGCCAAATCTTCCACCTGAGGGAAAGAAATGTAGCTGCATATCTGTTTGACCTGGGCAGACAAGACTCTTGCCAGCACGATTGACAACACTGGCTGTGACATTCCTGCCTCCAAGTCCACTGACACTTGGAAAGAACCAGTTGCCAGGAAATGGAGCACTTGCACTAGAGGGGGGATCCCAGTGGGATGCAGATAGCAGATATCAGGTCTGGCTCCAATTGGGCACACAATCAGTTATAGTGGCCCTGTCCAGTCTATAGGTGAGGATAATGTGCCTGTCCTCCAGTGTAGCCAAGTCCACAAGGGGTCTGTACATAGGGGTATATCTCCACCTCCTATTCATCTGCAGCAGTAGGTATCTAAGGGACACAAGAGTGAGTAGGCTGTCACAATTTGAACAATGGAACCACAACTTCAGTGTACATAGTGCATTTATGTTATGGGACAGTGGGAATGGTGAAGTATGTGCTAATCTAGGCTGTGACGCATTTAATGTTGATATGACCGTTGTCCTCCCCCATGAAATGGCGACCGCCTGCCCTGTATGTAGGGACAGGTGGAAAGGAGGTAATTCATCGACATTGGGCGTCATGCCGGAAGGAGTTCTTGCGCCGCCGTGCAATTCCTCATTGGCTAATATGGGTCTCTATTTAGTACAGTGGCCAATGGGGATCTGGGTCGGCGGTGACGGTGCACACCGCCGCGGACGGGATGGCCATTTTCTATCTGATTCCTCACTTGTTTCCTGACCTTCAACAGGAGTACACCTACACTGCATGTGCTGCTGTGACCTGTGTCGGAACCTACCATGGCCCGTGTGACCAGGGAAATGGCCCCTGCCTTCACTTCGGAGGAATTGGAGCGAATGGTGGATGGGGTCCTACCCCAGTATAGACTGCTGTATGGGCGTCCAGACCAACAGGTGAGTACACTTTGGGCACAATGCATGTGGGAAGGACGTGCGGACCCTGGGGGTCTATGGCAGGCGGAGCATCCACTGTCGGAATTGGTGGGAGGACCTGAGACGCTGGGCACGGAAGTACATGGAGGCCCAGCTGGGGATGGCTTCCCAATGAGGAAGGGGTGCCCGTCGGAACCTGACCCCCCTGATGGCCCGCATACTGGCAGTGGCCTACCCAGAGCTGGATGGGCGCTTGAGGGAATCACAGCAGCCACAAGGGGGTGAGTAAAGTGGGCATCATTAAAAGATTTGGCAGGTGGAGTGGGATCTGGTGGTGGATGTGAGTTAGTGGGTGCCCCTAAGGCCAGGCCAAACATTGAACCGTGAGTCATCTCTAGGGTAATCGGTGTATGCAAATGCAGATAATATAGCTTGTTAGCATTCCATTTGAGTCAGGGCTTTTTGGGTACCAGGAGGGGTGCAGTTGGCAGTGTGTGGCCATCATCTTGCCGTGGCATCTAGACAAATCAGTGGCAGTGCTATGCATAGTGTTCAAGCCTGATCCCTGTATGTGACGGTGCTGTGTATGCCAACTGTAGTTTTGGTGCAGTAACTGACCCAGTGTTTCCTTTTTCTCTCCCCCCCTTTTTCCTTCTGTCATCCTGTCCATGTGTGCATTAACATCATCTGGCAGAGGAGCAGGGACACCGGCGACAGAGGGAGCTGCATTCCACAGGACCCAGGAGTCCACTGACACCGAGGGAACTAGTGGGACGGAGGGCGAGGGGAGCACCACGGCGGAGACAGGAGGTGACAACACAGACTCAGATACCTCCTCCGATGGAAGCTCCCTGGTGGTGGAGGACACCTCTGGGACCACCCCAGCTTCAGGTACAGCCGCCACCTCCATACCAGCACCGCCCTCCCAGTGGCCCCTCAGCGAGTTGCCCCTGCCCGTTCACCCAGGAGGGTAGGCATCTCTTTCGCCCAGGCACCTCAGGCCCTGCCCCAGTGAGCCCTGCTGCCCTGAGTGAGGAGGCTACTGACCTCCTGAGATCCATCTCAGTAGGGCAGTCAACCATTGTGAATGCCATACAGGGTCTGGCATCCCAGATGCAGCAATGCAATGCATTCCTGGAGGGCATCCATGGTGGATTGGCGGCCCAACAGAGATTGATTCAGGCTCTGGCCTCCTCTCTGATGGCAGCCATTGTCCCTGTTCCTACAGTCCCCCCTCCAACTACCACTTCCCAGTCCCAGTCTCCTCAACCCCAACCCATCCCATGCACACATACGTATGAACATGCACACAAGACAACACCCAAGAGTGGCACAGGCAAAAACAGGCACCACACTTCATCCCACAAGCACTGACGCAAACACCAGACAGTTGCAGACACAACCACAACCCCTGCCTCCACTATCTCCCCCTCCTACTCCTCCTCTACCTCCCTCACACTCACGTCCACACTCACACCTGCATGCACTGCATCAACATACACCACCAGCATCACCACACCAAGCAGCACACACACCTCACTAGCAGACACCTCTGTGTCCTTTCCCACCCTGTCTGTCCCCCCCTCCTAAAGGACACAAAAGCAAGCACTCACACACCCAGCAGCCATCTACCTCACATCAGCATACTGCCATGCACCTGCACCCACATCCAGCAGACATACACCTCCTACAACCACTCCCTCAACCTCCACTTCCATCCCTCCTTCCTCCTCCCGCCCCACCGTCCCTAAGAAGGTTTTCCTTGCCCAACTTGACCTCTCCCCTTCCGTCCTGCACGTAAGAGCAGGGTCCCAAAGACCCAGCCCAGCACCTCATCCAAACAGTCCATGCGGACAGTGGTGGCACCTCCTAGTCATGGTGGCAAGTCAGTGAAGGATCCCACTCCACCAGCCAAGAACGGGAAGGATCCCACACCTCCTGCCATGAAGGGGAAGGAGCCTGCACCTCCTGCTTTGACAGGAAAAAAGCCCTTGACTCCTGCCAGGAAGGCTAAGGAACATGTACAACCTGCCATGAAGGGGAAGAAGCACTCAACCCCTGCCACTGCAGGAAGTGTAAGGATTCCATGCCTCATGCCATGGAGGGGAGAAGCCCTCTACTCCAGCTGAGGCTGTCAGGATGACACCTCCACCACCAAAAGTGGTCATGGGCCCACCACCAGCTGAGGAAGTGCATCCCTCACCGCCAGCAAAGCCTGCCCAGGAGGCCCCTCCATCTGCCACCCAGTGCAGCCCTCGCCACCAGCAGTGGCTGCCCAGAAGGCACATTCATCTGCCACCACAGTGCATCCATTACCAACAGCAGAGGCTGCCCAGGAGGCATCTCCATCTGCCACCACAGTGCATCCATCACCACCCACAGAGGCTACCCAGGAGGCCCCTCCATCTGCCACCACAGTGCAGCCCTCGCCACCAGCAGTGGCTGCCCAGAAGGCACATTCATCTGCCACCACAGTGCATCCATTACCAACAGCAGAGGTTGCCCAGGAGGCACCTCCATCTGCCACCACAGTGCAGCCCTCACCACCAGCAGAGGCTGCCCAGGAGGCACATCCATCTGCCACCACAGTGCATCCATTACCAACAGCAGAGGCTTCCCAGGAGGCACCTCCATCTGCCACCACAGTGCAGCCATCACCACCAGCGGAAGCCATGTAGGCCACCCTCCAGGGGCTGCTGTATGAGGGGCTCCCACCAGAACCACTGGGAAAGTCACCCACTCAAGAGACTGGGGCTTTGCACTCCCCGGCAGAGAGAAAAGGGTATGAAGCCCCCTCCCGAACCAGTGGGAAAGTCACCCACTTGAGAGACTGTGGCCTTGCACTCCCCAGCGAAGAGAAATGGGCATGGGGCCCCCTGCAGAACCAGTTGGAAAGTCACCCACTCAAGAGACTCTGGCCTTGCACTTCCAAGGACAGAGAAAGGGGCATGAGCCCCCTCCATAACCAGTGGGAAAGTCACCCACTCGAGAGACCAGCAAAGATAAATGGGGATGGAGCCTCCCTCCAGAACCAGTGGGAAAGTCACCCACTTGAGAGATAGTGGCCTTGCACTCCCCAGCATAGAAAAATTGGTATGGAGCCCCCTCCAGAACCAGTGGGAAAGTCACCCACTCAAGAGACTGTGGCCTTGCACTCCAAAGGACAGAGAAAGTGGCATGGAGCCCTTTCCAGAACCAGTGGACTTTTTCACATATTCAGCTGAGGTGCCTCCAACCCCCATCCCCCTGAGGTGCCTGTCCACTTGCAAACTGATGCTCCTGCAGAGTTCTATCCAGATGAAGTCAGGATTCAAGTTGGGCCTTGGACTGTGTCCTGTGGCCATTTGGGCCCTTAGTACATTGGACTGGGCAGTGGCTCTTTGTGTACATTTGTACATATCTGTTTCACGTACAATTGGATTACTTATTAGCTGTTGATATCAATACATTCTCCTCAGTGCATTCTTTTTGTCCTTGAATAGGACAACAAGAATGCACTTCTGCTGTGTATCATGGGCCATTGTTTTTCATGTGAAGGCGGTAGTCTGTATGGTGTGTGTGTGTTGGGTGTGTGTTGTGCGTGTGTGTGTCACTCTCGTTTTCCTTCCTCCCTCCCTTGTGTGCTAGACGGCTGTACTCACCGTCGTCATCTTCGTCGGCGTTGGTGTTCCAGGTGGAGCATGACGTAGAAGAGCATTGGAAAGACTTACAGTTTGGGTTCCATGGCAGCATTGTTCTTCCCTGTGTCTCCAATGGTGAGTCCTTTCTCTTCTGTGATACATTTCCACAAGGCTTTTGCTGGCATTGGTACCGCTCCGGAAAACGTGGTAGATTTATGTGTCAAAATATGGTGGGCGGTACTTTGTCTTCCGCTTGGCTGTTGATGGCTACTGCCGTGGTGAGTGTTGTTTCCGCCCTGGCGGCTGGTGTGGTACATTGGCTGTCTATGGGAGTTATCACCGCCATGGTCATAATTTGGCGGTAATTACTGCCAGCCTGTTGGTGGTATTACTGCCACTTTATCACTCACCGCCAGGGTATAATGAGGGCCATAATGTTTATACAAAGCTTTAAAGCAGATTTGGCTATTGACATATTGACTTGCATTGAATTTACCAATCACAGATGGGTGGAAAGTTGAGTCTGCCATGCCAATTTAAAACCTGGGCCTGCAGATCACTGAAGATGGCATCAGAGAGGCATCTATTTGTGTTTACATGTGTGTCATGCCGCCCACACACACTTTAACAGCTTGAGTGGGTTCCAATTGTGTAGTTCTCTGAAACATAAAACATTTGATATGTTTTTTTGATATCTTTTGACTGATCAGGGATGCTTGACTCAAACACAAGCTAAAAAATATGATGGAAAGAGGCTGCTATGATGGAGCAATGGAGTGAGACAACAAATGGAACACAGAGCACAGAACCAAAGGATGACAGATTAGAGAGAAAGGTCAAAGGATGGGGAAAGGACTAACAGATGGATGAATGGAGATAGGTGGATGGATTTAAAGGTGGATGTATGAAAAGGAGTATGGACAGAAGAATGCACAAAATCGGAGGTGCAGAGAAGGATGGATGAATGAAGCCAGGATGAATGATGCTCAGAAAAATGGATGGATGCAGAAAACTGTGAATGGATGGAAATATGGAGAGAAGGATCAGTGGAGAGAGTGTGAGGGGAAGGGTGAATGGATGAATGTAATGAAGAATAGAGAGAGGGACAGATGGATAAACGGAAGGTTAGAGATGGAGAGAAGGACGAATGCTTGTAAGAAGGATGGGCAGACTGATTGGACTTGATGGATGGATGGAGAGAGGGACATATGCATGGATTGGGGAAGATAGGATGGGTAGAAAGAAAGAAGCGGGATGAGAGAAGGAAAAGATTAATCAAGAGAAGAAACAAAGGCAGAATGTAGAAAGGAAGGAGGGGAAGGCATACTGAATGATGGATGAGACAAGAAAATAGGAATGGATGGATAGATGAAAGGTAGGAACAAGACAGAAAGAAGGATAGAGAGAAAAAAGGTAGAATGGTTGGATAAAAGACAGAAAAAGGATGGTGACAAAGATGCATGAAAAGATTAACTGAAATAGATTGGAAGAAGGATAAAGAGAAAGATGGCTAGGTGTCAGTGGTGGATAGCCTTTGACAAATGTGATCATTTCACAAGTGCTCATACAGAACTACTTAGGAAGTGTTGACCTTTTTTGTACAATTCTTTGCAAACCCAGGTGTAAAATTCACCATTTGGCCATATTGTTTTCGGAATTCACATGGGGGGGGGGGGCAATCCACAAATGGGTGCCAGGCTGTATGCCTCACTCACTTGCTCAGTGTCATTTAGTTAAAAGTGGGTGTATTTTTATTTTTCTCCCTTTGCCCCTGCTTACAGGTTTGCTGACAAATAGTTTTCAAATGTCCTACTAACATTAGCAATCCTGAACTGAACGTAAAGGAACTCTCCATGTAACTGTTGTGCTGTTTTCTTAAAACAAGCAAAAACAACAGATGATGGACGGAATGTAGAACGAATCAAACATTCACACCCCAGTCACAGATCTGGGTTTAATCCATCAGTTATTTTGCTTGCTATGCCATTTCAGTTTGGACCCAACCATAGGCAAATCAGCCTTGACCCTGTTCCCCATGGGAACAGTCCAGCCTGAACTGCCAGGCAAGGTCCTCCCTGGCCCAGAAACAAGCATCCTGGGAGCGGTTTCAGGGTATCACCCTTCATCAGCCAGGCTAGCTTGAATCTGGTGGCATAGCAAGCATGGTACCCACATCTGGGCATACCCTTCCCATTTGGGGCGACAAATGCAAAAACAACAGATGATGGACAGAACACAGAACACATCAAACATTTACCCCCAGTGACAGATCTGGGATTAATCCATCAGTTTTTTTGCTTGCTATGCCATTCCAGTATTTATTTTTTTAATTTCAAGATAGGGAACTTAGTAATGTAATGATCACCGTAACATTTGTTTTCATGTTACCGCCTGCTATTCAGAGTGTTTGCTCCTGCGGGACCCTCAATCTTGTAGGTGTGAGGTAGGTGAAGCAAATCCCTTGGCCAATCAGAACCGTCAATTCTTAGAAGCTGTGCTCACTGGACTCTATAGATAGTCCCTCAAATCCAACCATCCAGATATACAAATATTTTTTAAACTTAATATTTCACAAACTACTAAATGGTTTTACACTTATAGTTTCTACATAGTATCTTATGTATCTGGGCTATGTCAGATGAACAGTTAGTGAAAGATCTTACCTCAGACTCACCCACATATTTAGCCTTGTCAGTTAGCAACTTCTGTTGGTTATATTGTTTAGCACTGGAATTGGGTATTCTCTATTCTTAAATCTTTCACTCATCACATCTTGTCTCCTTTCAAATTCTGGCTGATTAATAAAACTATCTTTGGGCAGATTAACTGCTCATAGGATTTAGTCCACTTCAGGGGTTTTTGGTGATTGCTTTTTCTATGAGGGATACTGTGCCCCGCAGTAGGCATTCTGTGTGAAGTGCTTTGGGATGGTCTTGCTATGGACAGCTACTGTCAGATCTCAAAAATTGACCTGCATGTGACTAGGTAAATGAAGATTTAAAATACTGTGACTGAGAATAGCTATCTATTCTTCTGCAAATATAGGGTCTCCTTTCCAAATGATGACAAGGTTTTCAATGTTTCTGGCTGACAGAATAAGAATGGAATAAAAAATTGCCAAAATATTGTAACTACAAAAATTCTGAGGAAGAAAATATTGCAGGTACATGTATCATTTTCTTTCACAGTGTTATTTTGATATATACATATGAAATATGGTTTATTATTACATAATTTTTATTATGGTGTTTTATTGTATGTTTATTGTATGTGTTTTTGTAAAATACATTTTCAAACTATTATTTGTTTTTGGGCTTATTAAGGGATTCGATCAGTAATAATTATTATTAAGTAATTTGTTGTATTCTTTCAGTGTTATTTATTGTTTAAATGTTTAGTACATTTTTAATTCTGTATTACAGTTTTATTTTGGATTGCTGGGTTTAGTGAGGGATTGGGTAAGGAATGTTTTTATGAACTGTACTCTAATTAATGCAATGTGATTGGCGTTTTAATTCTGCCATATCTTTTATTTGTTATCAGTTTAATTGCTTATTTTTTAAATGTAAGTTATACATTTTAAGTATGGGTTGTAGAGTTTAGTGAGGGAGTGTGTGGTTAGTGTTTGTTAACATTAGGTATTATTATTGTTAATTAATTAATATTGTGATGTTTTAATTGTGCTTTATTTGTTTTAATATTTCAGTTTGTTTTAAATTTAAATTGTGTGGGCGTTATTGGGGGTTTGGCTGGGTAATTTGTAACATAACATATTTAGGAATTGCAATTAATTCATTATTTTAAATTGGCAGATACAAAAGTGCATATTTTATTTATTTTATTTATTAATTTACCTATTTCTTTAAGTCATTTCTTTAAGATAAATTAATGTTTAGTGTAATTTTTTTAAATAATTGTAGTTTGTTAAATAGGGTGTGTGGTATTTAGTTTTTAAATATATATTTGTGAGGAGTGGCTATATTATTTGGGGGTAGTGAGTGTGAAGTCTAAACATATGAAATGCCTGTTAGATTGGTGTTAGAAAGATACATTTGTCCCCACCAGCCACCCCAATGTATCTCCATTTTCCCTAGTGTTGGACTAGAGTTAGAATAATAAATCTGACCCTCCCAAAAGATATCATGTTCTTTAATGTTTTTTTGGGATGGAGATAAAATATTACATCTGATTTCCCAGATATATACTGTACTGGTTCCCCAATGCTTGTTAGATAAGAGTTAGAATAGTAAATTGTCCCCCCATTCCCTATTTGTGATCCCTGATTACCCTCAACCATTGTGTCCACAGAGGCGCGATTATTGAGGTTACTTCTAATGTAGCATATTCCTCATGCAGTCTTGTTATTACTATCTGTCAATGTCCCATCTCCTACTTTGTGTTATCTTTAGGCTCTGCAACATTGTGAGCTGAGGAGGTTGCTCTGCCAGTGTTTTATCCCTTCTTGGCGACACCGGTATTATGACATTTATTTGTTCATGGACTCAGTTTCCTGTTGTTTCATTAATAAATATGATGTTATCTGTGGATGTGTACTTATTTTAATATACCCACTTGGGTCTGATTAATAATTTAAATTTCTATGACCAATGTCTACTGTGACACAGTTTTCTGTTGCTCTGTTATTTATTATGACACGATTGGTGTACTCAAATTTATTTAAGTATACCCACTTGGACATGATGGTCAATGTATATATGTTTGCCTTTATGTGCACATATATGCTCACTCTCATGCCAGAGGGTATATCTCACTCTTTCAAGATGCCACCCACAATGTATTTCTGTTTTTTTGTTTACTATACCACCTGTTATTATGATGTTCAAAGGAGTTGCACATGCCATATTGAGTACTTCCACACACATTTTCTGTATTGATGCATTATGTACCTGTCCAGTAGGTACCCACTTCGACTTGATGGTCCATGTATATATTTGAACGAGTATATGCTCACTCTCATGCTAGAGGGTATATCTCACTCTCGCAAGATGGCGGCCGCATGCCAATTAGTACCCTTAGAAGGATGAGTACTACTGTATTTTGTTAACTATGATATTCAAAGGAGATGCACTTACCATACTGGGAGGTGGTAAACATATTAGATAATTTCCTGCTTCTTGTTATGGGTACACCCTTCCAACATAGCGTCCGCAAAGTATTGCTTTTTGTATTTTGTTGTATATGCTGTTCTTCTTTTGTGTCTACCTCTCTATAACTAGATAGTGCTTAGAATCTGAGTTCATGTGATCAGGGCCAAAACCTGTCTGATATGATGAATAAACTAGGACTGGGCAAAGAATTCCGCTCTGCAAGCAGAATTTGCTGAGTTTTGCCCACTCCGTGCTCTGCACGGAGTGCAGAATTCCGAAAAACTCTGCTAAGTGACGCAGAGCAGGTTTTTTCTCTCACGTCCCGCCAACGTTAAGTTGGCAAGCGCAAGTGAGAGAAATCGATATGTGGGTGAGCGCAAGTGAGATTTCTGAATGTGGGCGGGCGCTGCAGGTCGCCCCCGTGTTGAAAAAAACTGCTGCTCGTGTTGAGGAAGCTGCCACTCGAGTAGAAAGTCTACTCGAGCGTTAGAAGGAAGTTACCATCCTCTGGTGCGCTGCATGATGCAGTTGGCGCTGATTTTACGGGAGAACATCCTGGTGCTCAAAATCAGCATGAACAGTGCAACTTACCAAAACTCTGCTACTAGCGGAACTTCGTGTAGTACGGCGTAGTTTTTTCCCCACTTCGCTGAGTTCTGCGGAAATCTGCCTAGGCCTAGAATAAACACTTGTGGCATGTTTAAGAGCCCCTAGCGCCCCCTTAGCATCACCATGGTGCCACTTTTTTAGGCTAGGTTGGCACTAAAGCTGCATTCTCCCCATGCCATATTTACAAAGTGCCACCACTGTTTAAACCCTTGGGCCAATTTGTGCCTGCACCAGGCACTATGTATGCAAGAGGGGAATTCCAGCGTTAGGAGGTCAGCAAAAATGGCGCAATGAAATTTAACAGATTTCACTGCTCCATTATTGTCACCCATTTCTAAAGCCTGCTCAGAGCAGGAGTTAAAAAGATGCTCCCATGGAAACTTATAGGCCCCATTGCACTTTGCTGCACTGGCGTCAACATTTTTGACACTAGTGTAGGAAAACGCCACAATAGCATAAAAAAGCTTGACACTTTTGTGCTAACGACCACCATGGTGTGCCATATTATAAATATGGCGCAACAATGGTGTCGTTAGGTGCCAGTGGGGGGGGCATAGAAAACGTGGCACATCAGCTCTGATGCGCCACTTTTTCTTAAGTATGGATCTTGGTGTCACCTTCCACTGTGTGAGCGCTGTGATTTTGCTTTTGAGTTTGAATTTACGGCTGTTGTGCTCCTTAACTGTAACCTTTGATTTTCCAGTGAATATATATTTATATATATATATACACAACACTTTCCTTTCATAACCCGCAAAGACAGTACTCCACAAGCATCGAAGATTATAGGAATTTTATTTATCAACAGGAACGCGTTTCGGCATTACTGCCTTCTTCAACCTGGGACACGCCATTTTGGCTACACTTAAATATTATGTGATCACCTGATCTATTCCCAAAATGCAACAACAACAAAAAAAAAAATTCCCAACATTATATATTTAAACTGTACCTTGCCATAATTATTTATCGACTAGCAATTCCAAAAACAATTTTTTCTTTTCATTGAAATATCTTATTAGTATTTGTTTTCCTAATGATGTTAATAGGTTACACAACATCCATGTGGGCGCTACTTAAATAGCGTTGTTACATAATCTTTGCAGCAACATGAAAAAATCATACCATTTCTTATTAATAATCATTTCATCTGTATTTTTTTATAACTCCCCACTTTCGGTGGATATTTTGCTGCGGACGAAAACATTAGAAAATGATCTAAAGTAGACTCGTCTCTCTAACGATGATAATGGGTTACACAATAACCATAAATTAGCACCAAGAATGTCATTATTTCTAACTTCTTTCCTTACAACCTTACAACCTTACCTTACCTTACAATTCACTAAGCACCTCAATAAAGGTCCCCTCAAAACAACTTTTCATCATATCATATTTGTTTTTTGCTACCCGCTTTAAACGTGTACTTGTTGTGGTAACAATAAATTATAAACGAACTTTGGGACAAAACTAAGTGAATATCCAAACTTATTATATGGAAGGGAACCTTACCATATTGTGTAAATATGTATTAAAATCTCAATGTATTTTTCTCTTCTCATTACACAATTTGTAACAATCACTAAAAATACCCATTATCCAATACTTGTATTATACAATTTCATAAATCACTAATACGTGAATCATTCCTGGTTACATAAACACACACCTCTCAATGGAGATGAATATACAACTCTTCACTGCTGTTCAACCCATATAGTTCTTTGGTGTCTAAAGCTAATATATACTTAGATTCCAATTTCCTTAAATTCTTTTCTCTGTCTCCTCCTCAAACAATTCTTAATCCCATCTATTACGCTGTAGCTCACATCCTCTACTTTCCCCCTGTGAACCTCATGTACATGTCAGGCAACAGGGTAAGACTCATCTTTATTAAGGATTGCTCTCAAATGTTGTCAAATTCTTTTATGCACTTGCAGTTTGGTACTCCCTACATACATTTTAGGACAGCTACATTTTAAGATATAAACTACAAAGTCACTTTTACAATTATATCTGTCTTTGATGGTATGAACTATTCTGTCTCCCCTCTTGATAACTCTGATATTCTCTCCATTTCTACATGCCTTGCATTTAGAGCATTTGTAGAAACCACCCTGAGTGTTTAACCAACCTTTGTTGGATTTTTGTTGCTTCACATCACTTTTTACCAATATATATAGAAGTTGTCACTTCTTAAATCACCAATATCTTCAATCTCTTGTTCTAATAACTCTCCACTTGGAGGTTTCTTCCTTCTTTTGATTTCATGATTTTTTAACAACTTTAATTTACGTATAAACAGAAAAAGATCTATACGACTTTGTTTATAATCAAAATTATTAGGTTGGCAAAAAGAGAGGCCTAGAGATAAATGTTGTATGTCTTCCTCTTCCAATACAACATCAGATAGATTTACAACAGTCTTATCATCTACTAATACCATTTGTTAATTGAAGACATCACTTTGATGAGAGAATTATGGGAATTGGAAGAGAACACAACGGGGGAAATAGACGAGGAACAAGTGGTTGCGAGGTTGGAGTTAGAAGGAGTACAATTGGACAAGGAAGGTGCCTCAGGCTTTAAACTTAAATCTAGAACAGTGACAACTCCCTGTGGAGATTTGATTGACCAGTTCTCAGATACAATGATCAAACGATTAAAAACTCTGAGACTTAAGGAGTTGAAGAAATCAATGGTTAACAGAAGTGGATATTATAAGAAACTGAATAAATTGGCGAACAATTCACAAGTAGTAATCAGAGGTTCAGATAAAGGAGGAAATATTGTGATTTGGCAAATTCAAGATTATATGGAAGAAGCTTATAAGCAATTGAATGATACAACATGTTACAAGAGGATTGACAACAAACATGTGGAAGATGTAAAGACAATACATTGACACATTTTTACATCCATTAGTAAGAAATTTATCTTCATATTTGAAAGATAGTACGGATTTCTTGAAAAGGATTTTTGATGTGAGTTGGGAGAAGGAATTTTTATTGATGGCCTTGGATGTAACAGCTTTATACACCAGCATACCGCACAAACTAGGGGTTAACGCAGTTGAATACTTTTTGAGAGTAAGACCTATTTATCAACACAGTAAAATGTTAAGTCAAATGATACAATGGTGTTTACAACATAACATGTTTTTCTTCAATAATGAGATTTTTGAGCAAAAATGCGGAACAGCGATGGGAACCTGCTTCGCACCGAGTTTTGCCAACCTGTACATGGGTTGGTGGGAGGAACAAGTTTTAAACAATCCCCCTTAGATAAATGGGTCAAGCAAATCATCATGTGGCTTAGGTACCTATATGATATTTTTGTAATCTGGACAGGAGATATGGTTACTGCTAACAAGTTTATAGATGAGATTAATACAAACGATTATAACTTGAGATTCACAGGGAAAGTTCATACACAAGAAATTGAATTCTTGGATGTAAAAGTGAATATTGAAAATAATAAAATCGAAACAACAGTATTTAAAAATCCCACAGCAGGGAACAGTATTTTACATGCTACTAGTTATCATCCCCAACCTTTAAAAGATAATATTCATTTTGGAGAGTTATTGAGAGCAAAAAGAATTTGCAGTACGGAAAATAGCGTTAATACTGTCCAGGATGAAATGGTAGAGAGTTTGCAGAGTATATGATATTCAATGGCTATACTAGACAAAGCTATAAGCAAAGCGAAGCCCCGACCAAGAGATACTTTATTGTTTTCCCCACATTTGAGAAAGAATAATAATATCCAGAGCAAAGCAAAGGGGACAGATACAGGAATTGTGAGATTTATAACAACTTATAATACTGCCCACATTCAAATGAGAAAATTGTTGCAAAAACACTGGCACAAGCTGAAAAGTGATCCAGTTATAGGGGAGGAATTAACAAGTAGACCATTAGTTACCTGTAGGAAAGGGACATCTATGAAAGATATATTGGTAAAGAGTGATGTGAGGCAACAAAAATCCAACAAAGGTTAGTTAAACACTCAGGATGGTTTCTACAAATGCTCTAAATGCAAGGCATGTAGAAATGGAGAGAATATCAGAGTTATCAAGAGGGGAGACAGAATAGTTCACACCACCAAAGGCAGATATAATTGTAAAAGTGACTTTGTAGTTTATATCTTAAAATGTAGCTGTCCTAAAATGTATGTAGGGAGTACCAAACTGCAAGTGCATAAAAGAATTTGACAACATTTGAGAGCAATCCTTAATAAAGATGAGTCTTACCCTGTTGCCCGACATGTACATGAGGTTCACAGGGGGAAAGTAGAGGATGTGAGCTACAGCGTAATAGATGGGATTAAGAAAGATGTTCAAGGAGGAGACAGAGAAAATAATTTAAGAAAATTGGAATCTAAGTATATATTAGCTTTAGACACCAAAGAACCATATGGGTTGAACAGCAGTGAAGAGTTGTATATTCATCTCCATTGAGAGGTGTGTGTTTATGTAACCAGGAATGATTCACATATTAGTGATTTATGAAATTGTATAATACAAGTATTGGATAATGGGTATTTTTAGTGATTGTTACAAATTGTGCAATGAGAAGAGAAAAATACATTGAGATTTTAATACATATTTACACAATATGGTAAGGTTGACTTCCATATAATAAGTTTGGATATTCACTTCGTTTTGTCCCAACGTTTGTTTATAATTTATTGTTACCACAACAAGTACACGTTTAAAGCGGGTAGCAAAAAACAAATATGATATGATGCAAAGTCGTTTTGAGCGGACCTTTATTGAGGTGCTTAATGAATTGTAAGGTTGATGAAAGAAGTTAGAAATAATGACATTCTTGGTGCTAATTTATGGTTATTGTGTAACCCATTATCATCGTTAGAGAGACGAGTCTACTTTAGATCGTTTTCTAATGTTATCGTCAGCAGCAAAGTATCCACCGAAAGTGGGGAGTTATAATAAAATACAGATGAAATGAGTTAAGCTCTCCCGGGAGGATTATTAATAAGAAATGGTATGATTTTTTCATGTTGCTGCAAAGATTATGTAACAACGCTATCTAAGTAGTGCCCGTATGGATGTTGTGTAACCTATTAACATCATTAGTAAAAACGAATACAATAAGATATTTCAATGAAAAGAAAAAATTGTTTTTGGAATTCTTAGTCGATAAATAATTATGGCAAGGTACAGTTTAAATATATAATGTTGGTAATTTGTTTTTTTTTGTTGCATTTTGGGAATAGATCAGGTGATCACATAATATTTAATTGTAGCCAGAATGTCGTGTCCCAGGTTGACGAAGGCGGTAACGTCGAAACGCGTTCCTGTTGATAAATAAAATTCCTTTAATCTTCGATGCTTGTGGAGTGCTGTCCTTCCGGGTTACGAAAGGAAAGTGTTGGATTTAAGACATGGTGGCGCGCGTTAACAGACTGGCACCGTTGATGGTCCGGCGCAGAAAGGGAACGCCGAATGAAAGTGATTATATATATATATATATATATATATATATATATATATATATATATAATAATGGTACAGACACACAAACATTGGCACACATGGTAGTTGCTGTTGAAGGGCACAGAAATAAACTCATATTAAATGAGTCAAGATACATTCTGCTTTCTCTCTGGGTGAGCAAAGGAACATTAAGGCCAATATTAATTGTAAGATATATATATGTGTGTGTGTGTGTGTGTGTTTATGCATACTGTTCCTAAACAATTCACAAGATACCTATTTAATATTATGTATAAGCACATCATAATATGGAGTACACTACATTTCTCAGAGAGAAGAGTGAATTCATGTAAAGCTCAATTTAAATGCCAGTGATATATAACACAAGTTGCTAAATTAAAAGGCGCATGACCCAGGAAGTGTTGTCTTTAATAAAAAAAAAACGTTTTTACCTTGAGTTTACTTCCATCCAGCTGGAGAAGCTCTTCACCTTGAATGTTTTGAGCAGTAAATTCAGAAGCATATTGTTCCAGCTGCATGCCAGCTAGCCACTGGCACACTTGTTTTGAACTCCATTCTTGAATGACATGATTTTGCCACTTGCTGTGTTTAGGTGACTGCCCATCATCGAGAATCTGCAACAAAAACAATTCACTGTGTTATCGGAGATGTTCTGTAAATACAACTGACACATGCAGAAGATTGCAGTCAGGCCTGGTAGCTGTCTCTTAACACTGAGGCATTGAAGGTGTACTTAATTGTCATGTAAAAACGAGAAAACACAGACCAGTATCCTGTTACCTATCTGTAACATCATACTAAAATGAAGGTTTATATTGGAAACAACAGTCGGTCTTGCCAGAATCCCACCAAACTTGTTCGAGGGGTCCCCCTCTCTCCACACACATACACTCACACACATGCACACACTATACTTTAATTGAACTAGCAATAGTTGCTTGTAATTAGAAGTCCGAAATTAGATGGCATCACGTATCTGAAACCAGGGGAAAATACAGGCCAGTCTGGCATAGCCCTTAGCTAGTTAGCATTCAATGTCTGAGGAAAAATGTCAAATGTCCTTGGAGTTGGACCTCCATGGAAGATCACTACCCAGCCCACAGGGTAGGGTAATGTACCCAATTTTTTTCCAACACATATAGAGATGTGCGGAAATGTGTTCTTGTGATAATGACGTGGTAATAAAAAAAAAGAGATACTGTAGGGGAAATGAATCCCCTTATGGGGTTCAATGATTTCTTATATGCCTTTTAAAAGATCGTACATTAGCAGTAATTATAACACTATACAAAGACCCTCTGCTGTAAACACATGCTAGTAATACATCATATACATCATAAGCATACCCTGGTGATAACGTACAAGCAAAAGCAAGGGTTATATATATGCATTGTTGTGTCATAATTCAGAAGTTAAAGAGGTCTTATACTATAGTATACACACATGGAACACAATGGACAGGGCAAACATGAATTACAAGGAAATTGGTACATGTCCAACCCTGTGCCACCATGCAGAAAAGTAGTTCAAACACCAGAAAAATGATGGGGGCTAGTATACAAGCAGCCTGAACAATTGGAGTCTTTATACAAAGGCGGCTAAAAAAATAATTATTATGCATGCACAAGCCAACACATTAGCATTTCCAATTTGAGTTATGCAATGTGCTGGTTGCTGAGAGGGTGTATACCAGAGGGAAATGCTCCAAGTTCTTTTATGAATGCTCCTGTGTTTTAGTCTATTACTGTCTATCTGTGCAATCAACAACTCATTGCACATTACACTCCAATTTCTCTATAGGTTTGTTAAAAATAACTTAGATAATTTTTCTGTGGCTCTTGAAACAGTGTTGTAGTGCTATAAAGGGTGGCTGTTAATATTAACCCACAAAATTCCCTGTTTTTATATTCATGGCCACATCGTGGTTTTTTGGCCTAACGTTTGACACAGGAGGCACTCATTCAATTAAAATTAGAAGGGTGAAAGGCTTGGGTGTGTCCACCTAAATTCCAATCTGGAACCTAGTTGTATGAGAGTTGGGCAGACAGGACTATATTAATTCTATAAGTTCAGAAACTAGTTGCTAGCAGCAAATATGTAGGTTTTCTCACCAACTCTGCTTAAATATATCATATGCGTAGGGTTAGCACATTGCCATCCACACTGAGATACAAAGCGGCAAAGTCCTGACAATCTCTATCAAGGGTGTCATGGGTTGCTTTATTCGTTACAGGTTGGCTTGGATGGTGTTTTACCAATCCAAAGCTGTGATGCTCTGTCTGGCACAAAAGCATTCAGGCTTAACTTATAGGCAATGTGTAGTATCTATGCAGCCCACAAATAGTAATAAGGTGAAAACACAACACAAAAAATATCCCACATCAATTTTGAAAAACAGAGAAAATGTTACTGAATAGTTTGACACAGAAAAAAACACAAAAATATAATCAGTAGAACTGGAGCTATACAATTTCAAAGTTTTAGGCAAGAATAGCAACTAGAGGCACCAATCACCACTCACAGTCATCTGTTCATACCAGACTGGGGGAAAGTCACAAGTTCAAGACGATTTATATGGTGCTCGGGTCAGACACAGGGACCATGTTTGTCCAGATGGAAAAGTTACCTTCTCAAAATCCAATGCAACAAGTTCAGTTTGCATTGGGGAAGCCATGAGTACAGCATTGCGGATGTAGCATGAAGAGCATGCCTGATGTCATGGAGGGTGGTCACTATAGTCTGAAGATCCGGGAGGGCATAGTAGATGGTCACTGCTAGACTGTCACTTTGGCTGCCATCTCGTGCTGTTGTTGCTGTAGTGTGAAGTGCAGATCTTGCGTTGCTGTCATTGCTGCTGGTCGCTGTAGAATGAAATTGATTCAAAGGAGCTTCACATTGCTGGTCACTGCAGGTGACAATGCCTCACATGAAGGAGCCCATTTAATGTTGCATGGAACCCAGAACTTCAGGATGTCTGCCTTTCTTTCAAAGGAGTACACTCTGATACCAGCCAAGGGTCCAGAACATGGGAAGGCATGTTTTGGGGATCAGTAACTCACTCTAGCAGAGGCAAACAGGGCTCAGGCAGGTCCAGTTGCAGCAAGTCAGCTGGGCAGTTGCTGGAAGGTACCATGAGCTTATTGTGTCCCTGTAGTTAAGAAGAGGAGGCTAGCCAACTGACCCTTGGAGTCACTCAGGTTTTCCTTGGAACAATTTGATGGTCCCCTTTCCTTCCAGAGGCAGCAGGGAAGTCCTCTGAGAAACAAAGCAGGCCTCAAGTAGCAGGGCAGGTCTTTGGTAGCAGCAAGAAAGACCTCTGAGAAACAAAGCAGGCCTCAAGCAGCATAGCAGTCATCTGAGTACAAGGCAGTCTGTCTGAATTCTTCTGCAGGGTGTGTACTGAAGAGTTTGCCTGAGGGTTCAATAGTTATACTTGGTGCCAGCCTTTAAAGTGGGAAACTTCTATACTCTCTCCTGGAAACATTCTGCTTTCCCCTGCCCAGACTCCAAGAGGTCTGAGTCGACAAAGGGCTGGTGTAAATGTTTTTGTGAGTGTGCTGGAGGTATCCATTTGAAATGTAATAAGTAAGGGTGGGTGGTGAGCTCCGCTCCTCTGGCAGAGCTAACAGAGTTTTTGACACTTCGTGCTCTGCTTGGAGTTTTGGAGTTCGGCCAAGAACTCTGCTAGCCCCGCCAACATAGTGGAACTTCCTGCATGCACACTGCAGCCCAGTTATGGGCCACACAGCGCAAGCACAGACAGTCTGCACTTGTGCCCATAACTGGGCTGCAGTGCGCGCACACCCAAAGTGGCACGGAGCTGTTCACCGGTGGCCCAGCCCTGCAGCTCCGGATCCTGGGCCAGAAGGAAGAGAGCCAGCCAGACCGCTGGTAACAAGGACCCCTTGGGAACGAGACCAGGGCCAAGGAAGCGAAAGCTGCAGTTTCAGGCCTCTTGTGCACCAGCCAGCCCCGCGTGCAGTAACTGCACACGGGCATGCTGGTGCACATGAGAACTGAAATGGCAGCTTTTGCTGCCCATGTCCCTGTCCTGAAGGTGCCCGATCTCAGATGTTCTAAGCAGGGTTGGACCTAAGAGCTAGGCAGGCCGCTGGCAACTAGGACCCCCTGGGAACGAGACCAGGGCAGTAGGCAGCAAAAGCTGCCATTTCAGGCCTCTTATGCACTGGCCTGACCCATGTGCACTGACTGCACACAGGGCAGGCTGGTGCACAAGAGTCCTGAAATGGCAGCTTTTGCTGCCAGTGGCCCTGTCCTGAATGAGACCTGATGTGGCAGGTCTCGGAAGCTTAGCGCTTCAGAGATCGAGTGCATTCAGATCCACTCTGCAGTTCACGGAACTCCACCTCCACAGAATTCCAGAGAGTTATTTTCCAACTCCACGGAATTCCGCAGTGTGGAACTCTGTCAGCTCTGCCCACCCCTAGTAATAATGGCAGGGAATAACCCTACCCCACCTATCCTGGCATGATGGCCCATCCTGCCAACACCTGGTCTGCCTTTGCCTCATAGTCTAGGAGAAACAGACATAGGCCAACTATTCACAGCCATGTGACCTAGGGCACAGGCAGGAGGCACCAAATGGGTAGGACAAGAAAAATTACAACTTTCTAAAAGTGGCACTTTCAGAATTTTGAATTAGAATTCAACTTTATGATTAAAGAGAATTTTACATTACAATTCGTTTGAGACCAAACAACATTTCTATCTGTCCCAATTAAACATTTGCACTTATTAAATTTAATAAGGTAAACCAATGTTATCCAATGGGAGAGGTGGGCACCACAGTAGTGAAAAATAAATGTGTGAGTTTTTAACTACCAGGATATCTTAAACCTAATAAACACATGTTCTAACCTCTGGGCTGTTAAGGGCCTACCACAGGGGTGATTTATATTTATTAAAAAGGGAGCATGTGTCTGGTGAAAGGTTTATTTTGCTGGGTCAAATTGGCAGTTTAAAACTGCTCACAGGCTGCAATGGAAGACATGAGACATGGTTTAAAAGGTTCCTTAAGCGGGTGGCAAAATAAGTAAATTAAATGTGCCAATTGGTGAAATCCAATTTTACTAAGCTTGAGTACTTTAGCACTGGTTAGCAGTGCCAACAAAAAAATTCAGAAAGCAGGAGAGGGAAGGCATAGTGTTTGGGAGTGACCTTGCTGAGAAGGCCAGGTCAAACCGATTTTGTCCATCATGATTTTTCACAATTAACTACCCATGTTTTTATACTTTTTACTGTGAGTGCGACCCTCTGACCGAGTCTCCCTCACACTTCATGGTAATTAGACTGAGTGTGCTTACTGCCAGTGTCCACCTTTGCACAGCTAGCGTAAGAGGCACTGGGCTGGTTACATGTGAACATGTGTGTACATGTGTGCAGGCTTATCCTTTGAGGCTACTGTTGTGTACAGCCCAGTATTTGCCCACAGATAGCCTGTCGCAGATAGGCCCTGACCTTGGGAGGCATATCAGGAGACATTATTGGCTAGGTCGGCAGTACTTACTGGACAATCTGTAGTGCTTTCACTGTTTTATACTTATTTTGGTGAAATCTGCCCTAAAGTTCTGTTTTGGTCCACTTAGGTCTACACGGTCAGGCAAGGTATTAAACTGGGGAAAACATGCAAGCCACTTTTGAATATGCAGTTCCCAACACACTATATCCACAACTTATGGAACTTCACCAACTGTCATATTTCTCAGGCTGAGCTCATAATCTGACTACAGGCCTTTGTTCCTTCTACTGGGTCAAGTTAATTACTCTGCTCCTCGGCAAAGAGGACAAAGGCCTTCCCTCACAAAAGGAGCAATTATCAGTGATTGACCCAGTTCCTGGGAAGAGAAAAAGTAGTATGGGAAACATCTACATCTGATAATTAGCTTGTCACACTATCCCTGGGCTGGCACTGCCGAAGGCTACAAAACAAGGGGCGAGGGCTAAACCTCTAGAGTCAACAGAGTAGGGGCTCGCCTTTGAAGCTTTGCTCGGAAGAGATTAGGCAGTGATGACAGTGGTGGAGCCGAGCCCCTCAGAGGAGTTCTTTCAAGAGAAAACTTGAAGTCCCCATGTTGGATTGTCCCAGAATGCTGTGCAAGAGTGTTGGAACAGGGGTGGAGGAATGTTATAGCTTTCTGTATTTTCCAGGGGTATTTGCCCCCCAAAACCTCTACACCTACTGAAATCTCCCTGCAGAAAAGAGAAAGTTGAGAAGACCCTGGCCTTGTGAGGTGAAGATGGTAGAGGGAATTCCCAGCTGGAAAGAGAGGCCACCTGATGCCCTGCAAAGATGGACCAGATACTTGGTCACCAGCTGACCCCCAGAACTAGGATGACTCTTACTAGTCTTGCCAGGGCCAGTGGAGCTCTCCCCCTTGTGCCCCCTTAGAACCAGTTGGGGAAAGACCTGGACTCCGCTGCCCTTCCCCAACAGACACTCTGCACGCCAGACACAAGGCATTGGGGACTGGAGAGTGCACCCCTTTAGTGGCCAGAAGGCCTAATGACAATGCTCCTGGTTGCCGGGCCTTGCAACCAGGATCATAGCAAGTCACCTGAAATGTCCAACAAAAGGTCTTTTTTTTATATTTGCTTGATCAACTGTGCCCCTAAACTGAGCAGTGGTACCACCATCTTCCAAGCAGGGTGTGGGGTGATTACAAAGGAGTCTCAGAGCAAATTGAGTTTATAGCCCCGGGAGAAGTTTTACTTTGTTTTAGGGACTCTCAGAATTGGAGTTTGGAGTGACGGGAGTCCTAATGGTTGGTTCTATGACCTACTGGTTGTTAGGAGAGTCTCTGACACACTGGTTAAGGTGGTAAAAAGTCTTTATTGAAAGTTATTTTGACAAGTGCTACAATGCTCATCCTTATAAAGACAGCAATATGGTAATTATCCTCATTGGTTTTTAATGGTGACACACTGGTGAATCATTGTCTAAGGACAACCCCTTCTATTATGAAGTTGCATCTGCTTTAGATGGACGGGGTTATTGGGATTATGGCGCCCCGGGCCCACTAGAGGCAAAATCTGATATGAGGATGTCACCAAAGATATTTCCATCTACCTGATGTGTATGTTCATAATGAAATGCATAGCATTTAGTAGTGTGTGTGTGTGTACTAAAAGTACTTTCCTTTTTAAAAGAAAGAGCACTGACTTGACAATAAGTTACTGAGTGTTTTTGTTGCCTGCCAGTGATCTGTCCAGGTTCAGTTTATTAGACAACTGATCTTAACAATTGCATTTTCCAGGGACAATTAAACCACTCCAAGTGAAAATAGAAACACCTCACTTCTACTTACTTTTAGATCCAGTTAGGGGTACAGATACCAGGATCAGGTCACATAACTTGCGATCATATCTGTGAAGTAAGGTCTCAAAATCTATTCCCTGACTTACATCGATGTCATGCATGGCAGGGCAGCAACAAAAGTTGCTGTGTTGTGCGAATGAGAGAGAGAGAGCAGGACAATGTCATATCAAATAACATGTGGCAGTGTTCTGCTCTCTCCATGCGCAGGTGCACTTCTGGCTACCATAACACAACACATACACCCTTACATCATAGTTCAAGGGTGTTTGTGCTGTGGGGAGCATAGGTTTTGTGCTGGATGGAGTCCCTTCCAAATACAGTGTGCTAAAGAAGTTTCCATATTGTATGTGCGCTGTCCAATGCAACACATACACAAAGTGGGAAAATCAAGGAGAAATGAAAATAATTCTCCTCATTATGCCTGCCTGGAGGAGCCACAGGATTTCAGTGCACATCCCTATCTCTAATGTTCTTGTAGATAGATATTTGGATCAAAGTCCATCTGTGGTGGCATGGGTACACCTACATACCACCCAATAAAAACCTCCTTGACACAAAGCAGTGCATAGGGTTACAATCTAACGTACAATGCAATTTGCACTGCAATGCAGATCCCACCACAACTCTGCAGGTGGTTTGTGTTAAAAAGTAAAACAAACCCTGTTTGCAAATCTGAACAAAATGTGTGTACTAGTGTGTACTGTTGAGGGAGCAAACAATAAGCATCCTAGCAGACAATAAGCAGGATGTATGACATACCTAAAAGTGCCTCTTCACTGATTAATGATACTGCTACATGTGTCTGTGTGTGGTGGGGGCTGTGGAGTTGAGTGGGTGAATGCAAGACTGAGGCTGGATGGATGGATGAATGAATGGATAAGTGGAAGGATGACTAATAGAGTGAATGCATGATATGGCACTGAGTGCCTAAACTACAGCTTAAAGATTGTTTTAAAATCTGGAGTGCTTTCTAAACATAAAATGAATGTTAATTATGAGAACAAAACTTAATCTTTTTCTGATTCTGTTGTCACTCTTTTATGATCACATATACCACCAACTCATTATCTTACTCTACTTATGATGCTCACTTCCAAATGTCACTTTACATCACTTTGATGCTGACCCCGCGCCCCTTCCACAGCTTCTTCAACTCGCTATAATCAAGTATCCTCCTCAGGTTCTCCTCCCCTCACTTCGCCTCATCTATCTCCTAAAAGCCGCTATATTGCCCCTACCATCACCTTCTGTCAGATGACACACATCCCCTTTAACTTGTGCTAAGTGTCTATTTTTTCTCTCCACCCTCTTCTCAAACCTTCAAGTATGACATTTCTCATTTTTAGCCATTCCTCTACATGTTCTATCTCCTCTCTATTTCTATCCACATTTTCTTGCCCACTGGTTCCATCTCCATCTTTCCACCATTTCCCCAATCCAACACACTCCCAGAGTACTCTATTTGACATATTCACAGTCAAGTCCTCAGTACATCAGGCTCCCCCACCATGTGGTCAGTCTACTCTCCCCAACTTTCTCTTTTTCTATTCCCAATTCTCAACTTAACTCTCTAATGGTTAAAATACCTCTTCTCTGGTTTTATCTTCCTTTACTTGCTAGCATGAAACAATCTTGTCTTCCTCTACAGCTCTCTTATGAAGATTCTGTCACTGACTTCCCTTTATCTGCATCTCAATTTGTAATCAAGATCTAACTCTTCCTACTGTTACTTTCTTTTTGTCCATCCTCAGTATTTACAACCAACTCTAGGCTCCATTTCCCTCTTGAGTTTGATTTCTCCATTCAATATATTGTTATGCCTACAAAGGTATCTCTTCTCAGGGCTCCATCACTTCTACTCTGCTCTCTGCCATCTGTACGTCATCCAAAATTTATCTCAAAGAGCTCACATCTCTTCTCACCTGCTCTAACATGCCCGCTTAGACACTCTCAACTGCAGGATCTTTATCACACAATTTAATCATCCTTCATTGACCTACATTTTTCTCCACCACCACAGTTACTACACTCTGCCAGGTCTCATCTCTCTTCCACTGCAAACTGAATGTGGCATATGAGTGTGAGCTAGACAACTCCTCTCGGATGGCTTAATGCTAAAGTTACCAATTTTCAAGAGACAATGTCAAAGTTTTATAAATGGAAGACAATTTTGCACAAAGTAGAGTCTGATCAAGGTGTGGCATTCACTGAGCCCCCAAGTTATATTATTTGAATGATGTTGGTTTTGCAGCGAATGTAAGTCAGCAAAGTACAATGTTTTGACACAATAATGGCACAAGCATGCACTATAGTTGATTCTAATTGCCTCACCTCGTCATCTATCATATCCAGGCTCTGTGTCAGGCAGCAATAAGAAAAGTGACAGTAAATATTATAGAAGAAAAAATATGGATAAACATTACAACTTGTCAGAACAAAACAGAGACTAACATGCAAATGTTTTTAAACTGATAATATATTTTTTTGATTGGAGAAAATGACATCATAATCATGTCACAATGCATGACTTTTTCCCAGGTCTTAAGAAGTGCTCACCAATTTCTCACACTTATCACTTAGAAGTCAGCATGCATTTGATAGTACATTGTGCTTATTCATAAAAAGGATCATATTGAAATAAGATCAATTACTTACTTGCAACATACCATCTTTTTTAACAAGTTATTGCTTTTAGACATTTTGAAATGTTTGTTAATTTGCAGAAATCTCACTCATTGAATGGAAATAGATTAAATGAATGCCAAATCTGATAATAAAAGTCATTGTCATTCAGGTCTTTAATCACAATTGTAAAGGGGAAAGTGCCTAAAAACAAAAAAAAGGCATAGATTGCCAATAGCTGTAGAGCATTCTGCATATCTCCCAGGAACACCATACTGGGTTGCTCTGGATAGTAATCAAAAAACGAGTAACTGTAACCACAGTTCCGCCAATACAGCCAGGCAGATTTTGTTTAGGTCTGGGTTGTCTGATACATGTGCAAGGGAGACACTGCAATAGCGGGTTATCAGGACATCCACACAAAATAATTTTTCACACAATTAATCTAAATGGAACTCATTTACATAGGGCATTGGGCACTGATCCTGCTCTAGAAGTTGTAATTTTTTTAAACCTCAAATATCAAGAACTGCAGTAGTTTTGATGGAGAAAAATCAGTACTTAACTTGTAAAATAACGAGTGCCCCTGTCCAAAGCACTCCACAGAAGCCTGTGGCTGGTACTATTAAATGTCAGCAAGTTTAATACCAAGGCTGCGTAGTCCTGAATCCACCTCATGCCACCTTAATACACTTGTATTTCTCTTCATCCTTGTTTCCCGTTTGTTTTTTTCCCTCTCTTGGTCTCAGGAAATGTCTGATGAAGACAAGTAAGTGCTGGTCCCCACAAATGAGTACTGGTGGGTCCTGCGGCAACCACCGTCTTGAATTAAGCATTGACAAAAGGCTGGACTTAGTGTGTGATGTCTGGGTGATGTAAGTGTAAGTAGTGGAAGACCAAAGAGGAGACAGACACGAAAAACATGTATGACACCACCAGCTCGCGACAGTTGCATATATTCCTGAAGGTTGTATATCAGAATAGTGTATACAGAAATATCTTTTACTAAAATACCAATTGGTGTAGCTTTTCTATTACTAACTCCAATTTGGTTATATTTTTACAAATAATATTTAGGACACAATACTTAGGTCATAGGATCTTTTGACAATGATATTCTGCTACAAAACCTTTCTGACCCCATCCAAAAAGGCACATTTTGTTAGGAATATGAACACCAGAAGTAATCTATTGGGAAACACATTGTAAGACACAATGATGATGTACATTGCATTAACTGTAACACAGACTGCAGAAGTCCAATACCTGTGTGTTGGAAATGTCCCTCTCTGCAGGGTCACCGCCAAACATTTTGCCTTCCTCCTATTTTATCTGAGTATGTTTTGTTGGACTTGCTGGACTTAGCCACTGCTAACCAGCAATGAAGTGCTGTTTTCACTCCTTAAAACATGGTCAAATTGGTTTATAACCGATTGCCATATTTAATTTACTGGAAATTCCCTAGTAACGTCCACTACATGTGCCCAGGGCCTGTAAATTAAAGTTACTAGTGGGCCTACAGCACTGATTGTGTCACCCACCTGAGTGCCCTCACACAAAGGACTACATATCCCCTGTAGTGAGTTTAGAGCCAGGGCAGGAAGGGATGACCTCAGTGAACTTTAAAGGCTTCTTTGAAGTCTCCCTCACTTCAAAAACACCACTATGTATAAGAACCAGACCTCAGACCCTACCACTTCAGTAAACTTCTGACATGTGGATATGCTGCCAAGAAGAAAGACTGCTGTGCTGCTACAAGGACTGTTACTCTGCTAGACTATTGCTTCTGGAAGAACTGCTGCCTACCTGTGATGACCTGCTGCCCTCCATACCTGGTTGAGGACGGCTGGTCCTGTATCTTTCTAACCGAGAGGGAATCCAAGGGCCAGATGACAGGTCTACTGATCTGAAGTCTCATGAACATAAAAGATTTCCAACCAACCCACATTGCAACTGGACTCTTGGAACTGTCGGCCTGACCTGCCAAGTGGTGGTACCCCAGTCCTGGGCCATTGGAAGCAAATCTAAGAAGCTGCTTCAGCATCTCTGCCACTGCGTGCGCAGAACTGGTGCATCTCTGCCATTGCATGGGCAGGACCGGCACATCGCCTTCTGAACCAGCACTGTGGTATTTTCTTCAGTGCAAGGTCCCTGCATCCCCGTTGATGACAGCCTTGACAACAAACTCCACATCACAGCCACTGCGCTCATCAGAATCAGCACAACGTTTCAACGCAGCCTGCATTCAAACACCATTGCATCTTGGAATCGAAGCATCGCCATTGCTGCGTGGGGAACTTTGCTGCATCCCCTTTACGGCATGGTTCAGAACCAATGCAATGCTCCCTCACCAGGATTTGAAGGTACTTTGGTTAAGAAGGCCCAAAGGGACCCCTGCAGTCGGCCTGTGCTCCATTGTGGCCGGCATGAACTTTTGATCGTCTGGGGCTACCAGAAATCTCCGGTTGGTGCTTCTTGCTTCTATGTGCTGTCTTACAGTTTATCCTTTAAAAATTCATACCTCAAGTTCTACTTATTGGATTTTTTAAGTTTTGCTTTTGTTCCATCTATTAAGTTCTATTTTTATCAGCAGATGTGATATCTTTTTGTGTGGTATTTTCACTGTTTTACTGTTCAAAGTGTTGCGCAAATACTTTACTCATTAACTCTAAGTTAACTCTGACTGCTTTCTGCCACGCTACCAGGGGGTGAGGCAGGTTAATTTAGGGTTATCCAGACATTTACCCTCAGTAAGATTGTGGTTGTTGCTTGACTAAGGTTTACACCCCAGTCAACCATCAACCAAATTTCTAACACTGGGCAGTACAAGTACCCAAAAAGAGTGGGGCACAGAGGAAGGGGCAAACCAGCAAGGTGTCCTATTTCTCCAAATCTGAGAAGTTTAGGAAATTTCCCTTTTCTGCATGGTGACTGCATATTTCTCAACTTCTTCTGGATACTATTTTTGTCTGGCTTTAGAACCTGTGC
Organism: Pleurodeles waltl; assembly: GCF_031143425.1. Taxonomy (NCBI): domain Eukaryota; kingdom Metazoa; phylum Chordata; class Amphibia; order Caudata; family Salamandridae; genus Pleurodeles; species Pleurodeles waltl. The sequence goes on from NC_090449.1 coordinate 947,619,391, forward strand.
ACTTTACCCTTTCTAGAGATTAAGTGCCTGTGCACTCCTGTTAAACATGTTTAAATTGGCATATTTCAGATTAGCACCTTCAATGTGCCTGTATGTTCCATGTGTATCATGCCTAAAGTGCATCTATGGCTTGGAACTGAAATGCCACTTGTGAATGTTAACACCTTTTTGTGCCATCCACTACAGTGGCAGTGCAAACATGGCTACAGGCCAACCCTGTGTAGCCTGATTCTTCAAGTGTAAAACATGCAGAATGACCTGTGAAAATATCAATTTTTAACAGGAACATAACTTCTTTTCAAGTATTAGCAGGTCACACCTACGTAGGACGTATAGCCCACAAGGCAGGGTTCATAGTATTTAAAAGTGTGACAGGTTAAAAAAAAATTATAATACCATGCTCAACTGTGGCAAGCCTAGTTGTCTTATGTAGAAAACCAGAGGGCAGAGAAAGACACTAATGCTTCTTTTTCGAGAAATTGAAAAATAATTACATCAGTACTATTATTAGTCATTAAAAATCAATTTCAGTCGGATTTTAAATAATATTAAGGAAAAGTTTTAGAAAGTTATCCTTTGCCTGCCTGAGCTTTCAAATGGCTAATTAGCATTAGCGTCTGCAAGCACCACCTTGAAGGAGGTGTGAAATTACTCCCAGGAGTTACGCAATAAGTAGACCATAATAAGCATGATGACCTCGCTGAGGTCTGAAGAATCTGCAGGGTGGGGTTTGTAGGCATACTTATGACACCTCAGCGGTAAACCCTGCTGGCAGTTATGTCTGAGTCACACATAACACGTTGGCACATTTGAAAGGAACAAGGAAGGATGTCAGAACGTTTCTTCTGTATACATTGTCAGGGTGCTGTAAGACCCTGCCTTTGTCCTACTGGACTTCTGTGTCCTATTTTGTTGTGGGTACATGGCTGGTTTCAAACTGGAGTTTGTTGTTAGATGTACTAACATACCAGAGATTACCACTGTGCCCTCACCTACACAGCCGCAACTCTCACAACCCACGTTTAGTGTGGTCGAAGTCTTTTGCCATCTTGACAGTGCCTAGACAAATGGCATTTTGTGCCTGTTGGCAGTAAGAAAAACAGGAACTAATGAAAAAGTGGGTAGAGTTGCCCCTGAGAAGTTTTACCCCATTAGTTGGGGAGTGCCCATGAGTCATTCCACCCACAACCTATTGCCAGGCATAAATGTAGAACCCTAAGGACCTCATCAGAACACTTTCTGGGTCGAGAGAAAAAAAAAAGAGTACTGGACCTGCTGTCTGTGATCTGAGAGGCACCCTGAAGGACTGGACTCACTTACTCCTCTACCCAGTACAAAGAGGTGGACTCCAAGGCTCACCTGGCTGACCTCCTAGTGGCTCTAGGAACACAACAAGCTTTAAGATCTGCTGCCCCCCTCCTGGGCACTAGCACCGCAAAGTGCTGTACAGAGCCTGCAGTGCAAAGCCCTCTCCCGCCTTGCCCCCTGATTTTTGCTCTTTAGGCCTTGCTGACCATTGCTATTCTTGGACCCAGGCCTTACTGTCTTTTCTTGTCTCCAGGCTCCCCCCTCCCTTGCCGTGTCTCAGGCCCTCTGCATTTCTCACTTTTTTCCTATCTGTCCTGGACCTAGTTAATGGCGGTCGCTGGGCAATGCCATTGAACAGACCTGCTGCGCCCCCCGCACTAGCACCACGAAGCGATGTACATCGCCTGAAGTGCAGCACCCTATGCCACCTTGCCCCTTGGAATTTGCTCTTTAGGCCATGTTGGCCTTTGCTCTTCTTGCCCCAGGCCTTTCTGGTCTTTTTTGTCTTCAGACTCCCCCTTCACTTCCCACGTCTCAGGCCCCCCACGTTTTCCAATTTTTTTCTTCCCGAACACCCTACCACAGACCTAAACTCCACTCAACACTATTAAGTGCACTGATCCCTCTGTAAGCATGCCACAGAAATCTGGGACACCATCACCGAACTTGCACCCAACACAATGTTCATCACTGAAACATGTCTCACCCCCACATCAGCACCAGCAACGCCCTCTGGATACAAGATGATCCACTGCAACTGCCCTAAAAGGCACGGCAGAGGCATCTATATCATCCAAAAGGACTCCCTCCACTGCTCCGCCTCGGAAGACGACACAACCCTGATCATGGAACACCTCAACTTCCAAATCAAAGCAAATGCCAAAACCAACATCAGAGGAACTCTTGCCTACACAGCCCTGAGCCTCCGCTGCAGCTTTTGCAACTCTATCCCAGACTTCATTGCCCCTCTGGCTATCAACCTCTGCATCTTCCTAAGGGACAACATCTTCACACCTGGAGGATCCGGGTGACTCTAACTCCGCCTCACTCCTCGAGAACATCATTGACCGCTCTCAACTCGTCAACACCCCCACACACAGCACAGGACACACTCTGGGACCCATCTTCACCAACAGTGAAAGAGCAAAATTCTCCCACACCACTGAGGTAACATGGACTGACCACCACATCGTCCACTTCTTCACTGAAGGTCAGCAGGAAGCCCTGACGAGACCTCCAACCCTCCCCCACCGCAAATGGAACAGAATCACATAATCAACCTGGATCTCTGCCCTCAAAAAAGCAGACACACCCTTACACCACGTCCAAAACTTCTCTCAGTCACCGAAAACTTAGCCCCCCTGAAGTGCACCACCAACAGGAAACCCATCAAGCAGGCCAAGTGGTTCATTTCGGAACTCCTAAGCCTCAAACAACGCTGCAGGAAACTAGAGTAATACTGGTGCAGCAACAAGACCCCCAGCAACACAGACCGCCCTCAACATCTACCACCACCGTATCAGGGAGACCAAGAAAGGAGCACCAAACACCTGCATCGAGGCCAGCACCAACCACGTCAAAGAATTATTCAGTATCGCCAGAGAGTTCTCCTACCCATCTGCCACAGAGAACACAATCCACCCCTCCCAAGCCTTCTGCCACACACTCTCGGACTTCTTTCACCACAAGATGGCGGACATCTACAGCAACTTTGACCCCCAGCCAACTGACCTCGATCACCTCTGCACCCCATTCCACACCTCCCCACCCAAACAGATCCCTGAATGGAAAAAGCTTTCCACCAAAGACACTATCGTCATCATGGCCTCCATCCTCTCCAGGTCCCCCTCTGACCCATGCCAACACCGCTTCTACAACCTGGGAAGAGAAGTAATCGGAACCTCCGTCGCTGAAATCCTCAACTCCTTGATCTCCACAGCTACAGTCCCCGACGCCTAGAAGGACGCTGAGGTCAAGATCCTCTTTAAGAAACCCTCATCTGACGCTAAGGAGCTCAAGAACTACTGCCCTATCTTGCTCCTCCCTTTTCCTGCCAAAGCATAAGAAAAAGCCAACAATTGCCAGTTCACAGACTTCCTCGAGGACAGCCGTCTGCTCGACCCCTCCCAATCTGGCTTCCGGCCCAACCACCGTACCGAGACCGCCCTGATCACAGCAACCAATGCTATCAGACACCTCCTTGACCAAGGAGGGACAGGATCTCTTATCCTCCTCGACCTATCTGTGGCCTTCGAAACCATCTCCCACCACTCCCTAATTGCCAAACTCCACAGCATTGGCATCCAAGACAATACACTCCGCTGGATCCCCTCCTTCCTCTCCTGCCGAATGCAGAGGATCCTTCCCCCTTCATCTCCACACCCAAAGACATCATCAGCGGCGTTCCACAGTGCTCCTTCCTAAGCCACACCCTCTTCACCACCTATATGACTCCACTGGCTGACATCGCGTACACCTGTGGATTGAACATCATCTCCTACGCCAATGACACCCAGCTCGTCCTATGCATCACAAATGCCATCTTCACCACACAAAGGAACTTCCAAAACACCATGACCAAAATCTTGGGGTTTAACATGGTGGTCCACCACCCTCGGCCCCCTCCCACCCCTACCAACCACGCATGAAAACTCAGCATTATCCTAGACACCCAACTCACCATGAAACAACAGATCAATGCCATCTCCTCTTCCTGCTTCCATATCCTCCCCATGACTCGCAAGATCTTCCGATGGATCCTCATTGCCACCAGGAACACAGTCACCCCTGTCCTCATCTCCAGCTGCCTCGACTACAGCAACACCCTCTATGCTGGAACCATGAAGCAGACCCTGAACCTCCTACCGACCATCCAGAACATGGCAGCAAGACTCATCGTAGACCTCTCCAGAAGAACCAGCATCTCTTGCCACTTTAGGGCCCTCCACTGGCTCCCTGTCCAGCAAAGGTGCCACTTCAAGCTCCTCACGCATCCCTACAAAGCCCTCCTCAATGTCGGCCCTGCCTATATCAACAAATGCATCACATTCCACCGACCCACCAAAGAGCTCTGCTCAGCCAACCTCGCCCTGGCCTATGTCCCCGGCATCCGTCGGGAATGCGTTGGTGGCTGCTCCTTCCCCCACCTCGCCTCCAAGTCCTGGAACAGCCTCCCCCTTCACCTGCGCACCTCCCCTTTCCTGGAAGACTCCAGGAGACAGCTCAAGACATTAATTTTTGAACTCCATCACCAGCTAGCCAAGACTTGCAGACTCCCCACAGCACCTGGAGAACCCTCGAGGTGACCAGTTTGCGCTCTACAAATTTACATGATTGAATGATTGATTAAGAGGCCTTTTTCCTAAAATGCGTAGCTGGCCAGTGGCCAGTGTCCTGAAATCCTGAGCGTCTCTAAATGCCCTCCTCTCGGGTGCTGGAGGCCTTGGAAGCGTTGTCCTGTGGTTGTTTGAGCACCAGAGGAAATAGTGGAAACTTTGGGAAAGGGCTCCACTGCAGTTGGCCTCGAATCAGGCCCAGGTCCTGGTCTACCACATCCATTTACTTTCAGTGGTGGTTTGTGTTTTTCAGTGCTATTTTTACTTAAAACTATAAATTCATTACTTTAGTTCTCCTTATTGGATTTGTGTCAATCTTGTGTCATTTTGTTCTTTAGAATATTCTCTATTTTTTAATTCAGCTCTTACCTTCCAACGTTTGACGCCAGTGATGTTTATCTCTCTTAAGGGGGCGGGATGGTTAGCTAGTGGTGTCTTGTCATCAACTCACCTTCAGGATCAAATTACCCTGGGTACACCACTCAAACTTTTCTCTTCACCACAATCTGTGACTTCTGCCCTGTGTCAGTTCTCTATGGGAGGTCCATGCCAGGGGCCTGCCTGTCTGGCTGCCTGCACATCAGTATGATCCTCCACTATCCAAGCCAAGCTTCCTTCTGGTGCCTCACTCTTGGTTGTCTGTGCTTCAAACTTCTCTCCCTCTTTAGGGTGCTATGACTTTCAGCCCATCTGTGACTGATCATCCAAGGCTTCCACTGGATGTATGCAACACTTCACCACATTCTCGTCACTGGGCTCCAGTGGTAAACTGTAATCCCTGGGTTAATTCACAGTGACATTTCAGGCAGGCTGGTTCAGGAGATGATCATCTGCCCAGTGAGCCACTGTCAGTATGAAGTTCGGTAACTTATGCACCAGAATGTTTAACAGATTAATGGGGACTTTGGTGGCAGCTTTATAATGTTGCATCAGCCATCTTTACCTGCTGGCCATGCCTCTCATCTTCCTCTTACCCTAATGGCAGAGCTTGCCATTTTGTGGTGATAGTCTGATGACCTGCTGTTTAATTTAAAAATGGCTCCAGTCAGCACTCTTTTTTTGGCTACAACCTAGACACAACCTCTTTCGGCCAGGAACTTTGAGAACGTCCATTATGCCTCACACAAATATTGGGGGTATTTTGAGTGTTGTATGCAGTTCAGTTTATACATTTAACAAGTACTACAGAGAAAGCGGGTATTTTGAAACTGTCATTGCAGCCCTAGTCGCTCTTTTGTCTTGCATTTTGTGTGCTGGGCATTGGCAATGCCAAAATCTCGCCACATCAGAGCTGAATACTAATGGTTTGACCAGTGCTTATTTTTAAGTGGTCTCAGCAAATTGAAAAGGATAGCTGTTTTTGTATATAGACAATTTATTTCACTGATAAAGGTGTTATTCATTATCTAAAACGTGATACTTTATTTTTAAGCTGGCCCTGGCAGTATTCAGCATCTGCATAAATCTGAATTAAAAAGATTACACTGTCTAGGTACTTAGGCATGAAGGCTATTCAAGCCATTTTTTTTCTTTTGAATTTCAAGAGTATTGGCTTTCATTTCAGGTTCTTTATTAAAGATGACTTATTTTATTTGTATTTACCACAAACTATCAGTGAGCACTGTTTAAAGAGTGTATCTTGCGTGATTAAGAGTGACTTACTTCATCAGATGAGAGTACAATAGAATTGGAGCGCCCTGAGGCTTTAGGTTCTGCTACTCCACCACTGACTTCTGCTGAGCTTGTGCTACTTGGACTGAAGTCATCACTGAGTTTGAAGACCTACAAGAAGAAATAATGACACGATTCAGCAAAAAGACATGACATGTATGATGTTGACTTTGGGCTGGGTCAGGTGGCTTGATGCCAACACACTACCTCATAGCAGATAAGAACTGGCATTCCTATCTTAATCGAGGCAATCTCAGGCCTGTTGTTCAACTGCCGAGAGGCTTTGACACCAGTGCTGTATTTGCCTCTTAAAGTCACTCTATATATCGGTGTACTTTTCTACTCTACTGCCTAAAATCTGGTCTGTCTAGCTTTCCATCTCTTTGCCTGTTATGTCTTTCTGCATGTTTTAGGGCTAGTACATCTCACCGTCATTTAGTCTTCCCGCCCACCCATCCATCCTTCTTTCTATTGCTATCTGCCTGTCAATCGTCACTCGCTCTACTGAAACAAGGATGCGATCAAGTCATAGCGACAAAAAAGGAAATTCTTTGCAGTAAAAATAGGAGGCACAACAGAGTACCCATTTTTTTACTGACCACACATCAAACAACTCCCACTTCATATATAGCATGTACATTTTGTAAAATAGTTAATAAAGGAAAAATGTATACATTATTTAATTAGATAACTTGGGGTTATGCCTGAACAAAAGGTTTATTTGTGTTGTCATTACCTGCCTAAACATTTATAATTGACCCCAAATTGGAGCATAGCAAAGTGGACAATTGAACACAATACAAATTTGAGTAAGTAAATACTGTACCAAACGGTATGGAAAGTGAAATACTGATGACCAGAAAAAGGCACGCTGTGAGGAAGAAACAGCACACAGATGAAAATGAGTTAGAACACACATGAAGGTTATATAGCTTTGGTTACCGCACTGGTCTGAAAGCTGTGGTGTGCAAGCTCGTGCCGACAAGGCTCATGCGTACTAGGGGACTGTACATGCAGATGTTAGACTACCGAAAGATTTCTTAGATGAAAGCACTTGAAATGTGCACAAAGGTTCATAAAATTGGTAAGTGTCAGGGCACAAAGGTTCATAAAATTGGTAACTGTCATAGTTTTGCAAATATTACTCAATCATGGTCCAATTTATGATTTTGCTGATCACTACCTGTGCATAAGGTATCGTATTTTATTGTTTTAGGGCATTTTTGAATTGTGTTTTCAGATGGTGAAAAATTGCTATGTAAAATGATCTCTAAATAAAATGCCAATAAACCAGCCATGCCCCTTCTGCTTTACTGAATCAAACACTCTCTATGTGCTAGTTGCCAAATGATAGAATGCCTTGTTTAGAAAAACATACAATATAGCAGAAGAGTGAGAATATGTATTAAAGAAAAAATAATTAAGCGTTAGCTGTGGCTAGAGCAACTTATAAGTCAATAAATGTTTCAGTCAGATAGGAATATCATTGAAGAGCCTTTATATCGTGCGTGGTTAACCCTTTTTCTGTTTCTACCTTGGGCCTCTTCTTGTTGGTGTTGACGTTGTCAGAGGAGTGGTCAGTGGAGCTGGCAGATGAAGGCAGGTTACTGGACGAGTCCGACCCCTTGCCGCTCTCTCCGAGGAAGGCGAAAGGCAGGCAAGAAGTGTGGGGTGCTGCGGGCTCCTTGACAGAAGAGTTACTAGTCGAACTTTCCAGGGTGTCCCTGGAGGTCCTTTTCGGAGGAAGACAAGAGTCTGCTTTAGAGGGTGTAATAAGTGCCTCACAAAATGTTTAGTGACAACTAGAAATCGCAAAATGCTCATAACTCTTTTGTGCGAATCAACATTTTAAACAGTTCATCAATGAAACGTGCATTCTCATGGTTCCATTCTATACCTGAGCCCCCTTTTTCTATAATCCCATAACTATAAATTTGGTATTTTTCAAGAGCCCGCATGTCTTGATGAAAAAGCAGAAAACTCACTAAAAATGTGATTACATTTTGGACGCAAAGTATGGACAATGCTGTTCCCTTTTCTCTTTTTAACAACATCTTTTCATTTGAAAAAAAAATAGATACAGTTTACCTACTTAAAAATAGCAGTGCAATACTAAAATGTATGGCCTATAAAGTACATCTACCATTCGCTTCTAATTCCTTTCAGCCTTTCTTCCTGCTTCTTGCAAGTAGATTCTCAGGCACGTTTTGAGTGAGAATCTCTTGAGCACTGGCAGGGTGGAAAAACACTTTCGCAATATCCGGCTGCAGACAGCAGCGTTATATACTCATGCATCAGTGCTACTGCGCAAGTTATAGAGCTTTACAGACTGGAGCAGTAGATATGTGATGCCACTTACACATGATAAGGCAGTCACAATTATCAATCAACTGTTAGCTTTAAATATGAATATTTGGAAATCAAATCGCATTGTACATATTGTATTGCATCAAACGTTTTATTTTGTAAACGGGGTATTTTGTATACAGGGTAGAAAGTAAAATAACATGGTATGGATGCTGATAATGTGGCAAAAAATGGATACAATTTTGACATGGACATCATATCGGGGCGCACATCATCCAGCTCTGGTCGTAATGCTTCCCATAGAGAGCAGAGCAATATGAGAGGTACCTCCATGCACCCGTGTCTCAGCAAAGCGTCAGACACTGTTTGGATTGTTTCTTAGGCCCTGTTATGCACTGTTACTTCCTCTCACGTTGCTTCTCTTTTAATAGCAATGCGCTGTTCATAGAAGCAGAAGAAATTGACCAGGAAGTGAGAAATGGGAAGGAAGGAATTGACATATAACTCTAGTCCATACTCTTCCAACCACCACCACCTCCTGTTTCATTTCTTCTGTTAGTGGCAAGTGTGGTTAGAGGGAGGTTGAGAGGAGCTGAGCTGCTGTCCTTCCCCCATACCACCTTTCTTGCTATTGCTACTGCAGGCATTTTAATAAAAATTATTAATGAGTGTTCATGTATTCTGAGTACTGGATTTGTGTAGAAAATATAGTAACATAGAAAATGCACACATTTGAAAATGTGATCACGATGAGTGGTCGTCAATGTTCATGAAGTGTACTTACTAATAGTTTATTAATATGAAATGTTGAGCATATGTTTGATTAATGTAGTAATATGTCATATTAAGAGTTATGCATTATGTATTAGATTTATTAATTGTAGGCCTTAACTTAGAGAAGGTCTTGGCTTAGTTGCTAGGCCTCATGTCAAGCTGTATTTCTCAGCGTTTGATAAAATGGCTTTTCTAGAGAGTTAACTGTGATTTTCCATTGCATTGTGTAAATGTGTTTGTAGCTGAGAATCTTTTCTAATGAGAACTGACTGCTAGAGGATACTGTTCTTGGTAAACGTAACAATATGTGTGTAATTTGTGTAAGACTGACTTTCTCAAGAGGAGAACAATGGAGACACTGACTGGAGTAGAAGCTGCAACAATATTGTTACCTGACGAGCCGGATGAGGAGAACATTGCAGGAGAAACCAATCAGCGACATGTGAACGGAGTAGTGGTAGAATTCATAGATTTGAAGTTTTAGTATTATTGGACAAAGTGTAAACATGCGATCCCTTGACCAATAGGGAGTTGGGAAGTAGTTTTAGGGAATTTAACAAGATTGCACAGAGAGAGGAGAGCCCATTCATGCCCATTTTCCTTCTTGACAAGAGACATGCTTAACTTTATTGCTTAAAGACTTTGCGTTTCTGAACTTTGATGCTGAATTCTGATGCCTTGCTGACTGAACTGATGTCCTGATGACGAAGACTATCTTAGCTTGCTGATCCAATTGAGTAGAGGTATTATTGAACTCATGTGTCTGTTATACCAACTTGCTTTTTCTTTCTAGGTACCAACCGCACTGTTTTGATGGAGCCATATTAGATGTTTTTTTAAATTTGTTATACTAAATTGTTTTGCATGCTGATGCTAATCTGACGTTAGATAAGGACCCTCACTAATGAAAATCTGCTAATAGGGAATAATGATTGATGAATATCTCTGCTGAATCTAAATGTATGTGATATCGTTTGCGCAATTGTTCTTGTTATTAATATGCACTGTAACCTTAGAATGTGTGATAGTTCAAGCTTTTATTAGATTATGGGGGTCATTACAACCCTGGCGGTCATTGACCGCCAGGGTTGTTTTGGGGGATTTCACCACCAGCAGGCTGGCGGTGAAATCCTAAGTATTACGACCACGGCGGAAGCGCCACGGTCGCACCGCTGGGACCGGCGGTTTCCCGCCACTTTAGTCCCGGCGGGAGTAATCTGCGCTGCCCAGGGGATTACGAGTCCCCCTCCCGCCAGCCTTTTCATGGCGGTTTGCACTGCCATGAAAAGGTTGGCGGAAAGGGGAGTCGTGGGGCCCCTGTGGGCCCCTGCGCTGCCCGTGCAGCTTTTCACTGTCTGCTATGCAGACAGTGAAAAGCGCGACGGGTGTAACTGCACCCGTCGCACAGCTGCAACATTGCCGGCTCCAGTTGGTGCCAGCTCCTGTGTTGGGGCCGAGATCCCCGCTGGGCCGGCGGGTGGAAACCAGGTGTCTATGTGCACCAGGACAAACCCACTGTTCAGTTGACAGTAAAATTTGCGGGTCGAATTTTGCTTGCAAGTTTGGGCACCGAGAAAAAAGGGGGAGCTGTAAGTGCGGGATGAGCCATCAGTGAAAAATCCGTAAAGTTTTTGAAGCGATTGTGTTACCTTTCCTGTAGTGAACCAGCAGATTTGTTTTTTGGTTTTGATTAGTGCTCGCAATTTTTGCACTAGTTTTGTGTGAATCAAAGTTTAGGAGGACAAGCTGCAAGACTTTGTCACCCGCACTACGTGTGAGTGTGACGTCATTGGAGACGTGCTGGGAAAGGTCGGTTAGTGAGAAGGGTCGCGCACAGATTAACAGCCATCTGTGAGAAGCAATTGGTTGAGAAAGTAGGTGAAGGGAATTCTGGGATTAAAGGTCACTTCCTGATTTGATTATGAATAACAGAAGGTTGAAAAGATGAAATTTTACAAAGCTCTAAAGAGTGCTTTAAGGGGAGATATGTATAATACAACGAGTATAGGTGAAGCTACACCGCCAGAAGGTACACCAGCTTACATTGTAATGGAAGAGAAGGGTGTTGCTCCATGTCTTTGGCTAAAGCAATGGTGAAAAGTGACAGAGAAAGATGGGAACTTAGCATTTCCTACAAATGGGACATTCGATCTGAGGGTTTTGGAGCATTTAAGGATGGTGCTATATGAATCGAACCCCCTTCCGAGACCAGCACAGTTTGAGGCATTAGCAATTTGGGAGCTTGTAGCCAGAAGGAATTGCACAGAATTAAGTTGTTTCCGGCAATTACTCAGGACAATAAGAAGGAAGGAAGGAGACCTACTAGAAAGACTAACAGAAGTTCATCTAAAAGTAGGGAGGCTAAAAAGTCTTTAACAGTGGAGGAAGAATCAGATGATGATGAGTGTATTTTGCAGTTATTGAGAAATCGCCCACCACCATATGCAGCAAATGAGAGTGGTCTGAGTACCCGTGCTGATCCCACAGCTCCGACACAGGTTACTGGGACAGTGAGTCTGATGAAAGTTAATGCTAGCCTGATACAGAATGCGACTACTCCTGTAGTCCAAAGCCAGGTGCAACCGCCACAGGTTCAGAGAATTTACCCTGATGTGCCCATTATGGAAACAAATTCGAATTTAATGGTGCCTATGGAACAGGTTTACCCGAGACCAATGTTGGTTCAGACTGAACCAACTCCACTTTTACTGCCACAAGTCATGCCGAGATTCACTCCAGTAACAGGAACACAGTCAGATATGTCTTCAATGATGAATCAGAACATGGGAGTTACTCTCCCACAGATCGTAAAAGCAAGACCAACCCCAGATGCTATATTGTTTCCTATTACTGTTGGTCCTGCCGTACCCCTATTTGCACAGAAGAAACTTTCTGTAGGTAAGCAGGGTGCCATGTCCCAGAATAAAAGGAGGGGAGGACATAATGAAAATGCTTGGGTAGTCTCCCCTGTGGGACAGACTTTTGACAGGTCGAGATCATAGCTAGACCTTAGTCCAATTGGAACACTTCCAGATGCTATGGTAGGGTCAAACGTTAGCCAGAGTTTGAAAATGTCACCACAGACCCGAATGCAGTTGTACAGCAGGTGCTACCAGTCCAAGCCAGTAACATTTTGTTGCAAGGGTTGACATCTCAGCAGTTGACTGAAAGGTTGGACAAGATGAATACCGCGCCGAGTGCTCCGAAGGGAGAGGTGTGTTTAAATTACGCTAGGCTAATCATGGAAGCAGGTGAACTCGTTGAGGGAACTGTGGGTGTGGATAGTTTAAAATCTTACACAGAAGCCGAGTTGAGATATTTGTGCCTGAAGATTACAAGGGAAGTGAGCAATGTGCACCAGAAACTAGCAGACCTGGCAGAGAAATATGGCATAGAAATAGAGAAGACGAAGCATTTGAGAAGGAGTTACAGATTAGATCTGAGACTAAAGATTTTTAACACATGAGATCTGCCAGAATGAAGGCACGCCTTATGGTATTGCTTCAAAGTGCCCAGACTTGGGGAGCATTAGACAAATGGGAAGGCAGATGGATGAAGAAAAGAGACATAAGAAAAAGGGATTCTGTGGAGCTAACTGCAGATATGCAGCCGGATAAAGATCCAGTGAAGATTTTACTTATGAGAGAGGTCCCAGGAGGAAATTTGATCCCTGTCCCTTGGAACATAAGTGACAATCTATCATTTATAAATGATTGTCCAAAACTGAGAGACAAGCCAGTAGAGTGGTATCAGCAGACAGACAGGTTTGTGAAACTTGCAAAGTGCTTGTGGGAGGACTTGAACACATTACTAGAGATAGTGGTTCCAGCTGATCTGTAGATAGAATATAGAAGGAGTGTAGATCGGCCAACAAGCGAACCAGAGAGAGACAAGAATACAGGTGCACCGTCTCACAAGATAATGAAATATTACTATAAGGTGACTGAATTTTTGACAACGAGAATTTCGCCCAAGAATATTGATTGGCAGAGAATTGACACGACAGCTAAGGAAGCAAAGGTCGATTCATAGGTATTATGAGAGATTGTTACAAACGTTCAAGCATTACAGTGGTACAGAGACAATTGAGGCAAAAGACATGATTCATTTTGTGTTGAGATTTGTGGAAGGATTGAGACCAGAAATTAGCCAGGTGATTAACAGTCATTTGAGTTGATAGCAAGTAAAGCCGATTGAAGAGGTGGTGCAGTATACAAAGTACTGTAGTAATGAGACTGAGTTGAAGCAGCGAAAGCTGAAAGAGAAGGCGATGGTGATGCATATTAAAGCTGCTCAGACAGGCATGCAAGGGAATTTTCCACAACAGTTACCGCAGCAGCAGCAGGGAAATATTATGTTTCAGCCCCAGATGAGAGGTAGAGGTCGTGGAGGTAATATGAATCATGGTCCAGACTTGGGTACTGTATTGGTTCAGAATGATGTGCAGGGAATGAAAAAGTTATTTCCATGTCACGTTTGCAGAGCCATTGGACGTTGGAAACGGGAGTGGCCGATGATGGTGCAGGAAGGTGTCGTTCAGCAGAGTAACATCAATTTGTTCCAGAACTTGAGAGGACTGAGAGTGAGAGGTCCTAATCAAAATTTTCAAAATAATGTGAATCAAGTGCAGAATTTTCAAACCATGCAGCGGGTGCAAATGCCACATGTACAAATGTCTTAGTTGCAGCCAATGCAGCAGCAATTTCCCATGGTACCTAGACAGTAAATTCAAAAACCTCAAGCCCCAATGGAACAGCAACAGATGATGCTTTCTCAGGTCACAGGTCAGAGGCTTAAAAAAAGTGATAACACAGTACACCAATCCCCGTAACACAGTACACCAATCCCCGTTACACAGTGAGAATAAAATAAATGATGACTGGATGAGCTGACAGTTCAGATGTGGAGCCATGCGTGCTTTCAAATTCCTTAGAAGTAGATCAGATAGGTCCCTATGTGAAGGGAAAGGTTATGGGTCACAGAGTTTCATTCTTGGTTGACACAGGAGATAAACACTCTATAATAAGAAGTGCAGAAGTTCCAGACTTTCCCCTTTTAGGTAAAACAGTTCAGATTGTACGATTGACAAATCAGTATTTGGCCAACCCAATTACAGAACCAGTTCAGGTTAAAATTGGCAACTTTCAGGGACTGCACAAATTTGTAGTCTGCGATTCAAGTCCTACTGGGAAGAGTTCCCTACTGGGAAGAGACTTGTTGTGTAAGACCAAATGTTCGATTACTTGTTCAAATAATGAAATTGAGATTCAGCCGAATAGTGATGATGAAGCTGACCAAACCCAAGAGATAGAAGGTGAAACTACAAATGAGGAATATCCTCTGATTGAATTTTTCCCAATGTTCATGGGGAAAGGAGCTTTATCCTGATTTGCAGGGAACGGTTAAGGAGAAAGTGTGGGATTTAACAGGAAAAGAAATAGGTCTGATAAAGGGAGTTGAGCCAGTTAAAGTTACTGTAAAGCCGAAAGGGGATAAGTATGCCTGTTGTGTTCTATTTGTGTTCTAATTGGATGGAATGAGCAAATGACCATGTGATCACAACATCTCAGAAGCCAACTTTTCTAAAGGTAGATAAAAGGATGTTGTGATCAATCATATTGAAGACTGTAGTTAACATCCCACTGCGTCAGAAAGCCATCCTGTCCTGAATCCCCTAGCACTCTAATGTAATTGAACGTAGAAAGGACAACCAAGATGGGTGTTGGAATGTGTCTGAAAGCCAGTTTGGAAACATCTAATAACAATCTGGAACTGTCAAAAGACTGAAATTGAATCAAGACCATTGTTTTCTTACATGTTCCTCAAATATGGTAGTAGACAAATTGGATGAGAACTATGTAAATCATAATAGTCCAAAGAAGGTGTTTTAGAAAAGGCTGTACAATTATTGATTTCAAGTGGTAAGAACATCTCCTTGGATAACAAACATTTGAAATGTTTCAGGAATAACTCACAGTGACCCAACAATAAAGGCTTTATTAATTTAGCAAGTATAATATAATACGTTTCTGATCATTGTATCAAATAAAAGAATAATCAAAGAAAATGAGCTCCTGGGGAAAATATCTGCTCATGGGAGTGACTCCAATTTAATTCAAAGATTTCCCTGGGAATTTACTTCCTCAGTTTCAATACTTTTGTCATGGAGAAATGAGCCACATTATTGAACAGCAATGGAGAAGGCTGGATTCCTCATCTGGGAGCTTGAAATTCTGCAACTATATGAAACAGTTTTTTGAGACACAGGAGGTCTTCTCAAGATCAGCTGAAAACCACAGATATTTAGCTTCTTTAATCTTTTGTTTAAAAGTTGCACTGGCTGCTTTATATATTTCTCCCAACTCAGGATTACAAATTGTGCGCCATTGCCTTTGAGTTATGTGGCCTTCCAGTTTAATAGTTCTAAACTGAGCCATAAACTAAGGATATTTTATGTTTTTGGTAGATGCCAATCAGCATTTTTGGAGTGGAGAGGTTTATATAAGACTAATGTACAAACAAAATGTATCTTGCCAATCAAATTTGTCGATGAAAGAGTAAAGCTGATTATAATTCACAATAAGGTCATTTGATTTAAACCTGTCCTACTCCCATCAAATATTGACCAATGCGATGGAGGGCTTTTTATTTTTATGATTGCAAGGAGAAATGGTTGACTATGTGATTTGACCAAGGAAACAAGAAAGAAGTATGGGCCTGAATAAGATAAGAGAAGGAAAAATTTGAATCAAAGAGGTGACCGATAAGGTCACTGAACAAAGTTTGGGTGGAGTCAAAAGGCTCTTCCTCTCATAGATATAAACCACTTATTATACAAGCTTCTCTTTCTAACTAGGAAAAGCAGCTATCTCCTTCATAAACGAGGGAATGGGTCAGCTGGTCCTTGCGGGGGAGGGAAGGGGACAGAGGGTTAGGAGTAGTAATGTTTTTTGAGTTCCTGTAGAAGATAAAAGGAGGGCAAAAACATTACCACTGGAGAACAGTTCAAGTCCTTGAGTGCTAAGCGCAGCCAGGAGTCCTTGGGCCTTTTTTCCTACTGCTTTCAGGCAGTCTTCTTTCCTCTAGGTGTTTCTTTCGAAGGCTAGGATTGTTCTGAGATGGTGATGGTGAAATGCCAATGTTATCCTCTGCACTGACAAGTGACTGGAGAATCCCCTTCATACAATCCTACTTTCTTGCAGCGCAGACACCTCCTTTTTTAGAACATTTTCTGTTGGTTAATTGAAAACCTTCCACAAAGCTCTTAAGCAAGATGGCTCATGCAACCCTTTACTTGGGAGGACCTTTGGTCCTTCTCATAGCCCCTTTTTAGTGAAGCTGCAATACTACTACACCATCCTTTGTCAGGGTCAAAACTTGTTTTCCCTCCTACTGGGAATGAAGCCTGAAAATATACTAGCAATGTGGCTGGATATCAAAAGAAGATGGTGAAAATCAGACTAGGTGAACCACTAAGAATATATCACTCGTCTTACATACTATAGTAGCTTATGCACTTGTCATTTCAAGTACCTTCCTTTCAAAATGATCAGGAAATCACTACATTGTGAACACAAAAGCTGTCAAATGTTAAAAATGATTGATGCCCACAAAACACAGACATTCTTCTGTCTCCCCTATATAACCATCTACAGTCCCATCAGCTGGTTCTGAAAGGACTGCATCCTGTAGTGCGTGGCATGCTTGGTTGTCCTGTGTGTAAGGAAAGGGGACGATGTACTATTGTGATATTTTTTGTGTATGCAAAGGCCTAGTGGTAATGCTGTAGAATGTTGAATGTGGATGCTGGGAGAATGTGATGTTGAATGGAATGTTGATGTCTATTTTCTGGAGAAGTCTGCCCTTCAATGGAATAAAGATCTTATTTCCTACCTGAATGGCTCCAGACCCTGCCCTCCAACTACATCACATCTCTATTGGTCCAAAGCTGTATAGTGACATTATCTGCATATATGTTTAAATTTATATATCTAACTTTTTCCATTTTCACTAACTATAAAAAACAAAAATCGGTAACAAACAAAAAGATGGATGGTTGCAACTCCCTACAGCATGGATCAGTCACATATTGTGCTCAAATACCTGATTGAAATGTGTTAGAAATGGGGTCTTTGGTTGGCAGTCAGGTTACCCTCTGTCCAAGCAAGGACCCTCACTCTAGTCAGGGTAAAGGAGAATCATCTTCAGTTAACCCCCACTCACCCCCTTGGTAGCTTGGCATGAGCAGGTAGGCTTAACATCAGAAGCAATGTGTACAGTATTTGTACCAACACACACAGTAATTCAGTGAAAACACTACAAAATGACACAACACCAGTTTAGAGAAATAGAGAATATTTATCTAAACATAACAAAACCAAAACAACAAAAATCCAACATGCGCAAGTCAGGTTATGAAATTTCAAACAATAAGAGTCTTAAATCATTTAGAAAACAGTGAGAATGTTGTTACCGTACAAAAGTACCTGGGTAGCGTAAAAATAACACAGCACGGCGAGTGTGCGTCGGAAAAGGCCAGCGTTGCATCGAATTCTCACTCGCAAGCAAGCCCGTGTGTTGTTCCTCCATCGGTCGGGTCAGCGTGTGTCGTTTCTTCTCTCCCACAATAGAGCGATGCATCGATCCGGACAGGCACCTGGGGTCTGGGCAAGCTTTTCATTGTTTTTCTGCACCCAGCGATGTTGCATTGAAAATCCGGTTGCACGGTATCACAGAACCGCGCTGCATGGGGTTTGCGTCTTTATCAGCCTCCTTCAGCGGGTATTCCATGTCGTTTCTCCACCTGCATTGCTCTGATCTTCCGGTTGCGATGCAGGTGGAGCATTGGCTTCAGCTACGTCACGGAAGGTGCATTGAAAATGTCCCAGCACGGCGGTCTGTGCATGGATTTTCAGTCTTTGACTCCCAGCTTCACCTTTCAAGGGCCCAGGAACTGGATAGGGCACCACTTGGCAGGGCAGGAGTCTCAGCGGAGAGTCCAGGTGCAGGCAGGGGAAGTCTTTGATGGCCCTGAGACTTCAACAACAGGAGGTAAGCTCAGTTCAAGCCCTTGGAGAGTCTTCACAAGCAGGAATGCACAACAAAGTCCAGTCTTTGTCCCCTTTCACGGGCAGAAGCAGCAACTGCAGGATAGCTCCGCAAAGCACAGTCACAGGCAGGGTAACACTTCTCCTCAGCTCTTCTCCTTGGCAGAGGTTCCTCTTGATTCAAGAAGTGATCTAATTTTCAGGGGTTTTGGCTGCTCTTCTTATACCCCTTTCTGCCTTTGAAATAGGCCTACTTCAAAGGAACGTCTCTCTTGTTTGTGAGATCCTGCCTTGCTCAGGCCAGGCCCCAGACACACACCAGCGGGGTTGGAGACTGCATTGTGTGAGGGCAGGCACAGCCCTTTCAGGTATGAGTGACAACTTCTCCCCTCCCTCCTAGCACATATGGCTCATCTGGATATGCAGGCTACACCCCAGCTCCCTTTGTGTCACTGTCTAGAGAGATGTGCAAACACCCCAACTGTCAAACTAACCCAGACAGGGAATCCACACACAGGCAGAGTCACACAATGGTTAAAGCAAGAAAATGGCTACTTTCTAAAAGTGGCATTTTCAAACACACAATCTCAAAACCAACTTCACTGAAAGATGTATTTTTAAATTGTGAGTTCAGAGACCCCAAACTCCACTTGTCTATCTGCTCCCAAAGGGAATCTATGCTTTAATAACATTTAAAGGCAGCCTCATGTTAATCTATGAGAGAGATAGGCCTTGCAAAAGTGAAAAACGAATTTGGCAGTATTTCACTGCCAGGACATATAAAATCACACTAGTATATGTCCAACCTTAAACATACACTGCACCCTGCCCATGGGACTATACCTTAGGGGTGTCTTACATGTAAGAAAAGGGAAAGTTTAGGCCTGGCAAGTGGGTACACTTGCTAAGTCGAATTGGCAGTTAAAACTGCACTCATAGGCATTGCAGTGGCAGGTCTGAGCTATGTTTACAGAGCTACTAATGTGGGTGGCACAACCAGTGCTGCAGGCCCACTAGTACCATTTGATTTACAGGCCCTGGGCACCTCTAGTGCACTGTACTAGGGACATACCAGTAAATCAAACATGCCAATCATGGAAACCCAATTACACATACATTTTACATAGGAGCAATTACACTTTAGCACTGGATAACAGTGGTGAAGTTCCCATAGTAACAAAAGCAGCAAAAACAGTCCAGCACACAACAACCTGGGAAACAGGGGCAAAAAGTTAGGGGAGACCACACCAAGGATGCCAAGTCTAACAAAATGTATGCCCACCCTGGAGATATAGACCAAGAACGAGTGTTTGCACAAAAAATGAAGTTACGAAAAATCTGATGATACTGACAGCACTAGAGTGCATTTCTATTCCAGCTTGTGAGGATTACAATCGGACGTTGACAACAATGGGCTCTTGTTCTTCTTGTCTGTGCTCCAGGGGGGTGACCAAAGAACGCAGAACTCAGGGGATCAAAGGTGTGAATTGCTGGATTAGACAATGCCAATTCCATGAGGAGTGCAGTTTGAGAAGGCAGTGGAAAGAGGTGGATATACCATATATTTATCATAATGTGTCTTTTGGGGTAAAATACTAAATATTACACTAGGCCTAGAGAGCTCAGTGGAGAGATGGATCTGGATCTCACCTCAATGCTAAAAAATGATTTTTTTTAAACTGCACTGCTTATTATTCTTTAAATGACAATTTTAGCAACTATTTTCCCCTCCATGAATTAACTATGCAAACCCTATTTCCACTGGTCTATTTGTTTAAAATGTGGACTTTGCATATTACAACTTTAACATTTTTCCAGTGCTGCACTCTTTTGAATCCAATACCACCACCATGCCACACTTAGTACATTATTTTGTTTGGAGTTATGTCAGAATCTTTAAAATAGAAAAACAACAAGGGGATAAATATTGAGTCATTTTATACCTAACTTGGATGGAAAGCATTGCATGACAAGTCCACAGGTTTGGAGCATTTGTTATTTTTCTTTAGCCATACCTGCTACTCGATGAAAATCTATTGGCCTCTTTCTCCTGCATTCCCTTTCGCGAGTTCCTATGTAAGTTTTTTCTAAATCAATTAAAAAAGGGGAAGTCAAGTAGGTCCCTGGTTATTCATGTACACTTTTTTCCTGAAGCGAAGCATTAAGTAGACTCTTACCTTGGGTCAACAGTCTTTCGTTTGCAGGCCCCATCTTGCCCAGGGGTAGGGCTAGGCACTGGTGATGATGGAGAACCTTGGGCACAGTCTATGGTAAATGAGCAAATTAGAGACACCAGTTAGAACTTTTGGCACTATTTATCATTCACAAAATGTCAGTAAGCAATTATGAGTCTGTCTACACACACTTATTTGGTATTTGGAGGGTGTGAGCATGTTTGTGCATCTGTTTCTTACATTTATTATCTACACTGTGTATGCATGTGTGATTTGTGACTGTGTGTGCTTCTTGTGCTCTTCCTTCTTTCAAATTTGGTTTGTATGCGTGTGCACATATATGTTTCTATGTGAATGTGTGTGGCCTTATTATTTAGAGGGTGGCAATATGCCTATGTAAAATTAATATTTGAAATATGTGTGCATGAGTATGCACACAGGTATCTGTAAGTACATACACCTATTCACCATTTGTTGTGTGAATGAGGTTGTGTGTGTGCATGTCTGTGCACAAGGACTTATTTATCATTTAAAGAGGGTGTGTTTGTGCATGTTGTGCATGTCTACATTGGTGCACTTATCATGTGTGAATGCATGTGTATACTTTAGTGAGTGAATGTGTCTCTAATGCTTCTAGAGGTGGGTATGTATCCTTATTAAACTAATCTACACAAGTCAGGCTGTAAACTATCACCCTTAGCTCCAACTTGTCCTTCTCAAGTTCGTCATGATGCCATTCCACACCTTCAATAACAATAATAAATATATACTCTGTTCATCTGCATATATGGTTTATGGCACTTTTTTTCAAGTTTACTTCTTTTAATAATGTTACTTAACCAAAGCCAGAATGCAAGAGATTACATTTGTGAAGTATGGTAAAATCACATTTAGAAGACCTCCTTATTGTAAGCAGAGTTGCTTTGCTGTCTAAAGTAATAGTATGCAAATCTATGAGGCAGCAAAAAGTATTTTTTGCTTGTTCATTTTGCTATTCTAGAAGATGACGTTTGAACTGCAGTTATATATTTTAAACATATTTGTTATCTCTATAAATCGCAACTGTGAAATTATAGTTAGGACTGAGTTGCCGTAAGACACAGGAAATGGATATTTTTTGATTTGCTAATAACTTTGACACTGTTTGAGAAATCTTCACAAAACTTTCCAGGAAGAAGGTTCATCCGCCTTCTTCCTAGAAAGTTTCAGAGTGATCCTTTCAGCAGGGCCAGAGAAAAGGAGGGTGTCCCAAACCACATTTTTCCAATGCAATTTCCGTAGGAACTTTAGACGACTTTACAGCAAAAATGACTAAATGGAATTACACCAAATTTGGCAGATAGATCTTCACCCAGAAAACATGAATTTTGTAACTTGGTGAAAATCATTCATCTGTTTGAGAACAATTAAGCTTCAAAATTCATAGACACTTATCTAACAACACAGTACTAATGAGGGAGTACTGAGGGAGTACCCAGGGAACATACGACAAATGAAGCAGTCTGACAGGCCCATGCGCTGAGGAGGGTTGGGAGAGTTGGTTATAGTAATAAAATCTTACTTCAAGTGAAAAAAAAAACACAGAAATTGACTGAAAAAAACAAAGGTTCATATGACGTTATAGTTACACATGGTAATACCTTACTTCACTTTTAAAATAACCTTAGTAATTCACTAAAATCAAAGGTTAAATTATACATTATAGGTAGGTGAAAATGTCAGTTAACAAATGCCATTTTAAACTCAAAGAGAAAATATACTTCATCAGTTTATGGTTAACTGAAGTAAATATAACTTAGGGCACTTGACTTCGAATTGACTTGACTTGACAACATATACTACATTACTCAGGACATGTTTTAGGATATCCTTGATAACATCACAGAAGACATCTGAAATGACATCCTTAATGACATAACTGTGCACGGTGAACATAACATTTTAAACTAAAAAATCCAAGGAAATTCACAAAAATAGTTAAAAAAGACATGAGGGGTCAGAGTAAGGATACCCTGATCCTAGGGCTAAAAACTTTGTTTTTTAAATGTTCCAGCAAATTCATGGACAATTGTGAATACACAGTAGCATTAAAAAAAAGCAATCAGGTTCCCATGTTTGCTTTCAACAACTCCCCTGGTGTGGGATATGTCCCAGGGGATGGGAGGTTTGTGGAGGGGGGTGCACCCCCCCAATCCTACAGAGCCAAATTCATAAAAAAGGGAGGGTGGTGGCGTGTCATCCCTCCCGAAGCCTTAAAAGGTCATAGGGACCGCATCCCCTGGGGCCAAACTTACATTTTAAAAAAGGGGTCCAGATTGCTCCCTCCCTGAGCCTGTTAAGACCCCAGAGACCCCATCCACACGAGGCCAGCCATAATATTCTGCTCCAGAGAGCCCACCTACAGGACAGAGTAGTTTTCCTGCCCACATCAAGGAAACATGTGTTTGCTCTAGCCCTGCAGGAGCATTTTTAAATTTCCTGCTGGGCTGGAGCAAACATGCCTTACCTGCTTGCAGCAGCACAGGCAGGGAAGCCATCTCGAGATTTTAAAATGCTCCTGTCGGGTGGGAGCAGACTTTTGTTTCATATTGCTCCTGCACGGAGGGAGCAGGCAAAAAGAGCTGCTCCCTCCCGGCAGAAGCAATGTCGGCTCCTGCACAATGTGGGGAGCTGGCTTGGCCTGCGGAAGCTATGGGGCTTCCCCCACAGCCCCCAACTTCTTGCTAGGTGGGTGCCCCAGATGGGCATCAGGGTACCTACCTATAATTAGTAGAGCCCCAGGGATGGTGTTCCCGGGGCCAAAAAAGGCTCCCCTCCCCTTCTCCCTGAAATCCGGCCCCAGGGAAGGAGGTTCCTGGCCCTACTAATGCTTGGGGAGGGTCACATGTCCTCCCTCCCTTTTTTATTGGAATTAGGCCCCAGGGATGGTGTCCTCAGAGTCTATTAAAGGTTGAAGATGTGGGCTACACACTCCCATCCCTTTAATATTTATGATTTGGTCACGGGTAATGGGATCCCCACATGACACAATTGATAATATCACTGCAAATTTTGCAATTAAATTATTGATGACACAACCATGCATGGCGGGGTGGCACAGTATGTGCTGCAGTCTACTAGTAACATTTAACTTTCAGGCCCTGGGCACACTTTTGGTACCATATACTAGGGACTAGTAGCATATACTAGGAACTTGTTAAATATGCCAATCAGTAGTGTCACCAATTTTGACATCTTATGGATCATCTGTTCCTGAGTGTAAGTCTAACTTATGCATGGAAAATAGGTAACCGTGTCAATTATGTCTGAAACCTGAAAGGCAGAATTTGTGACTTTTTAAGTGTGTGCATACTGAAAAAAATGAGGGTTTTCCCGGGAGAGCGTCACAGGGCCATTGATGGTCTCTCCAAAATGTGAGCCATCCAGACATGCTGTGAAACAGGAGCCCACTAGGAAAAATTATAAAATCATACTTTATCCTGGTTTATAGCATGATTATTGTGATTAGGGCATTATGAATACAAAACATGAGTGTCCAATGCCACCACCTGCATCCACAGGAAGGCACTTGAAGAGTTTAAGGACACAAGAGACACTAGCCTTCCAAAGCGCTACCTTTATGGTTATAGGATTTATTGAAGGTGAGTCGAGGCAAAGTGCAGTTTGTGTGCTAAGAGTCTCACTTAAGTACTTCCTTGAACGTATAAGGTATGTAGCTAGACATGTAGTCATGCAACTTTTTTTATCCCACTCACTGAGACATCATTGATGCTGGATCTATTTCTGTGGAGGTGATGACGTGAAACTATTGTGGTTACTTGTTCTATATTAATCAATTCATTGCTAATGTATAAGGCCACTACATACTCTTCACATTACTGCTTACACTGTCCAAGCAGATTTCCGTGTATTAGGTACGAGCTCTGCACTACAAAGTAAATGCGCAATTATATTCTGTGTTTTGAATTAATCATTTTAATTGTCTGGAACATGGAAATAACTACTCATGTCAAATATATATTATTGTCTTGTTTACTGTATGCCATTTGTACGTCTTTGTCAGGTCTGCTACTCTTGGATATTTTGCCTGACATGCTGTGCACTGATATGTCAGGCTGATCGTGGGTGAGAAGGAGATGCACTTCTGTTACTACCAAGGGAGTTACACTAACTACTACCAATTAAGAAGACATGGCTGTCTCTCTCTTCTAAAAACAGTTAATACATACACTTTAAAACATTTTTTCAAAATCCAATGTCAGAAATCCCTGCCTAATCGAAAGTAGGAAACGTGCAATTCACACTGCCACATCAAGAAATCACATATTAGATAAAAGTGCAATTGCATCAAGCCTGGATCTTATCTGATATTTTTTTTTAATAGGTATTTAAAACATAATAGGTGCAGACATATAAAGTGGAGAAAGGTCTTGGCTGTTTTGTTGATAAATGCAGCTGAACTATGGAATAAAATTCTCTCCAAAAACTTAGGCCCTGATTTATACTTTTTGGGGCAAAACTGCTCTAAGGCAGTTTTGCACCAAAACGTTTAGCACCGGCTGGCACCATATTTATGGAATGGTGCAAGCCGGTGCAAAGGGTAGGCTAGTGAAAAAAAAAATGACCTTAGTCGGGAGGGGCTGGGGGTATGGAAGAAGGGGGTTTTGCACCAAAAAATTACATTAGGCAGGTTAGAGTAAAAAGAATGACTCTAACCTGCCTAGAGTCATTTTCTGAAGCAAAACCATCCATGCCACATGACTCCTGTCTTAGAAAAGACAGGAGTCATGCCCACCACCACACTGGACAGCACAGGGGATCTGGGTCCCCTGGGCATGCTCATTGCACCCTGTGCCATGTATGGGGGTCCAATTCAGGGCCCCCTACGGCACTTTAAAAAATAAAATAAAATACTTACCTGTACTTACCTGGGATTGGGTCCCTCATCCTCCGCAGTCTCTCTGGTGTCGGTGGGGGTGTCCCTGGGGCCTGGGAAGGGCACCTCAGGGCTTATTCCATGGTGTTCCACTATGGAAATAGGCCCACAGGTCCCCTAATGCCTGCCCTGGTCCAGGTGTTGTGCACCATTTTTGCACGGGAGTATAAATATGGCGTTAAGGCCATAGAGTCATTTTTTGCACTGGAACGCCTACCTTGCATCTCATTAAGGCAAGGTAGGTTTCCACGTCCAAAAAATGACTTCAACTCCATAAATTTGGCACTAGACGGGTCTAGAGCCAAAGTATAAATATGGAGTTAGTTTTGCACTGAATTAGAGTAAAAAAAAAAAAAAAAATGTTGCTAATTAGGTGCAAACAGAGTATAAATATTCCCCTTAGCCTTAATTCTTACAGGCCCTGGAAATGCACACTAGGGTTGTGAGCTTTATCACAAAAGGGGATAATATGAGACAGGTCTTTGCACAGTTTTCAAATGACTGGTGTCCTACATAGCCGAAGAGCTCAAGCAGCGTTATTTTACCATCTAGATAGTGACAAATGGTTGTTATTCTTAGGAACGTAAAAGGAATGTGTGCTTTTGACTGGAAATGCAGTAGTATTTGTTGACACCTCTAAATTAAAAGACAGAATATAAAACAACAACATCACACAACAATAACATAACATGGCACAGCACAACAAAACAGTAAAATGAGAATGCAATAGAACAACTACAGTGCAACAAAATGAAGTAATTCAATCCAAAAGCAAAACAGCACAAAAAGCAGCCCATAAGATGACCAATACAACAAAATGCCTCAGACCACATATTCACAAACACTCTTCTCACACACTACCCCCAGAAACTTGTTTCCATAAAACCGGGGGTAACCGAGCACTGCCTTAACTTACCATCAAGGACATGAAATCATGCCCCTCAAAAATGTTTTGTGATCCAGCCCGGCATGACATAAAGTGAGCACCAAAACTGCTATTCTAGAACACATGCTAAATTGCATAAAGTGAGCACTGGGCGCTCTAAATTATGATAATGGGTGTACTTCACAGCTTTTTGACTGGTAGTATTATCCTGATATGTTGGTTAAGACTCTGAAAAGTCTTGCCTCAATTTGTGCAACTCAGTAATGCTCTACGACCCTCCCTCTCATTTTAAATGAGATCTCTTGAAGGTTCAATAAAATGGTAAGGCTTCAAATCTGTTCAAATTAAACACTTGATTGCGTTCTAGAATAAGAATTGAAACATTGCACTAAAAATTAGAGAGCATGAACAAATATGCAGGGATGTAGAAATAGTGCTAATTCGCATGAAAACAGATATACAACAAGAATAACCTGTGGCACAGCATAATTCCGCCTGCACACCGGTGCGTTATAAAAGTAACTTGACAATGTAATCAACATATATACTATGTGCCTTAACCTTAATAATGTAAAGTGAAGCATCAAACTGTATTATTAAAACTTAAATTACTGTAGAATTTAGAGGTTTTAGTTGTACGTGAGTTCTAATGTTTTGCTTTAACATGAAATTGGTTGTTCCCATTCCCATTTGCATAATGACATCTTGCAATATTAAAAAGCATGTGTAACCATGTATTGATTGATCATGTTTTACATTTATCCTAATATTATGCCTACAGTTATAATCAAATGTTTAACCATGCTTACTAATGGTGTTTTGCTAAGTTAGCCTGAGTAGGCTTTCATTTAAATATGTAAAATGTTTTTCTGTGCTTTATGTATTTTTCCTTTGCAGATGCACATTTTTTGTTGCTTAAGCTAGTAAAAGGAGGTTTGTGTATTAGAGACAGAAAGACCGAGCAACAAGACCTTGCCATGGACTGGATAATTTAGTGTATGTCCCATTCTATCAGCATCTGGAAAAAAGAAACTCAAGGCTGATCTGTTCATTAGTGTTCTGTGGGATAGGAGAATCTCTTCATGTTGCAAGCATGCTCCATGAGACAGATTATTAATTGGGTTTCTGATGATGTGTTCAGAAGATACAGATGCTCCTGGAACTTTCCACATTCATTTAGGGGCATATTTATACTCTGTTTGCGCCGGAATTGCATCGTTTTTTTTTACGCAATTCCGACGCAAAACTAACTCCATATTTATACTCTTGCGTTAGACGCGTCTAGCGCCAAAGTCCATGGAGTCTGCGTCATTTTTTAGCGTGGACACCTACTTTGCGTTAATGATATGCAAGGTAGGCGTTCACGTCTAAAAAATTGACTCTGAGGCATGTGTGCCGTATTTACACTCCCGGGCAAAAATCACGCCCGGGAGTGGGCGGGTCCAAAAAAATGACGTACGGCCGCTTTTGCGCCGTTTTTTTGCGCCTGCAAAAGGCAGGCGTTAAGGGACCTGTGGGCTCTGAAGGAGCCCAGAGGTGCCCTCCCATGCCCCCAGGGACACCCCCTGTCACCCCTGCCCACCCCAGGAGGACACCCAAGGCTGGAGGGACCCATCCCAGGGACATTAAGGTAAGTTCAGGTAAGTTTTTTTTTTTTATTTTTTTGTGGCATAGGGGGGCCTGATTTGTGCCCCCCTACATGCCACTATGCCCAATGACCATGCCCAGGGGACAGAAGTCCCCATTGGGCAAGGGGGCATGACTCCTGTCTTTGCTAAGACAGGAGTCATTTCTATGGGGGTTGGGAGTCGGAAAAAATGGCGCAAATCGGGTTGAGGCGAAAAATTTGCCTCAACCTGACTTGCCCCATTTTTTGACGCCCAAGCCCCATATCCCCCTACGCCGGCGCTGCCTGGTGTACGTCGTTTTTTTCCACGCACACCAGGCAGCGCCAGCGGCTAACGCCGGCTAACGTCATTGATTAAATACGGCGCCCGCATGGTGCTTCAGAATGGCGTTAGCCGGTGCTCATTTTTTTGACGCAAAACTGCGTTAGCGCAGTTTTGCGTCAAAAAGTATAAATATGGGCCTTAATGTCCACACTGTTAGAATTTCAGCAGTTCTCTTCTTAGAGATGCAGATGTCTAGACCTCTCTTCCTTACAGCGTATAGCTTCACACTAACACTGTGAAATCCTAACTGCAGATTTCTCACCTTGAGAACGCCCCCAAGCATCAGACTGGATCTGGAATTATTTCCCAGCATTGCTCCTGCATGCTAGCAGGTGGCATTGTGCCACTCTGCATTGACTTGCACTCACCCCGAAAAGGGCACTGAGCAACATACATACACCACCTCTGCATGCTGACATCAGTTTCTGTTTTGACTGTGTGCGCACCATTGTACGTAGAGCTTACTGAATAATCAAAGTGACGGTGTGCTGATTTCTAAATAGGGACCATTTTATGGATGTTGAAAAGGGTAATTTCCACAAAACGAGGAGTAAGGGGTATTGAGGAAGCTGCAGATAGATAGGAGTATCCACCAGAAAAAAGCAATAATAAAATGTAAGTAACTTTTTTACTACTAACCGCACATTCTTCCACTTATGAATAGGTACTAAAGCAGTACATTCTAAGGTGGTGGGACTGTTGAATGGCTCAAACCAGAAAGTCCTGCAGGACTGAATGGGCCAATTCACTGGGAGCAGCCTTGGCTATCGCCGAAGGAGCCCTCAGTCCCTCCAAGGGCAGCTTCTTGGCCAATGAATAATACATTTTTCTACAAAGGACTATCAACCTGTTGTGTAGCCATTTTAGTTATAGCTTCATACACATTATTTTAGCACACTAGGCCTGACGCTGTGCACTTTAACCTACATATATTTTATTCAGCTTTGTTTATTATTTTAACAATATCCACTTTTGCCGTCTTGTTTTATTTTCTTTCTATCTAGCTCTTCTTGCTTGGGCCGGCACTATGTTCTTAAACAAGACCTTCTTGTTCACTCTGTTCTTCTTCCAAGGCTGCAGTAAGATAGGTTGCCAGTGAATATGGTACAAATTTTGTCTCTGACATTCATAGAAAACACACATCCTTACGGAGGGACATTTTCTCAGAACATCAGCTATTTTATTATATAAACACTTCCCTGTCCCTTACACATTAGAAGGAGATTCCAGCCAGAGAACCACAACTGTATGTTTCATTACAGCTGCTTATGCAGGCTTCAGGCCTTTGCTCAGGTATGGGAGATGATGTCTTCCCAGGGGAACTTGAAGGGCAGAATTAGAGCTTAACATGCTGTGCTGTATTACACCCTAGGTAGGAATTAGTCCATCGATTCTAGCGACGATATGGTAGAGTTATCTCTATGCTTCACTCTCCTTGTCACAATTCGAATCTTCTCATGTTGTATCGTCCTGGTTATTGCAGTACATGCTTTGCTATCTAAGATGCAGTCGCTTTATTAAAACCTTATTGAAACATATACTGCTTCTGTTTGTCATTATGTACGTGAGACTAATGTAGCTGAGAGAAACAGTTGACACCTGAGTGACCACGATTTCCCTGAGAAATCAATTATGTCATGGGCTCGGCTGCCCAATCATCCCTGCCCTTGGGTAAAGATGAGGCGCTGCTAGTTAGCTGGAGCAAAACCCGGATTAGGGAAACATGTGTCAACTGTAGTGGGTAAAACTCAGTCTCCCACACCGCAGGCGATTCTGCCGCTCAAAATCCAGTAGACTCATTAGGAAAATGAGAGCCTGTGCAACATGGCACCGCCAACGTTTGGTCAGGCTCTAATTTCCGGGCCCTCCTGAGTATTAAGTAGGGAACACCTATCTGAGGCTGGAGGTTGTTCAAGCTTGAACTCTAAAAGGATAATCCCTATTTGGTGTGCTTATCTCTGAACAACTTTACCATTTATTATGGTGAATCCACAACAGGTAGCAATTGCAGTTAATATGAGACAACCCCTTATTGCACATGGCCTAACGGCCCAGGCGGGTACAGTCACATTGTGGTGGACGCACATGCAGCTTATATAAAATAGCTCTTCTATTCGTGGGTCACATTTCCAACAGTTGATGGGAACACAAACACATTTCGTCCCTATACACTTGCAAACGTACCTGAACGATACAGAGCATACGCATATTCAGAAATACCTTTATCTTAGCAAGAACATAATACTGGGCTTGATTGCACCCTACCCCACATGATTTTACCTGTTAGGTTAGATCCTCTAACTAATGATGGTCCTACCTGGCCTTTATTTTCCACTTATACACCTCACTCTGCTGTAGTAAATCTAGCGGTAGCTGAAGTCTGTCGCTTATATACTGAGCTGATGGCAATATATAGATAATATGTACAGTTTGTAATGCAAACATCAAATACAAACCCAGCATGTGCTGCTCCAGCGCAACCACATGCAGTGACGCCAGGCTTTAACCATGCAACTGTACATTCGATCATGGGTAAAGTACCCGCTAAACGAGAAGAAATTACATTTTGGTTAGCTCAAAAAATAAATGCACTGCAAGCAGTATTTCCTCATACGGGACCTCAGGATAAACACAGAATATTAACAATGTGCTTGCCATTTGGGACCCTCTATACTACCGCACACGCTACATCGACACTTGCCAATTTACCGGAAGTGTTGAAACAAATTCAAGAAGAAAACGGGGCTGCCCCGGCCCTGGACTTGGGGATACAATTAATGGGAACCTTTGCCACAGTATCCTAAATTATTTTAAGTAACCTTAAAGGGGAAGCGGTCGCATTAGTGGTGCGCATGCGGCTCAGAGATGTTCCTCAACAGGATCAAGAACATGAATTGCCAAAGATTATCGTGGAGACCTACTCTAGTATTGGTTGAGTTAGTCTGGGGGCCAGACCAACAAAACCACAATTTCAGGGTAAATCTAATAAAGATTTTACCAAGCAAGCTCCTGAGGGTAATAAGAAACACTGGGATAAAAAATAACAAACTCCTAAAAAAGAAAGGGGAGAATCTCCGCATACGGAGACCCAGCAGAATAGATACAATCTCAGAATTAGAGATAATATAAAAACCCCTGACAGATATCAATATACTGATACATGCCAATCTCGCTACTTTCAGGACTCATCGGAAAAATGCAGTGAGAGAGGTGGGCGGTCAGAGCGAAGAACAGAGTACGTGAAACCGAGACAGGAATTACAATGTTCAACTGAGGTTTCTGTTAAAAAGGAAAAGAAACCTCCCCAGCAAAAACCCCAATTTAAAAAGAAAAAAGTGGCAGCGTGTCCGACATGTCACTCAAGAATAGGGCTCTATTGAAGAACAGGACGTAGGCACTAGCGCTGCTAGACAGCATGGCAGAGGTCACAATAGTTCACCAGAGTCTTCTACAGCATCTGGAGGTGAAAGCAACTGATGACTTCCTACTAGTAGAAACTGCGGACATGCATGTCTCCACGCCTGATAGGGTGTACAAAGTGACGTTACAGTTAGAAGGAGACACTGAACGCACAATAGATAAAATCTTTTGGGATAGTGTGATAAACATGTAGGATATTTTGTTGGCCGAACAAGATTGGCCACCTGAATTTGACCGTACCTGCCCGTATGGGGAAGTTGCTATCAAACCTTCTTTCTCGCCTGTTGTTCCCGAAGAGCTCGCCAAATCCTACGCCATCAATTGGGCATTGGCGCAGGCACCCGCGTTATATCGCAACCACGTAGGATGGGACAAAGATTCTCCCTACCATGTAATTCCTATTAAAAATCAAACCCAACCTCAACCCCAGTATCCAATAAAACATGATGCTAAAGCACCCGTGAGAGAAATTCTCACACAACTGGACTACCAGGGCGTAATTGAACCCTGCGTTTCCCCAAAGAATAATCCTTTATACCCAGTAGCTAAACCGGACCATTTATACAGAATAGTCTTAGACTACAGAAATTTAAACAATCATACACGGGCATATGCTATAGAAAACTCACATAGCACAGAATTGATGAACAACATAGTGCGTAAAAAATAATTCACTGGACATTTCCAATGGTTTTTTCTGCCAAAATATAGCACCTGACAGTGTAGACTTAACAATTTTCAGTGCACTGGGCTCCCAGAAAATTCTGTTGTTTACCCCAGGGGTACAAGAATAGACCAGGATTGTTTACGGCTCATGTGACTTCAATCTTGAATTACATTGCCCTGAAGCTTTGTCCTATGTAGATGATATCTATCTCACTGATGATGAATTACTAAAACATTTAAGATGTCTAGCCCGCATTGTTCTGGGATTTGCTGAATTTGGCTACAAATTAAATAAAAAAAATAAAAAACAGCCTCCCTTAGCGTCCTGTTTCTGGGATACGAGCTATCGAGTGAAGGAAAGAGCCTAGCGCCACAATTATTGGAAAAATATGCACCATAACAACTTCCAAATACCAATAAAAAACTCCAATCTCTATTTGGTTTCCTAAATTTTGGAAGAACTTATATTCCTGATTACGCAACATGCATAAAACCTTTATATGACTTAATGCGTCCTGACGTTTCAAGTAAATTTTGGACGGCCAAACATACACGCATTCTCAAAGACCTGCAAACAGACATGCTTACAGCACAACATTTACTCACCAGGGACAACAAAACACATTTGGTCATCAGAGTAATTGCTGGTGCCATTGGTTTCACCTATGTAACTTTCATTGAGGGTGAAAAGGTCCCGACTGCATACAAATCACATTTGTACTCAGCAGCAGAACAACGCTTTGCCCCACTGAGAAAATTCTCACTGCTGTACAGATGGCTGTCATTAAAGAAAGACATCTGGCCCAAGGCAAACGCATTATTTTTGTCTCTCCAATTCCAGCCCTTGAGTCTGTCAACAAAGCTAGCATTCCAAACGCTAAATCATCACATCCCCGTTGGATACAATGGTCCACATTTCTGACAGTCACTGATGTAGACCACATTTTTGACCCAAAATTACAAACTCAAGAATTTTTTGCAATATGAACTAGAATATCCAGTTCCAGCAAACACACTGCCTATTAATCAGTATCAAAGAGTCATGTACACTGATGGCTCAGCGCAACCTGCAATTGGCACAAAACATCAATACTCCGCTTCTTGCGCAGTAGTAAGTGGCTACATGGAGGATAATACATTTTGTCCCCAACATATGTATACGCAAACCATAGGGGATTGCACAGCACAACTAGCAGAGCTAAAGGCTCTGGTGATGGCACTGGAACACACGGATCCTGCACAACTAACACTGATTGTCTGTGATTCCTACTACTGTGTCCAGTCCTTCAATGAATACCTGCATTACCAGTGCCAGAATGGGTTCAGAGATTCTAAAGGCAACACCATTGAACACAGACTTCTGTGGGGGAAAGAAGCGGATCTGAAGTAAATGCTACCAAATGTCCATACTGCACATACACTTGGACACCAGCACTTTGGAATACACTTTGGATGATGAAGCCGCAAAGTCAGCAGTAGCTACGGCCACTGTTGCTGCAGTAACCCGCTTAGGTGCAAAACCGGACAATTACATATGGGCTGCCATGAAAGCTACGGCTGAAGGTACGCCCTATCCAAAAGCATTTTCTGCTAAATATTCCGACCGAATGGGAGGCTGCCTTAAAGCTGAGGTTAAGACACCAGGTGTAGGGGTTCGATAAATTACCAACAATGATATAAAACCAGAGTTGATTAAAGCAGCGCATGAGGGGGCAGCATCTGCCCATGCTGGTGTGGCGGCTACTATATCATTGCTACAAGCCTGTTTTTGGTGGCCAGGCCTATACAAAGAGGCCAGGCAGTATGTCCTTCGTTGTGACATCTTCCAACAAATTAAAGTTTCCACTGCTAAAACCCCTCCTTATTTCATACAAACCATTACAATGTGTGTACTTGGGCCATTGTGGCCCCCTAACACCGGACAGTGCATACAAATACATCTTAGTCACTGTTGACTCCTAGTACAGATTTCTATGGATGTGGCCACAATGCTTGGACTGTTATTAAAGATTTGCGAGTCTTTATTGGTAGATATGCAGTTGCGGCTTTCCAATCGGACCAGGGTCCTGCTTTCTCCTCAAGGGCAATCAGGGACACCATGGCTTTGTTAGGGGTCCAACTCCAGTTCCTGTCTCCATTTCAACCCGAGGGAAATAGTGTTGTGGAGTGATTGGACCATGATTTAAAGCAGTCCTTAACAGCCAGAGTCTAAGGTACAGGTCGTAGTTGGCTTAATCACCTGTATGGAGTCCAAAGAGCACTTAACAATCTGCCTAGAAGGTCCCTGGGGGGTCGTACTTCATACGAGTGCCTGTTCGGAACTCAAATGCATGTTCCGGATCTTGATGGTCCTGGCGCGGAGGCGGCAAAAACACCCTTTGACATAAATGAACGTGTCACTGTCTTACAGGAATTACAACAGTTCTGTGCTGACAACGCTTCTGCCAGTGCTGCCTCCACAGGAATTAAGGATGTACCTGTAACGCCTACAGGCTGGATTCCTGTAGTTGGGGATCTAGTACATGAAAAGGTTGCTGTGAAAAAGGAGTTTGGTTCTTCCTATCGTGCACCGGTCCCAGTTTTGGGAATATACCGTACCAGAACTGTCATTCTACAACCGTTGGCTGGAGCTAAAGGAAAACGCTTTGTATCTATCCACAATGTCAAGTTACACCATGTGGCCGATCCTGCACAGCTGACCACAAAGAACAGCCAGTAGCTCCCGAACCCCTCTCACTACTGGTCAAGAAGTTCCTCTACAAGTTGTAAGCAGCAACACTGACACCTCTCCGAGCTTGGGGAGGGTGGAAAATGATCTTGCATTGGTTCCACTGACATCAAACAATACAGAAATAACTGATCAATTTGAAACAACTTTGACACAGATGGATGGCGTCATTTATTCTGAACCACCACGGGAAACACCCAGTCCACCTTCAAACACAGCTCCAGCTTTTGCACGAACTGCTTCTGGATACTTTGCCGAATCAACAAAAACATCTCAGACTCATTCACCTCTTCCACACCTGAACTGTCAAAAACACGTAAGCTGATAAATTGGCTTAAAGCAACTTACTTTATTATTCCATGGAACAATTGCGGCTTTTCTTAACAGTACTGGCTTTCCTGCTTTGGACTGGGTTTGTTATAACATTCTTTTTACTAATACATGGTAATTTTCGTACTGAAAAATCGACCATCGAACTGGTGGATGAGGTCCTAAAACCACATTTTTCTTCTCACAAGGTCTGTAGAGACTTGTCTTTTGTGAACATTTCCGCTATATCAATTCTTGATGGGATTATTTGGGATAAAGTAACATTTGATATATACGGCCCAACAGAGGTCATTTAAATACAATATGTGTTTAAACTTTCATGGAACGATATAATAATACCCGGAGTTGTTTCTGATGATTGGGATGTGAAAACAATTGATTCTATAATGACTGAATTGCAGTATTACACTGTATTTGAAAACAAAGATGTTTACCAATCTAAAGAGAATTATGGTGATATATTTTGCTATAATTATTATGGGCACCATTTCATCCACAGATCAAGTACCCCAAAGACTGTTTTTAATTACATACAATGGGAACATTGTCCGACTCCACCACAAGGGACTTCTAAAACATATTCTCGGCACGATGTTAAAAATGCTGAGTCATATTATTTTAAATTGCCACCAATAGAAAATGTACGCATATAATTGACAAATACGAAATGTATTTATTCGGATTCCTTTGTTTCCCGGTTGACTATAGAAGGCTATGAATATCGGCTGAAGTCGATTGACTTAAAAATTGTGTGGGGAACTAGACATTGGCAAATACGGGGTAAGGAAGCTTTATTTAGAGCATGCCTGATACCTGTTCAAATGATATTTTTAAATGAAACTGTACAACAAACAAGTTGTTTAGGCTTAGCAAAGATTAAGGAATTGAACACGCCCAGTATTCCTGCACCTGCAAAACTTCATAAATGGCAAAAGTATATTAATGCGACTGAAGATCAGTTCAATGAATGGGTCCAGAATGCCACGTTTAATGCTTCACTGTCATGTTCTGGCGGTGGTTATTGTGGGCAATAGATACTAATGGGTGTCATAACCATTTTATAAACTCCACGGGTTTTTTTAGAAATAGTAAGCCAGACCCTCGCTATACATCATCCAAACATGCGGATATAGTAACAACATACAGTGTAGGGAAATTATACCAGCAATGGTTGAAAAGTTCCTCACTAGATGCGGTTAGAAAACACCTCAGTCTCCTGCCTAATAACACCGACTTGCAGGACTTCCTGTTTGGCCTCAGAAAACAACACAGAAAGCGCTTCTTATATGAAGTATATAATGAGATTTGGAAGCTTTCCTAACAAAAAGCTGCTGCCAGGTTAAGGCAAATAGACCAAGAAAATGTACAGAAGGCATTAGCTGTTGTAGATAATGGGATTAATACCCTGTCGACCGTATATACACTTTAAATAACATTGTCTCTTCTGCTAAAGACATTATACAAGCAGATATGTCTTCCTTACACCATGGACAGAGTCAACTAAGGTCGGTTATGCAGTTGGGTTGGACACTTCAAACATTGAAGGCAGGTTGCGTTACCTGGCAACACGATAGCGCAAGGGACATATTTTCCACATTTAATTGAATGCGACAACAACAACTAATGGCTAAGAAAGAAGCGACTTATGTCATGCTAAACAACAAAAAGTTAGAAAGGTTGCCTTTTACTGTGGCTGAAATACCATCTGCTGTGAGGTTAATACACAGGGTCATTAATCTGCCCATCTCCACACTTCAATTCACGTCCTGTTTGAAACACATTCCGGTAGGCAGATATGAAAGGCTGGGAGATAGTTACA
Organism: Pleurodeles waltl; assembly: GCF_031143425.1. Classification (NCBI taxonomy): domain Eukaryota; kingdom Metazoa; phylum Chordata; class Amphibia; order Caudata; family Salamandridae; genus Pleurodeles; species Pleurodeles waltl. The sequence continues at coordinate 947,656,744 of NC_090449.1, forward strand.
TCAAGCAAAGAGCTGGCTTTTAAAATTCAACAGACAAGGACTTAAGAGTTATATCAAAGAGGACAGAATGCCCTCTGAGGTTCTCTAGGTATCTGCCTTTTCTGGACACTTTCTAACATAGATATCTGTATCCTAGTATGGGTAGCTGCAGGCTATGGCCTCAGATGTCACGTTTGCCAATGATATCTAGATATTACGGCCCATATTTAAGGAAAATTACGGACAGCTGTGAGCCATATTTAGCAAAAAGACGCACGATGGTGCTAAGGAATGGTTAGCATCATTGAAAATGGCGCTAGCCGGTGCTGGATTGTAGTGAATCCTAGTCTGTTTTAATGGGATAATAGTAGTTAGCTTAGCCTTTGGCTTGCAGACTTGTGCCCTCATCACCTAGTGACTTTTAACCTACTTAGCTTGCTCTGTCTTAGCCCATTTATTTAATTATTTCTTCTAAGATGGCTGCCTTGTTTATAGTTAGGCCATTTGTTTAGCTTTATGCTATCAGTGCCACCGCGTTAAGGCGTCAAATCAAGCAACAAAGACAAACAAACTGTAGGTATTCACATTAGGTACTTTCCCTCTTCACGCTTTTGAGGGAATTGTTTATATCAACTACCGTCCCAAGCATGCTGTGTTATCTATTGTTTGGGAACAACCTATGTCAGGGGTCCAAGTAGATCGGTATAAATACACCTTACTTTAGACATATAATCAGAGGGATTCCGACCAGATACCGTTGCTGCTATCGATGCTGCACGTCGCCTTGACGCTGACACGGACTTCTTGTTCCTACGGAGTCTGAGCTAGAGACCTCGTTCCAAGGTAACAAGGGTTGGGGGCTCTTCTCAGGGACATGCCATTGGCAGATTAGTTTTAACATACCCTGCTCTCCTTTCGGTAGAAGGTTAGGCCTATGAGAATTGGGTAATAGGACATATTATATACTCTATGTCTTTCTATGTTACTGCAAGATGGTGGGGATCTTTATAATTATGACTCTTGTTTTTACAATTCCTTCTCTTGCACTGTTCATTATCCTAATCATTGCAGCCCATGCAATTTTCTGCAGATTGCAGATTGTGTTGAATAAAAACTATTGAAACATTACTGCATCTTCGTTATTGCCTGTATTTGGTTGAGACATGATGTATCTGTGAGAAAGGGGTGATCTCTGTTTAACCACAACACTCCCTGAGATGTCATACTCTTGAGTCCATGCGTAAAGGCTGACACAAATCACCTTTGACTGTTTGGGTTTTTGGTGAGGTACTGCTAGTGAGCCGGAAGGGTTGGGACAACAGTTGCGACTTGTTGCAGGATAGGGATAGTCACCTACAAACATAAGTACTGTCCTCCTTAAACCAGCAGTCTTGCCTAGGGAGTCAAACTACGACAGGATGGCGTTCGGAGAAATGGTGCTAGTGGGCCAAGAATGACGCCAGACTAATTAGCGGCAGAAATCCTAGCCTTGGGTCAGTTCTTGGTTGCATAAGCAGGCAGAAAATGATGCCTGTCCAAGTATGGACAGTACCAACACCACAATGCCCACCATAGGGGACCAGTGTCCCCAGGACAACCCCAACAGAACCTGTGCCAGTCAGGTGGCCCCATGTGAGTGGCCCCCAGTGGCACACAACAGGTAAGCACGTATACTTACCTGGGATGGGCTTCCTCCACTCATAGTGTCCATGTGGTGTGGGGGGTGGTGATGCTGGAAGTTGGGGTGGGCATCAATGTGCCCAAATTAGTTACTCCATGGTGGACTCCATGGTGTTTCCCTTTGAAAGTGTGCCTAATATCCTTTTAATGCCTGGTCTGACCAGGTGTTAAATTTTGACACTAATCGGCCAAGTGTTATTTTGTGGCTCCGCTTCCTAGGTGCGTGTGATTTATGTATGAGTATGAGGTAAATATGGTGTTAGGGAGCTAGCGTCATTTTTTGGAAGGGAACACCTACCTTGCATATCATTGTCGCAATGCGACAAAAGATGGGCTGGCGCTTCCAGAAAATAACTCTAACTCATATATTTTTACGTTAGATGTGTCTAGTGTCAAACTATAAATACGGAGTTAAGTTAGCGCCGCTATGGCATAAAAAAAATTACATCAAGGCGGCGCTAACTTTTCATAAATATGGGCCTACATGTGCTAGTTTTGGAATGAGCCAAGTGTGTTGCAATTGGTAAATGTCTCCAGTTGTGCCTCAGTGGATACAAAACAGAAGACATTAATTATTCCTTACTCAGCATCCTACGTGTCTGTCCAAATGTGTCAGCCCAATGCCCTACTTCAGATTTGAAATTTAGAAACGAGTAATCAAAATCCCTAGAAAGATTGTAGTCTGGCTATCCTTGTAGAAATGACTTAACCTTCAAAATACATGATCTGGTACACATGAACTGATTATATTTCCAATTTAACATGTTGTCCATTGAGATGCAAATGAGCCACACTTGTGAGCCCTTATGACCATTACAATTCCACCAACTGAAATTCTGAGCAGTAATACTTATCCAATGAGCATGAAAAAATATTTAAATCTGCCCAGCAAGAAAAGAATAACATTGACTAACTGTATAACAAACACTGGAGTAATACTTTGCATCCGAATAAGAATGATGTGCTGTGCTTAGTCACTTCAGCTGGCAGCAGCTAGATGACAGAAGTAGATTTCAGAACTGAAAACATTAAGGAAGAGTTAAAGAAGTCAAAAAACCACTACATTATTTAATGAGTTGACATATTGAGCCAAGGCATGCTATTTCTGATCCATAATTAAATTGTGATTTCTGAACTGCGGACACAACCAACAGAGGACAGATAAAGGAATATTGCTCTAACAAACTTTTCTATTTCATGTTTCAGGCCGTTGGATTCATGCAGCATCTATATGACATTTTAATTATTCATAGCTTGCATGTAGATGTGATATTCTGTAATTTATGTAAGGGATTTGAAAGGGCTGTTAAGAAATAAAGGTCAACTTTTGTTAACAAAATAATGAGTTTACCCCTATACAGGTCCTTGTGTCATTTAAGGAGGCACTTAATAAAAGTTAATGTGTCCTGTACCATATCAGCAAAAATCCATGACCCGTAAAATATGTGATGCATATGTAAAAGCATAAGTGGCCTTAAAATTCTGTATTTTAGTATGCCAATACGTAAACGTATAGAACATATATGCTAATACAAAAATCGTTTTTTTACTGTTTTTTTTTACATCGTACGGAAACAGAATGCTAGCTGTCAGCACATATACACGTCTGAATTATTCCAAAGATCAGACTCCTCCTTTGAAAATTCCTAGTTTCGTAGCAACCCTAGAAAGAGTCAGTATTATCAGAAAGAAGTCCTTAAAATAGGACCACTGAAGATGCTGAGCTGGTAAAGCACATCAGCATGTTTCTTTTCACATGTGAATTAAATACATAAATGAAAGAATGAGTACCTTCATCTTGATCGCCAGGGCCGATGTTAGGTTGATGTGAAGGAGAAGCTTCAGAACTTTTACAGGACTTGGAAGGAGAGGAAACTGGAGTGTCTCCCATCGTAAGTGGGGAAATTGAATCTCCCACTTGCTGGTCGTCATCCTGGTGGTCAGCCAGGTTTTCAAATGAAAATGCCGAACTGAGAGCAACTGGGGACAGCGAAGAAGCCCCTGAATCTGATGCTGATGAGCACGTTCGCATAGACACAGACAGAGGTGATTTTGCAATGTGCGAGATGGGACTACCATGGCCATCTGAGGGCTGTAGGTATAAGAAATTATGCAAAGTGTTTACATCATTTAGAAAGTCAAGAGGATCAAAATATGTTATAAATATGACTTTTCATCTTTTAAAAACATTTTATTAAGTCAGATTATAATTACATGCATGATACACCTTTGTTGATTATCATTTATTTAAAATATCAGAGATGCTTTTTAAGGACAAGTGTATACAAATTAGTGAACATTATAAGCTTTATTGTGCTTGAAATCATCAATATTAAGCAGGATTTCACAGTATGCAGTAAGTGCCAGTGATATTATTGAATTGCAGTTGTTCTGTGATGTCCTGTGTTTTGCCATTAAGTGCTTCTGTCGCTGACCCTCCTTTCTCATTTTACTGATAGACCCCACTAACTGATCCCTTCTTGGTTGAATGACTGAAATGAGGATTACTACACCGTTCTAGAAACGAATGGAACAAATTTCAGTTAAATTGGTCTCTAATTGTCACTATTGCGCCTAGAGGTATGTGTGAATCACAATAGTGAACAGCTGTCGCTACTTTCTCTTTTCAACTTTTGATCCACACAGCTTAAAAAAAAAAACGATTCCCTTACATATTTGCAAAGTATGCTGAGTCATCTTGAGCAGTAGACAGGTCATCAAAAGGTTGTCCACTTTCAGTTTATTCACACAATTATAAATAACATTCTGAATTGTGAGTGCTAACTGCCAGCACCTGCCTTTTAAGCTAAGATCCCTGCCGGGCGGCTAAGGTAAGAGGCCTCTGGACTGGTTACACATGAACATGAGGGAACACGTGCACTTGTGTGGGCTGAACTGTGAGACAACTGTCTTGCACAGCCGGTTTTTGAAAAAAAGGGACTCTTTATGGATTAGTGTTGACCCGGCGTAGACCTTATAATGTGAGTGGGCATTCATAGTGTAGGTCTGTAGTGGGTAATGAAAGCCTGAGCAGCTTAAATGAAATATACATTTTAGGAAAAATATGCACCAAAGTACAGTTTCGTCCCACTTAGGCCTACAGAGTCCAGTGAGAAATCTATATTAAGGTAAAAATGCATCCTATTTGTAGGATTTGTTTCATCATAACTACACTCCTTACAGCACTTTGAGAATTATAACTCCCAGGCTCAGCCATAATAAGATTCCATGTTTTTCTCCTCCATAATGGGCTAAGCTAAATTACTCTGCTGCCCAGAAGGAGGATCAAAGCCCCAAACACAAAATAGAGTCATTGGCAGTTCTTGACCCAGTTCCTAGAAAAGAAAGGATTGGGGAGGAACTCTGCATGTGTTCATTAATACCTCACACTACACCTGACCTGGGCAAGCCCAAGACAAAGCACTCAGAAACAAAGGAGAAAGGTCAGAGCTCTGGAGCCAAATGCAGAAGGGGCTTCCTTTGACTTTCTGGTGGGAAGGTATCAGGCAGCTCTGTTAGCTGGCAGTGGGGCTGAAGAACAGAGGGAAGTTCTTTTCATAGACCACATGAAGCCGCCATTTTGAAATGCCCCAGAATGTAGTGCAGGTGGGTTGGGGCAGGGGTGGCATGATGATGTGGCATCCTAAGGTTGGCCAGGGTTGTTGGGCTCCTAGTACTTTTCAACACCGCCACTTAAATGCCTTTGCACAACTGTGAGAAAACAGGGCTGATTGCAGAGGCCCCATAACTTTTTGCCCCCATTTTCCTCTTTTTGCTGGTGTTTTCCTGACTTTGATGGTGCCCTGGGTACTGCTAACCAGTCCCAGGGCCTGTGCTCTGTGTAAAATGGATATGCAAATTAGGCTAATTATAATTGGCTAAGTTAACCTACCTATAAGTCCCTAGTATATGGTAGGGCATGTAGGTTTAGGGACCACAGCATAGGTGGTGCACACCTAGGTGCATTGCTGAGGTGCCCAGTGTCATTTTAAAAGCAAGCCTGCCTTGCTGGCTGCTTTTAAATTAAAGTTATATGCAAATTCGACTTTGGAAATAAAGGTACTTCCAAAGTCTTAAACTACCTTATTTTTACATATAAGTCACCCCTAAGGTGTGCCCTATGTGCCCCTAGGGCTGGGTGCCATGTAACTATAAGCAGGGACTTTATAAAAATAGATTTATAAGCCCTGGTGAGGTAAAAACAGCCAAATTCGTTTTTCCCTCATTGAAGTAAATGGCCTTCATAGGCTAGAATGGGCAGACTTTATTTTAAATTTTAAAGTCTCCTTAAATGTTACATACCAAGAATTTGGTATCAAATTGATTGTTGTAATAAATCCCACAACTTCCAGTTGTTGGATTTAATATAACTTGTCCAGGTAAAAAGTTTAGACTTTACCTAAAAAGTTGCCAATTTCAGCTCTGCATTGTTTTTGCTGCTGTGCTCTGATTGGCCAGCCTGCAGCAGCTTCTGCCAGGTTACCTTGATGAGGTGTGAAGTGGCCTGACTTCACACAAAGGAATGTGCTTGGGGGAGAGAATCTCCCCTCAGCAGATGGTGAGGCAGGAAGGGGGAGGGCTGCCAAACTGGTCTTCAAAGGCAGAGAAGGACATTTGCAGCACCCAGCAACACCCCCACATCCTGCAACCCCAGACAACTAGGTGCCCCCTTGATTAGATTAGGAGAGGGCAGGAGAGGGGTGTGTTTATGATTTTTAGCCACACCAGTGGGTGGGCTCAGCCAGATGTAACCTCCAAAAATCAGATTCAGCCATGTTGGATTTTTGGAGACTGTTGCCTTTTGGGATGGATTTTTGCCACACTTCCCAGGAAGTGGTCATCACAGGGGGACGACCCTGTACCTGATTGGAGGACCAGGACCCCCCTGCTTTTCACCCAGGAGCAAGGATAAAACTGGCAAACCTGCACCCACGCCTCAGATCCCCTCCAGAATTCAACAAGAAAGGAACTAAAGAAGAAGAAGGACTGCCCTACTGGACCCCTGGCCTGCACCTGGACCCTGCACTCAGAAGGACTGCACCAGCTGCACACTTGGGCTTCACCACAAGAAGGACTTTGCCTGGCTTCAACTGGTTCAAGGAGGGACTCCCTGTTTGCTACAGGTGAAAAATAGCAAACCAGAGTCCCCTGCACCAACTCCTGAAGAAAGCGACCAGCTGACCACTGTCCAGTGGCCAAAAAGGAGTTTGCGCCAGGTGCATTCTGGGAGTTGAAGTCCGCACCCCCCAAGGACCATCACAGAACTTCTGGACCCTTGGGGTGAGCTGTGGACCCCAAAAGAACCTTAAAAGAACATCTGGGTGAAGCCCCAGAAGTTTGGAAAAGATTTGAGAATTTTTTGAAAAAAGCTCCAGAGAGGGACCGACCCGCCGCGGAAATTCTAGCTGGCTTGCCCCAACCGCGACCCGGCCTGACTTCGTGGTTCGTCCCAGTAAAGAAAAACATCCAAAAAAGAGACTAAGTCCGAATGTAAAAAGTTGACCGGGACCTCCCAGCCATCGTATCCGAGAAGGGCTCCATGGACGTCGGATCAAGATCCAGGTTTACCCCGGTCGAAGGATTTTCATCTCGAAAAAACGACTAAGTCCGAAGGTAAAAGTCTCCACCGAGGAAACCCACATCGCGTATCCGGACAAGGGCTCCAGGAGGTCGGATTCAACTGGCAGGTTCGTCCCGGTGAAGAAAAATTTCAAAATAAAGACTAAGTCAGAAGGTAACTTTTTAACCGAGGCCTCCCGCGACTTGTAGCTGAGCAGGGCTCCATCACGGTCGGCCTGAAAGTTTGACTTTGCCCCGGTCCTGGTGCAACCAGATGACCCGATTGGCGCTTTTTGTTTCTAAGCGCTAGAAAATAATAATACTTTAAAAATTCATATCTCCGGTTCCCCTGAACCGATTTTAATCGTTTTTGTGTCATTTTAAAGATAAAAATATAAGCTATTTTTATAAATTGGTTTTGGATTGTTAAACTGTTTCCTGTGTTTTATTTAATTACTGTTTTGTGATATTTGAATGCTTTACACTTTGTCTCCTAAATTAAGCCTTAACGCTCGTTGCCAAGCTACCAAGGGTTGAGCTGGGATTAATTTACTGAGACCTAACTGTACCTATGTGGAGGTTAGTGGCTTGTTGCTAGGTGTAGGTACCTACCTGCCCTACCAATAACCCATTTTCCAACATAATTGGAAGCAGCGACGGGATCCTGTACTTGTGTTCAATATCACGTTACAGTTTTAGGTAAAACAAATTTAAAATCCTTTAAATTGTCCTAGTGCAAAAATTGTTTTTAATTTTTAATTTGGATTAATTTCAATTATTGAATTTTTGTAATTTTTCTAAATTCTTGTTTCCAATTTTTGCAAAAAGCTTTTGTTGACACAAAACTAGGGAACCATGGAGCTATATCTGGCCAGCCTACCCACACTGACAGTAGTCCAGCTTAGGGGGTTGTGTATTGAAAGAGGGTTGCCTGCAACCACTGATCTCAGGAAGCAAATCCTGATCACATCCCTGACAGCATGGGCTGAGGCCCAAGAGGTAGAGTCAGAGGAAGCTCCAGAAGAGGGAGAAAGAAGGGAGGATGCAAGCTCTAACCACTCAGGGGAGGGAAGGCATCTGACTCTAAGTGAGGACGAGGAAGAACGGTCCTCAGTAAATACAGTCACTAGGGGCAGATCCAAAGCTAGTGGTGGGAAGGGGGTCCTTTCAGGAGGAGAGAACCAATCCATCAGAGAAAGAGAGCTGGAGGCCCAGCTAGCATACATAGCTTTGGAAGCAGAGAAGCTGGCCCTAGAAAAGAAAAAGTGGGCATACAAAGAGAAAAGAGATGGAAGCAGCGATAAAGAAGCTGAGGTGTCCATGGGTGGGGGAGTTTGCCCCAGATTACCCAAGGGGGTAGTTCCTGCTTATGTAGAGGGGGATGACATAGATAAGTGGCTGGGGGCCTTTGAGAGGGCACTCCAAATGAGAAGGGTTAGGCCTCAATACTGGGGTTCCCTTTTGTGGGAGTTGGTCCCCAACTCAGGGAGGGATAGGCTTCTGACCTTAAGGGGGGAGGAGGCAGATTCATACCCTAGTATGAAGAGGTGCTTAGCCAAGAAGTTTGGTCTGACCCCAGAGCAATATAGAATGAAGTTCAGGGACACCCAGAAGGTCAGTACCCAGTCTTGGGTTGACTTTGTGGACATTTCACTAAAGGCACTAGAGGGCTGGATTATTGGTAACAAAGTAGATACTTATGAGGGGTTATACAATCTGATCATGAGAGAGCACATCTTGACCAATTGTATCCAAGAAAGGTTACGCCAGCATCTAGTGGACTCTAAGCAGACCAACCCTAGAGAGCTAGGGGAGGCAGCTGATGAGTGGTTGAGAACCAGGGTGGTTGTCAAGTCCCAGGGGGGAGACTCCAAGAAGGGGGGGACAGGTCCCCAAAAACCTAAGGAGGGAGGTGGTAAGCCCACCACAGAGACTCCCTCTGTACCCCAGAACCCTAAGAAGGAGGAGAGTAAATCCCACTCCCACTCTGACAAGCAGAGACAGGGAGACCCAGGGTTAAAAAAACTCTTGGACAGTAGGGCTTGCTTTGACTGTCAGCAGACAGGTCACTTCAGAGGAGATGCAGCCTGTCCAAGGAAGGTGGTTAGCACTGGGCTGTCCAGTGTAGCCATAGAGGAGGATTCCTCAGATGATGAAGTCCTCCTAGCATTGTGCTGGGAGACAGGACCAGATGGTAAGCTGGTGATCCCTGAGGGTGGGAGTAGGCACTTCCACCACATTCAAGTGAATGGGATCCCTACCACTGGCCTGAGAGACACCTGTGCCAGTCACACTATAGTGAGTGACCGGTTAGTGACCCCAGACATGTATGTCCCAGGAAAGACAAAGAAAGTCAGGATAGCCACAGGGGAGGTCACCTCCAAACCTGTAGCCATAGTGCCCCTAGAGAGGGAGGGTATCCTTGACTGGATTAGGGTGGTAGTCAGTGCTGACCTTCCCCTAGATTGTATCCTGGGCAATGACCTCCCAGAGGTGAGTCTGGTCACAGATGGGGTGGTCGCCCAAGGCGCCCCCCCAACCCAAAGTCCTGGGGAGTCAGTCCCTACAGTTAGGAGACAGGGGTCCCCAAGAAAAGGAAAGAAGAAAAGGAAGGGTAGGCCACTCTTAAAGAGAGTTCCAGGGGGCCAAAAACCTTCTGCCCCAGTAGGGGGGGAGCCCAGAGTTGGCACTGGTGAGGCCTCACCTGACCGCAAGGAAGTTTCTGAGTAGTCAGGCAGCTGTCCAGATGCAAGGTGTTGCCCCTGCACTGACAGAAGGGAGAGTGGAAGGAGGGTGTCTGCCACAGGAGGTGGTAGCCCCCCACTCTAGACAGCAAGAGGGGTGCCAGGACCCCAAAGATGCCCCTAAAGTAGCTCAGCCACCTGTCAGTGGAGAGCTTAGGGTGTGGTTCTGGGTACTGACAGCTGTCAGTAGCCTCTGCTGGGTGCTAGCCTTCCTGGCAGCACTGTACTTGGCCTGGGAGGCAGACCCCAGGGCCAATAGCAAAGTAGGCCCCCTGACCCTATTGGTCATGGTGGGGTTGCTCAAGTGTTGGGTGACCTCTTTGGGTAAGCTAGGTGTTGCCCTAGCAAAGTTTGGAGTAGGGGAGGTGGGCACCTCACTACCCAAGTTGGCAGAGAGAAAGGAGGAAGACCCCCTAGAGGAAAGTTTCAGTTTGAGTTGGGTCCTTTTACTGTTGGGATGGCTTCACTACCCATAGGGATTGACCCTGACAGGAGGATATAAGGCAGAGTAGGCCCTGCAAAGGGACAGCCAGTTTTCTTCACTGTCTTCCTCGCCTAACAAGCCAGGAAGACTCTCCCAGGGTTGGGCTGAGTCTCCTAGGCGTGTGGGCTGGGGGGGGGGTTGTGTGAGAAAACAGGGCTGATTGCAGAGGCCCCATAACTTTTTGCCCCCATTTTCCTCTTTTTGCTGGTGTTTTCCTGACTTTGATGGTGCCCTGGGTACTGCTAACCAGTCCCAGGGCCTGTGCTCTGTGTAAAATGGATATGCAAATTAGGCTAATTATAATTGGCTAAGTTAACCTACCTATAAGTCCCTAGTATATGGTAGGGCATGTAGGTTTAGGGACCACAGCATAGGTGGTGCACACCTAGGTGCATTGCTGAGGTGCCCAGTGTCATTTTAAAAGCAAGCCTGCCTTGCTGGCTGCTTTTAAATTAAAGTTATATGCAAATTCGACTTTGGAATTAAAGGTACTTCCAAAGTCTTAAACTACCTTATTTTTACATATAAGTCACCCCTAAGGTGTGCCCTATGTGCCCCTAGGGCTGGGTGCCATGTAACTATAAGCAGGGACTTTATAAAAATAGATTTATAAGCCCTGGTGAGGTAAAAACAGCCAAATTCGTTTTTCCCTCATTGAAGTAAATGGCCTTCATAGGCTAGAATGGGCAGACTTTATTTTAAATTTTAAAGTCTCCTTAAATGTTACATACCAAGAATTTGGTATCAAATTGATTGTTGTAATAAATCCCACAACTTCCAGTTGTTGGATTTAATATAACTTGTCCAGGTAAAAAGTTTAGACTTTACCTAAAAAGTTGCCAATTTCAGCTCTGCATTGTTTTTGCTGCTGTGCTCTGATTGGCCAGCCTGCAGCAGCTTCTGCCAGGCTACCTTGATGAGGTGTGAAGTGGCCTGACTTCACACAAAGGAATGTGCTTGGGGGAGAGAATCTCCCCTCAGCAGATGGTGAGGCAGGAAGTGGGAGGGCTGCCAAACTGGTCTTCAAAGGCAGAGAAGGACATTTGCAGCACCCAGCAACACCCCCACATCCTGCAACCCCAGACAACTAGGTGCCCCCTTGATTAGATTAGGAGAGGGCAGGAGAGGGGTGTGTTTATGATTTTTAGCCACACCAGTGGGTGGGCTCAGCCAGATGTAACCTCCAAAAATCAGATTCAGCCATGTTGGATTTTTGGAGACTGTTGCCTTTTGGGATGGATTTTTGCCACACTTCCCAGGAAGTGGTCATCACAGGGGGACGACCCTGTACCTGATTGGAGGACCAGGACCCCCCTGCTTTTCACCCAGGAGCAAGGATAAAACTGGCAGACCTGCACCCACGCCTCAGATCCCCTCCAGAATTCAACAAGAAAGGAACTAAAGAAGAAGAAGGACTGCCCTGCTGGACCCCTGGCCTGCACCTGGACCCTGCACTCAGAAGGACTGCACCAGCTGCACACTTGGGCTTCACCACAAGAAGGACTTTGCCTGGCTTCAACTGGTTCAAGGAGGGACTCCCTGTTTGCTACAGGTGAAAAATTGCTAAACCAGAGTCCCCTGCACCAACTCCTGAAGAAAGCGACCAGCTGACCACTGTCCAGTGGCCAAAAAGGAGTTTGCGCCAGGTGCATTCTGGGAGTTGAAGTCCGCACCCCCCAAGGACCATCACAGAACTTCTGGACCCTTGGGGTGAGCTGTGGACCCCAAAAGAACCTTAAAAGAACATCTGGGTGAAGCCCCAGAAGTTTGGAAAAGATTTGAGAATTTTTTGAAAAAAGCTCCAGAGAGGGACCGACCCGCCGCGGAAATTCTAGCCGGCTTGCCTCAACCGCGACCCGGCCTGACTTTGTGGTTCGTCCCGGTAAAGAAAAACATCCAAAAAAGAGACTAAGTCCGAACGTAAAAAGTTGACCGGGACCTCCCAGCCATCGTATCCGAGAAGGGCTCCATAGACGTTGGATCAAGATCCAGGTTTACCCCGGTCGAAGGATTTTCATCTCGAAAAAACGACTAAGTCCGAAGGTAAAAGTCTCCACCGAGGAAACCCACATCGCGTATCCGGACAAGGGCTCCAGGAGGTCGGATTCAACTGGCAGGTTCGTCCCGGTGAAGAAAAACTTCAAAATAAAGACTAAGTCAGAAGGTAACTTTTTAACCGAGGCCTCCCGCGACTTGTAGCCGAGCAGGGCTCCATCGCGGTCGGCCTGAAAGTTTGACTTTGCCCCGGTCCTGGTGCAACCAGATGACCCGATTGGCGCTTTTTGTTTCTAAGCGCTAGAAAATAATAATACTTTAAAAATTCATATCTCCGGTTCCCCTGAACCGATTTTAATCGTTTTTGTGTCATTTTAAAGATAAAAATATAAGCTATTTTTATAAATTGGTTTTGGATTTTTAAACTGTTTCCTGTGTTTTATTTAATTACTGTTTTGTGATATTTGAATGCTTTACACTTTGTCTCCTAAGTTAAGCCTTAACGCTCGTTGCCAAGCTACCAAGGGTTGAGCTGGGATTAATTTACTGAGACCTAACTGTACCTATGTGGAGGTTAGTGGCTTGTTGCTAGGTGTAGGTACCTACCTGCCCTACCAATAACCCATTTTCCAACAACAACTGAGAGACTTTTGAGAAGATACCGGACCTGGGACTGTGATGCTGGAATAATGTCCAGCTGGAAGGCAGAAGAGCACTGAATCTCTGCACCTTGGGTTGACTTTGGCATTTTGACTTTAGCTTGCACTCAGGACTAAGATGGGCCTTTCCAGGGCCAAGTGGTGCTGGGCCTCTTATGGCCCTTGAAGAAGGATTTGGGGGAATGGGCATCGTGGGTGACCCTGGATGGTTCCTCTTGGATTCCTCTGGACTGACCTTTGACTTCACTGACACACAGATGCCCATCAAGTAAACAGGAGATGTGGGACCTAGAAAGTGTGTTTAGGAGGGTGTTCAGTTTGCTGGCTATTGAGGGGCTATAGAAGATGTCCCTAACCAGGAGAAAGCATCACAAGCTCAGGCAAAGGACAAGTTCTGTCAAGAGAGCAGCAAAACTAGGAGCCCCTAAACTAAATAACCAATAAAGTTCATGAGGCCTGAAGAAAATGCTCCTGGTGGCTAGAGCTACCCACTAGTGGCAAACCAAACCAGAAACATGCACGTTGGCCCAATGGGGCTGGAAAAAATGATGTGGAATGTCAGTTTCCCAGGGTGTCTTGGTAGAGACTCTATGCTCAACACTATTGCAGAATATCTAATAAGCTCCTGCGAATAATTAGTCATTTAATTATCTTTCATGGGTTGAGTGTGCGTGCCCTCTCTTCAAAATCTGCTATGGTGCTGGAGACCCCATCACACTGGGGCACATGCCCCCAACCTGGTTTTGTGTCTCCCCAATGTCTGTCCCCACCAATATCTCCCTGTCTGCCAGATACAGTGAGAAGAATGAAGAACTGCTGGCTCTTGTGATGGCCTAAGGAAGATGTTAGAGTGCAAGGGAGCCAGCAAAAGCCATAGGTCTATTAAGGCTCTGCCCCAGCACACACCATGTGTCACACACCATGGAGAAGCATGTGGGTGCCAGTAATGGAACTAGGGCACCTGTAATAAAACAAAGGTGGTGTGAGGCTGCTTACCCAGAGCCAGAACATGTCTGACTGTGGTAAAAGCCATTAATATAATACTCCAGCTCAGGTGAAGGAGCACCCAATTACCTGCTGGTACAGGGCCAAAAATGAGTATACTGTCTTTGCTGGTGGCCTAAGAAGGGCAGAGGCATAACCAACGTTTTCAGAGTGTTGTAGGGGAGGGGTTGGAGGACGTACAGTCGAACCCTAGAAAATGTTTCTTCAAAGCTGTCCTTCGTCTCCCAGAGAACTTCACAACTAATATCCCAATTTCTTACAGCCTTTAGGCCAGGTGTGGATACAGTGTTTGTGAGGCTTTACACATATGGAATCCCCAAGCTACTGACAAGATGCTTGATGAGTTGGTTATTTTGGCAAAGTAATAAAGTTATATTTCCTAATGCTGCTGGCACCTGTTGCAATACACAAGAAGCTATGTTGCATCAGTAGAGAACTAACCTATACTGCACAAATGTAGAACACTTCCTGCAGCTGTCACATCTGTGACCATACCTCCACAAAGATAAAGTTCAATTAGTAGACAGAGACTTAGATTAAAGTATATGAAATAGTGTCCAATATATCACAAACAATTCAGTCGTTTTTGGGAGAGACAGTTGGAAATTAGACACACCACAGAGGGTTTGAAAGATAAAGAGACACTGAATGAATTACCTTCCTTTCCAGACTATCCTCCCCATCGGTTGAGCTGACGCTGTCACACAACCGTGTTCGAGAGGGGCGATGACGTTTGTTCTTCACAGAAAGTTGGACACGAGTTTTAAGTGCTTTAGAATTCAATCTTTCTGTTTCTGGGATGGCTTCATTCAAATCTAGGAACAAGGTATTCCAGAAACACATTCATTCATTTTTTAATCCTTTCACACTACTATCCTCAGTCTTTGTAGTTTTTTTTCAAACACACATTTTTATGCTACACTTGTTTTCTTTGCATTTTACTCCATTTGCTCAAATTAATTCTACTTTCCTCAAGTGAAAGTTTTTTTTATTTCTGCATGTATTTTCCTCTCACTTGTCTCTTTGCATTCTTCCACTTTCTGGCAATGACAATTTCTTATCTTTATCCTTAATTCCTGCGCATACAGCCCACATTTACTAAGATATGGTGGATTTATACACTCTCCTTGTGCTGGCTCTCTTGTGGAAGCGTAGAACTAATGCAGGCTCCCTTGCTGCATGAAGCAAGGGCACAAACCCAGATGTACGGACTTTAGAAAATCTGGGTTTGGGTCCAAATATAAGGGTGGATACATGGGGCACCCATGCTCCACCCATGTAAAGTCTTCCTGGCGCAGAGTAACCCAAGGCAGTGCATGCGCTGTCTTGAGTTACTTTGCAGGTGAAAAGTGATGCAAGGCCATCACAATATCTATCTGATCCAATGACAATGAATGTGCTGAGTAAATCAGATTTTACGTCTCCAATACAAAACTCTTTTTTTCTACTTACATAATGGTCTTTTGTTAAGCAGTCTTGTAAATCAAAACAAACATGTCAGTGTAGGAAAATGCCTCTTTTTGCATTATCCCATGAATTGTTTTGGACTGATGCTGCTGTTTGTTAGACTCAATAAACAGGAACTCTGCTAACCAAGTCCAAGTGCGTATGCTCTGACCATTAAAGTACGTTGAAGTTGGCTATACTCCTTATTGGCCAATTTTACTTACTTATAGGTCCCTAACTTATGGTGACAATGTACCCAGGGACTGTAAGTTAAATGTCACTAGTAGACTGCAGTTCACATTGTTCACCACTGGAGTGACAGTGCAAAACATGACTCCAGGCCTACAACTGTAGCCTGTCTGTGCAGTTTTAAAACTGTAAATCTGACCTGTCAAAAGAACCCCTTTCGACAGCCCTGAACACTCCTTTTAAATATTAAGACATCACCCTAAAGTAGGCTTTAATGCCCAATAAAGCAGGGTACATGGTATTTAAAAGTGGGACATGTAAATGTTTCATGCAACACAAGTTCTTTCAATGACAAGACCTCAAAAGCTATTTACACTCTAGCAGGGCTAACTGACCCATAGGAATTCATTGGTACATAATTTCAAAATAAAATAATATTATCTCCACCTAGGAACCAGCTTTTGGACTTTCTAAAATATTTATCACTCCCCCAACTTATTGGTAAAATTGGATGGATATGTACTATTTTACATTTGCATAAGCTTCCAACTGACAGCCAAAAGCTGAGTAGATCCTTGATGAGGTAGGAACTTGCTTCATGAGCAGAGACAAATGCCTTTGGGTGGGAGAAGGTGTTCTGTTCTTCTGACAGGATGACCATCTGGGTTTTGAACAGGAACTTGATATACTTCAGAAAGGCCTACCCTGTCCAGGCAGATGGAGCTAACACATAGGCCTTACCCACTTTATGCCAGACATGCACCAATTCCAGGGGGAGAGGGCTGCCCTCAGTACTATTTTAGAGTTATCACAGAGGAGTTGTAGCTCATTTCCCTGGCCAGACCTCTATAGTGGGCACAAGAGATCTGCACAGGGGAAGAAATGTTCTGCCATGTTGGATTTAGGTACAGAGGAGCACTGTGGGATTGCTTGAACTGGAACACAAAGGAAATGCTCAAAAGTGGTTAGGGTTACCCTGGGAACCTTTTTCCTTTTGGTTAGGGAGGGGCAAGCAGTCACCTCCACCACAGACTACAGCAAGGCATAAATGTGACACCACAGGGCACCCTCTTCAGAACACTGCTGAGCCCGTGGAAGACAGAAGAAGGACTGCTTTTGAGGCCTGTGCAGAGTATCCTAAGAGCTGAACATGCTCCCATCTGTACCCAGGAAAAAGAAGTAATAACCAAAGATAAGTTATCTGTCCTCCTGTTAATCTACAGGGACATAGAAGCTTCAAAATAGCAAAATAGCAACTATTGTGGAGGAATGCAGCTGACCAGTTTCAGCTAGACCTGCCCTGTGTCTGTTGGAGGATGTCCTGACTCCAGGTACTGTTCTTGGAATCTTTGGCTGATGTCAGAGTGTACTGCTCCTGCCTAAACCTTAGAAAAACCTGTGACTTGAAAACTTGTTGCTAACTTTTTCCCTGGAGAACCGTTAAGTTAACAAGATCAATCTCCAAGCTGATCTCCAGAAAGTGCATTGCCGAAGAGCATGACTTTGCCACAGCTCCCACTATGTTCTTCTCTGCAACAGCAAATCTGTTTCACTGAGACCGACACCGATTGGCATCCAACAACACTTAACCCTTCTCACCAGACTGCAGCTTTGCCCCTCTGAAGAAATTTGACTTCCAGAAAACAGTGTAAGTCTGAAGGTAGAAAGCTTCACTGGTCCTGACACCAAGCAGCATCCAATCAACATGGACAATTTTCTGGGCACAAATTCTGGACTTTTCCTGCTCACAGCTTTTCCCGCCTTTGTCAACAGCTTCACCAAGACCTCATTCTTCATCAACCTGTCATTGATGAACCTTTCTTCGGATCCAGCCTCCAGCCTTGCCCCGCTGAAGACTCTACCTTCTTTAAAATTTTCTACGTGTGACGTAACTTTCTGACCGGGACAAATCCAACATGTGTTTCTGACCCAAGTCCAGTTGCGGTCAGCTTTAAGCCTTACTCTTGTCCTGATACAGCACAACCAGTTGTCCACAGGTGGTGCTTTGCACTATTTGGTACTATTTTTACTTGCAGCATTAAACATTGATGTCATTGGTTCCCCTTACTGAATTTTTGTTGTTTTGGTGTGATTTGGTTCATTAAATTATGTTCAATTCTAATAAATCAGAGTGTGATTTTTATTGTGTTGTGTTTTCGAGGTTTATCCTTTTTAATACTTCTAAATGCTTTGGACATTTTCCTAAATTAAGCCTGTCTGTTCTGTGCCATAGCTACCAGGGGTTGAGTTCATGTTTAAATAGCTGACCCCTTTACTGGACCTAAGAAGAATAGTGGCATTATTACTGTGGTGGACTACCATCAATGACAAATGATCCTCTACTTTGTCACAATCAGTATATCCATCAAGTCTAAATATATTCATTATCAATTTTTCCAGTTATCTAAAACGTAGAGAAGATCTGTTTTCCCCAAATTGATTTTCAGTAATCAACTTGGTAAACAGTTAGGAGCATATTTAAGAGCCCCTAGCGCCATTCTAATGCCACAGTAGATCATTTTTAAAGCTAATGTGGCGTTAGAAGGCCTAAAACGCTGCACTATAATTACAAAGTGGAGCAATGCATGCATTGCGCCACTTTGTTACCCTTTGCACTATATTATGCTGCGCCAGGCATAATGTATGCAAAGGGGGCATTCCCCCGTTAGGAGGGGAGGCTAAAAAATGGCGCAACGAAATCTAACAGATTTCGTTGCATCATTTATTTCCGCACTTTTAACACCTGCTCACAGCAGGCATGAAAAGGGGCATGCCATTGAATACAATAGGCCCTTATGTACTCTGCAGGACTAGCGCCAAAACCTAGGCACTACTCCTGCAGAGTACATCTGTAGCATAAAAAAATGACGCTATTGCCCCCTCGCCTGTGCCATGGTGCGCCGTATTTTAAATACGGCACACACATGGTGGCGGTAGGGGGGCACTGAAGGGCACAAGAAAAGTGGAGCTGCACCGTGTGCAGAGCCACTTTTCTTACATTTGCCCCTTATCTTTTACATGTATTTGAACAAATTGTTTGATGACTAGGTCCCATTTTGTCCAAACTCATCACCACATGTTGTGAATGGATACAATAATTTATTTATTTTAGGAGCTGAGAAGAAATAATTATTGTCAATGGCCTTTTGGCCTCCTTTTAGTGTATTCAATCTGGGCTCAAGTGTACAAGTAACTTGGGATCCCCTCTTGTGATTAACAAAATTGCAGAAACATGATCATCCTAGATGTGGGGAGCCATGATTTAGTTTCTGTTGTTAAGTCTAGCATCCAGTTTTAGATGTTCAGTAAACAGGAGTTTTTACGTTTTTATACTTTTTAAAACTTGTTATGCTTTTCATTCACTTTTACAATAGAAATTACTATTGCTTTCACACAAGGGAATACCATCAGAAGCCTATTACGTGCATGCTCTGAACATAGGCTATCAAACAGCTCTAGTGATGGCCCCTACATAAACAAAGGGTTCAGCGGAGGCTCCCCTAAAGCAGAGGTCTGGGAGGAAGCTCAGAAAAATCCCTTGACTCTATTGCAGTATGTCTGACTTTGCCGCCACTCTTCTATAGCCCAGCGCAAGGATATTGGGCATGTCATTTAGAGCCGGACATGGCAAACAAACACTTCCCTTGCTTGTTCTTTTATATTGTTGGTTGTAGGATGAAAGGCAGAGTATCATTCAATCATGTCATGTCATCAGTAGTCAAAGAGTGAAAATGTTGGTGAATTACATCCCTCACATCAGTGGCAAACAATGTGGGCAGCAGTCACTGGACACAAACACAACATATTCAATCTGAAAGCTGCATTCAACAAGAAGGAAAGAGCCAGCTTCATTGTGCTTCATCATATACATTCTGCTTATGGTCAATCATGTTGACAGCAATGGAATTTCTCCCATTGTCTCTCCAACAGAAAGTGACATTCCAGGTGACAGCAATATGATGGGGAATGCTATGTGACCAAAGTTGAGTTAAAATTAGTCTTTGGCCCTGGTTCATTATTGTAAAGGGAATGTCCCTTGCATGGCCCCAGCTTCACATTAATTTAGAAAGCAAGCAAAGGCCTAAATCTGCCTTTGACAAGACCCTTGCCATGGATTTGTCCAGGGCTTGACACAGCACACCAAGTGTGCATTCGATACTGGTAGAGGACTTCTGTCCATGTACCTGAGTTCATGCATGTAGAGTGATGGTGGCAGCATACCATATTCTGTAGACCAGATCATTCTACTGTGTCACAAGAGTGGAGTTCTACTGGTCCACTCATGTAAAGCTTCGATGCTGACAAAAATGCAGATCCTAGAGCTGAGAACCCAAGTGCATGGACGTAAGAGTGTGGTCTGTGAAGAGTGAGTTACACACTTTATGACTGAGTGAACCAGACTGGCACAGGCCTGCAATCTCCATTTTGGAAACCCTGGCCTTTTCATGTGCCTAAGATGGAGGTGAGGGGATCTCTTTCTGATCAATGTTAGGTGTTGTTGTTGAAAGCCGGGTGCCAAATATTCACATCTCTTCATTCCACTGGTGCTCCAGCCTGGATATGACCCTGCTCTGATGAGATTCACTCAATTCTGAGAAGGCCACATGTAAAGAGAACTGACTCAAACCATTCTGAAAGTGCAGAGTAGGAATAAATATCCCTTATCTGCTGAACCTGATTACGACTGGGAGCTGCTGACCCACTTGCGGTTCAAGTTCCAAATTCTCTCTAATTGTGAAGGGGGAGGCTCTGCAAATTAGCCATAGGACTACTGCTCAACCAAAGCTGGAGTCTACCTGACAGTTAGCTTCCCAACAAAGTGAACATCACCTTGAATCTTATCTGGAGGAAGAACTATTTTCTCTGTCCTTGAGCACCTGGTATGTCTTGCCTGAAAAAAAAGAGAAGGGGCAAGCTATCACTACAGGAGGAGCTGACTTCTGGTGTGGACAATAGCACTTGACAAAAGGGCTGTGGGACAGTCCACCAGAGACTCAAGAAGTGTGTGACTGGCATGCTTGGGGCTTGTCACTGAACCTGAGCAGAGGTTCAGTTGACGTGAATTCCCTGTTGTTCTTGCCATTGTATCGCTGGCCCTTGATTGTGTGCCCTAGATGCCTGCACTGCCGAAAACAGTATTAAATTGATTTGCACCACTGGTTTCTGTGCCTCATCATTAAACTTTGCGGATGTGGCTGTAGCACTGGTTGACAGTTGTTCAAACATTTTACACTGCTGAAGGAGAACCCTGTGTGCCTTTGCTTCCCACCCCACTGTGCTCTCCAAAAATACTGAACGTGTGGCTAGCCCCCGGCACTTGTAAACTATGTACTGTGCGGACCACGCCTCCATAATAAGAAGCTGCTGCATTGAGGCCTTCTCACTTTGTCCGGAACAACTGATTGGTTGGCCAAGGGGCTATCCCCCAGCACACTTGTTCGGATCCAATCATTGTTGCCTGAAGCACCTCAAATCTCTCTAGTCGCTGCCCTGGGACCTGCACCTAGAAGGAAGGCTACATCAATTCCTTCCCCTAAGGAGGCCAAATCAACTATCACCAATACTCACTGGTCTGGCAGAGGTATGCCAGCCACAATGGCTGGGCCCATCTGTTACCAATCAAGTAGAGTGAGCTGCCGCCCGAAGAATGCCGCATTCTGCCACTGTCTCCAAAACACTGTCAAATGACCTGCAGAACCGAACAGGGAAGCTGTGTGACAACCACAGACAGGACAAGTTCAGTGAGATGGTAGCACATACTAAGAGTGAAAGGTTGACTAAATGCCCACCATGACCCCAGAGAACAGGTGAGATGCTGAACACTGTATTAGTCCCAAAGACTGCTAATCAAAGCAGAGGGAAGCATTGCAGCCCCACTACTTCCTAATTCTGAAAACCCCATAGTTATTGGGGGATGGAAGGGGCAGAGTGACAGGGGACTGCTTTCCTGGAAATATTAGCCTTGCACCCAGCATATTGGGTATTTGATACTTTTTGTGTTAATGTGTTAGTATTATGTTTCATTGTGAAAGAAAGGACTTGTCTTTTAATAATAGAAGGAGGAGACTGGACCATCACTTTATTACACTGCTAGGTGTCTGTTGAGTGCTGCCCTGTTGTACGCCCGCACTAACCTCCTATGACTGCTTGCCATAACACAACTGTAAGTCACGTGCTGAAAGGGTTGAACGTGGGCCAGTACACAACAACCTCATTTCCCAGGGCTGAGGCCCAAAAGCTCCTGCTTGCCCAGTGGCCACAGAAAGGTATCCGCCAATCAATGACAAGAAACATGGTTGTTAGATTTGAAATGTACAGCACTTGAAGCATTTATGACTAAAGTACTGCATATACTTAATTTAAGTGGCTTTTGGTTAAACTCCTTTAGCCACTGGCTTATTGTGTCATCAGATCCTTCATCCATTGACTTGAGACACTCAATCACATCATAAATCAGTAAACAGGAAGATTTCAGTGACAGTTTTTTTTTACCTGTTTGGGTATTTCCCTCTGCCCCCATCAACCACAATACATTAGAAAATATTTTACACTTGGTGGGCGACATTAGAAAATATTTTACACTTGGTGGGCGACCTGGTAACCTAGGAAGTGAGCACTAATAAAAGCATTTAAAAAATAGATGCTTTAAACAGAAGCGTACTGCATTTCCCATAGTACCCATTTATTAGATGTTTTTGTCATTGTTCACTCTGAGCTAGGTAGGGAGATAGCTTTGGGGGGTTTTATGTAAGGATGCATAATGTCTTTGACTTAACTCTAGCTGCAATCTACATCAGGAGAAGATATCTTTTTCCTAACAGCACATATTTTCTTTTTTTAGCTTAAACAACAATTAAATGGTACCGGTCATCATCGTCTGGAGATTCTAGAGGAGGCTTTGAGGAGTCCCTACTGGTAAGGAGTTATCTAGTACAAAGACAAGTTCTTCACACCTGCAGCACAAGATGAAGCATGTTGAGAAGAACAAGTGGAAGACAAGGTTCTAGCAAATATTCCTGAAAAAAGTCTAACTTGCTAACTGCTTTAATTTGTAGTATCTTCAAAGACAAGTTAAAGAGGATTGCTAGAAGATGCATGATGGATTGTGATCCAGAGGCACATTTGATTTAGCAAGAGATATTTTAAAGAAGCAATGTGTGAAGTTAAATATTTACACAGACCAATGAACCGTTTTTCCATAGCAGAAGGACATTAATGCACTGACATATATAATTAAAAGCTACACTTGAGTGTTACCTTCACAAGATGTGTAGAAAAACATTTGAAAAGAGTTATTCAACTTACCAAAGACTTCGTCTGGATGGTCAGCTTTCACTGCACCTTCTGGAAATATGAACAAAATTATCAGTTATATTAGAAAAGGTTCAGCATCTTCACCACAAATTGAAAAACAACAAGGCACATATGCTGAGGACTACACCGAGATGCAAATAGCCTTCATAAACTATGGCTTTGTAGATGTTACAAAACAATCAGCAAGCACTAATAATTGTACAAAAGACAAATCAGTTCCAGGTAACACAGCATTTGCAACCATGCCAAACAACTGTACAAGGCTGTAGGAAGAGTAAAATTAGGAGAGGGAGCCACATTAATTGATGGCAACTGTGAAAACACTCACATTACATAAAGGATTATATACAACAAACGTCATAAATTTTACCAATGAGTCATTGCAAATAGGAAATTAATGCAATAAATAAAGGACCCAGAGCAGCTAGTTCACACTCTGCAGTATTTGTGAAAATATGCAACAACTTGGATTTACAGGAGTAGTCAAGCAGTCACAAGCATACCTATATATTCTCACTGAAAAAACAAGTTATAGTTAGGTGAACATGTCAGTAAAAACATAACATTTCACACTAAAATAACAGTGAAATTCACCATTTGTAGTTAACTGAAGGAACTATAACTTGCGCCCCTGCCATGAATAGTGCTGCCATCAATTATTTCATTTCAGATATCATCAGAGATGTTATTAGTGATGTCATAGAACATGTGATGAGTGATGTACTATGTAAAGTCATAAGCAACGCATGGAGAGGGTAAGTTATATTTACATCAGTTAACTATAACTGGTGAATTTCGGTGTTCCTTTGAGTCTAAAATGTTACATTTTTACTGAAATTTTCACCCAATTCAACTGTTGCTTTAAACTTTGCTTTTATAAGGGAATGTCTGAGTTTTTAATTTAAAGTTAGATATTATTACATACCATATATACCATCATTTTAACCTAATATTTTTTCAATAATTTCAGAGGTGTTGTTAACATAAAGTATACAAGTGATTTAAGTAATGCAGACCTCCTGGTTTTGTGAAAGTGTCAGGACACCAAAACATAAAAGACAAGCCTATTGGTTTTACCAGGGGGTGTCACAGTCTGCACGTCTCTTACCACCGTAGGCTGCAGTGCTAGCAGGGACTGGCCAAGATGAGGGCGACCCCTTCTAGTAGCCACGGTGCTGCTGACTAGGAAAAATGCCAAGGCAGACCGTACCCCCCAGAAGGAGTCCCAGGGGAAAAACCCAAGGAATGGGAAAAAACCTCTTTCACAGGAACTCCTGAAAAAAATAAAAAGAACAATAAAAAAAAGGCAAAAAATAGAAGTCAATTCCGCAGGAAAAAGCAGGAGCTAGTAGAAAACTGGAAACAGGAGCGAGGATCACCACCAAGACGGAAGTGTTTGCAATGCACGGAAGGAGGGAACTGCAGTGCTTATATACCATGAAACTGGAAGTGACAAACAGGAAGAACGAATGATACCATCTTGGATTGGAAATGGCCACATAGAAATGAATGAGAAAAAAGACCAAGTAGAAAAAGAAAAGGAACAAGGCATGCTGGGAAGACAAACACCAAAGAAGAAGACAATATGGAAGACCAAGAAGAAAGAAGACATGAAGACAGAAGAAAAAGAAGAAAAAAGAGAAAGGACCCAAGTAAGGTAAGTGGGAACTAAGTCAGGGAGCTCGCCAGTGGCCGCGGCGTGACCCAGAGCATGAAATGTCCCTCCTAGGTCAGACCGCAGAACAAAATGCCAAAGGAGCCCCTAAAAATGGGCCACGGTGGTACTGACGTCCCGAAATGCAGACTGCCGGCCCAACGGCAGACCGAAAAAGGGACGCCACATTAGTCCGCGGAGTCACAGTAGGCCCCCTCCCAAGAGCCCCAGGCTTGTCAGGAAAAAGAGAGAAAAAACTGCGAATCAGATCCCCATGAACAGTCACTTAGGGGATAACCTTTCCAGTGAGTCAGGAATTGTAACTTGTTCCGAAAAATGTATGAATCACAGATCACCTCTACCTCATATTCAGGACCGCCTTCCACAGAAAGAGGAGGAAGACATTGAAAAACACCTATGGTAAGGATTGGGAACGAAAGGCTTGAGTAGCGAAACATAAAACACTGGATGAACCTTCCAAATCTGAGGTAAATATAGTCGAACAGCAACTGGATTTAATATTTGGAGTATTCAACAAAAGGACCATAAAAGCGGGGTTTGAATTTGTTTTGACAAAAACGAAAAGGCAGAAATTTGGAAGAAAGGGATACATTGTGTCCTGGCTGGTAAGATGGTGCTGACCGACGTCGGCTATCAGCCTTTCTTTTCATAGCTTGTTTGGAGGCGAAAAGCATAGTACAGATCAGGTCCTGAATATGGCGGAGTCACCAAGCAAATGATGTAACCACAGTAACTGGAGGTGGCACAAAAGGAATTGTTGGGAAGGTCTTGGGATGGAAGCCATATGTGCAAAAAAAAGGTGTAGATCCTGTTGCACTATGCACCGTATTATTATATAAAAACTCAGCCCAGCTACTTTGTGCGGCATTACAAAAACAACGCGAATACTATTGGAGTTCCTGATTCTAGCGTTCAGTTTGACCATTAGTCTGTGGATGAAATCCTGAGGAAAAGAAGACATCAATGTGTAAGGAAGTACAAAAACCTTCCAAAAATGTGACACATATTGGAGTACCCGATCTGAAATAATTACTTGTGGAAGACCATGTAGATGAAAGATAACTTACATGAAAATATGGCTCATTTCTTTGGATGTAGGCAATTTCTTTAAGGCTGTGAAATGCGCTATCATGGTAAATGAATCAACGGTTACCATAATGACATGATTCCCTGAAGAAGATGGTAAAGAACATATGAAATCTGTAGACAGGGTGTGCCATGGAGCAGAGGGAACAGGCAAAGGCATCAATAATCCTGCTGGCTTGGTCTGAGGTGTCTTGGTTTGAGCACATATAGGGCATGATGTTACGAAAGATTTACCATATGTCTTAAGTGTAGGCCACCAGAAAGAAAGTAGGAGCATCTCCTGTTTCTTCTTGATTCCACGATGTCCAGCCACAGGAAAATCATGGCACATCTGTAAAACCTCGGTCTGAACTTTCTTGGTCGGCAAAAATAGAGAGTTGTGATGATAGAAGTAGTCCTGATTCTTTTGTAATTGAGGACTCAAGATATTCCATTCTTCAAGTGGAAGATATTGACATTCTGTCTTAACATGATCAAGAAAGGACTGGGCAACTCTGATGATTCGACTGGGTTCTATTATTTCAGAAGAGGAAATGTTAACGCTTTCTGGATAGCAACAAGATAATGCATCTGCTACTAGGTTCTGAGATCCAGGAATATAGAAGCCCATCTTGCCTTCCGACTATTTCGACATTGCAAATTTCTGAGACATTGTAAATATCAATGATCAGTTCTTGCTTTGAACGGTTCTTTGGTCCCCATTGGGAAATGTCTCCATTCTTTACAGGCAGCCTTGAGAGCAAGTAATTCCAATTCTAACACAGAATAGTTGCATTCGCCTGCAGTAAACATGTGGGATAAGTAAAAGACAGGATGTTCCAAGCCATCGTCTTCATGTTTCTGAACTAAGACCGCACCAATAGCTCTCTTGGAGGCATCAGTGACCACTATATACTTCTTAGTTGTATCCAGGTGCCGTAAGATAGGAGCTTGGGTAAAGGCCCATTTTAGATTTTGAAAGGCCATTTCTGCACTTTCAGCGCAAACAAATCCCTTCTTCAGTTTTTCTCCTTTGATGGTCTGAGTGATAAAACTTTGTTGATGGGCCAAGTCTTGTATGAATTGACGATAGACGTTGGAGAGACCTAGGAAGCATTGGGTTTCCTTAATAGAAGAGGGAGAGGGCCAATCCAAAATATCTTGTACTTTGACTGGATCCATAGCTATTCCTGTCTGAGTGATGCAAAACCCAAGATACTGTACTTCTACCTTATTAAATTCACATTTTTCAGGATTGCAGTACAGCTGATTCTGTCTGCGTCTTTCCAAAACCTAAAGTACATGCTCAGTATGTTGTTCAGGTATGCAAGAATATACTAGAATGTCATCCAGATATATCACCACACTGTGATTCAATAAATCAGAAAACACAGAGTACATGAATCGTTGGAATATTGAGGGTGCGTTTGTTAAGCCAAAAGGCATGACTCTATATCCATAATGGCCAACTGGAGTATGAAAAGCTGTTTTCCATTCATCTCCTTCCTTGATACATAAGAGATGATAGGCGCCCCTCAGATCCAATTTTGTAAACCTCTTGGCACCTTGGACTGCGTTGAGTATATCCATAATAAGAGGTTAGGGATATCGATCCTTGATGGTTATGTTCAATCCACGAAAGTCAACACAGGGACGTAGATCTTTTGATTTCTTTGAAATGAAAAAAAGAGGAGCCCCAGCAGGAGACGAGCAGGGTGCGATCAAACTATTCTGTAGATTATCATCTAGGTATACCTTAAGTACCGTCTTTTCTTGTTCAGTTGAATACATCCGTCCAAACTGAACTACTTCACACAGAATCAAAAGAATGGCACAGTCATAGACCTGATGTAGAGGTAAAACAGGTTTGCTAGGCTTCTGGAATACATCACGGTGTTCTTGATAACAACTTGGTACTCCATGGATCATGTTAATAGAGCAGCTCACATCTTTGGAAAAAAGGTTCAAACGCGAACTGGAGCACAAAATGTGCCTCCTGGGCAACACTGCAGAAGAAAATGGCAAAGGAGCCCCAAAAATGGGCCGCGGCAGTACCAACGTCCCGAAATGCCACGGACCGAAAAAGGGACAATGCGGTAGTCTGCGACATCAGAGGGGGTGTGTAAATGAGTACATATAAAGCAAAACTATTGGATTTTTCAAAAAGTCACCACAATATTTACCAACAAGTTTAAATCAAAGTATTCATTATTATTAAACACATATCAATGATTTTTAATTGTTACACAAATATTTAAAATGGAGCATTTTTATTCAAAACAACTATAAATGTGTATTAAAGGGCCTAATTACAGCCTTGACAGAGGGGTTATGTCCATCACAAATGTGACGGATATCCCATCCACCATATTACGATCTCCATAGAATATAATGGGATCATAAAAGGGCAGACGGGGTATTTCTGTCACATCTCTGATGGAGAAAACCCCTCCGTCAGGGTCGTAATTGGCCATAAGTCTTTAACATTCTTCGGGCTACAAAATGCAGACAAAAGACCATTCACAAGGTATCCTTCACACTCAAGCTGAAGATCATAGAGCTCCAGCATAGAGTACATTAAAAAAAGATGGTAAGCTCTCCTGGGGTCATGGATTCAACGACCCCAGAGACTTGCTGCAAGTTTTGTTTTTAAATGATCCAAGGGGAGCTGTTGAGTTGCCAGAAGCATCCCACAACATTAAAAAAATAAAAGGTTGGTGATGCACCTACCCCTTCTTGGGAAAGCATGAGGAACAAAACATACAAATGGAAAGCCTCAGAGGGCATTTTGGGGCATTTCCTGGAGAAAGCAGTGGATATGAAATGATGCTCTTCTATTATTAGTGCTGGTTAATTTTAATTCTTTTTTAAATTTGGGTACCCCAGTCCCACCCGACAAGTATGTTAAATGCCCCTGTGGCCCTGCCAGTTCCCTGCACTTGCTGACCTGCAGGCAGGAGCTGGTCATCCTTTTGTTTTGTTTTTGGTGTTCCGGTCCCAACCTTTTCTGCACTGCCTTACATTTCTTTGCCCTGGAGGCCCAAAGAACTGATAATCAACTCAAAGGTCTTTTGTGCAAGCTTTATAAAATCTTAAAGTCATTTTGAGGTCCACCTGATAGAGCCTCTCCTACTCATTCATGGGGTGAGGTGGGCAAAGAATGTTGTGAGAGTGCTGGATTCCACAGCATGGAAATCAGTCATTCATTTTGGCAGACAAGCAGCTCTGGACCTCAACACTACTTTGGCTGGGAAAAAGGCAGTGTAAGGCAGCTGAGGTTACCATGCCCAAAAACGCAGTCTTCAGATTCAGCACATTTAGTGGAGGCTGAGCACTGGTTTGAAGGGAGTGGAAGTGTGCATGGGGAAAGAGTACCACATTGAGATCCCACTGTGATATCACAAAGTGTTTGGGAGGAAACATATGAGTGAAACCTTTTAGAAACCCCATCAGAACAGCTGATTTGAATAAAGATGTGTAGTCCTGCAAATGTGAAAAGGCCAAATGGGCTGATAAATAACCTTTATCTGTGCCCACTTAGGTCCTTCCTGGGCACATAACAAAATTAACAATAAGACATCCAACAGGCTGGCCTGTAACAGCCCGTACTGTTGATGTCACACCAGGCTGAACCTTGTCCCAGCTTCCAGAGTAAATAGACTTTGTGGAAATATGCCTAGAGGCAACGCTGATATCCACAACTTTGGGAGGATGTTGAAACTGTCAGTTTCTACACATGGTGGTGTAGACTGCATAGGTTCAGCTGCAGGACTGTGTCCTGGTCCTCTGAAGCGGTAGCCTGATCAAAGAACAGATGCTAATGTTTAGAGTTTACGGGTACCAAACTCTCCCTCCCCAATCTGAAGCTACCAGGGGTTCACTGATATAGGGGCCTAATTACGAGGCTGGAGGTCCTAAGATCACCAGCCTTGGGGTGGCGGTTGGAGTGCTTTGGCGGTCCATTATAAGGTTGCCGGGCGGACCCACCAACTTACCAACGTCTCCGCCAGGACCAGTGATCCTGACAGGCTGACAGTGGTCCTGGCTGTAATCAGCCAGGGTGGTGATGAACTCAGCACCGCCCAGCTGATTACAACCTTGTCCTCTGCCAGCCTTTTCATGGCAATCTGACCGCCATGAAAAGGCTGGGGAGAACAAGCTCAGGGGGCCCCCACACTGTCTTTGCCCACTGCATGGGCAGTGCAGAAGTCCCACTGCCTAGCACCCTTGAAATCTTCAGTGTCTGCTGTGCAGACAGTGTGCATTTCAAGGGTGCTAGTGCACCCTGTGGTCAGAAGCATTGCCACCAGCTCAATTATGAGCTAGGAACAATGCTGCTGCAGCTTTCCCACTGGGCTGATGGGGTGGGAACCTTGGTTCCCATCCGTCAGCCCAGTGGAAAAGCTGTAATAGGTTGGTGGGGAGACCGCTAAACTCGTAACCAGGCCCATAATATCGAAACCATAACTATCATGCTACCAAAATATTGAGTCAAAAATATCGATCATATTGTGAGATGGATAACCAATTTTATCTTTGTACTATTCTCTCCTGTTTTCGCTGGGACCTATAATGAGGTACGGTTAAGAGCCCCCTTAGGGGAGCCCACCAGGCATTGCAGCACCAGCCTGGTGAAGAGCGTTCCCGATGATGAAGCCAGTCATCCATTGACATGCATGAGGGTCCCACACTCTAGTAATTTCTGGTCCTCTGGTTGGCCTAAACTTTTTTGGAACAATGTACTGTTTGTATTATATACTTATTTAAACACACTGTTATACATGTATGAATATATTTTTATGTACAGATTTATAATGTAAAACTCTAATGAAAAATATTCACTTTAATTTATATTAAGGTTTTCTATTTTTTTAAATGTACTACTATAACAAGTATATTTATTTATATATATACATATATATATATATATATATATATATACATATATTATAATAAAAAGAACAACTAAAACAAATAAACTTGAAAAACGTTAACCTTTAATATTTATTATACATAAAAAGTAAACAATACATAATATGGGGCATATTTATAAGCCCATGGCGCCACCTAGTGCTACATTAGTGTTATTTTTTTTTAAGCTAATGTAGCCCAACGAGGCCAAAAATCGTGTGCCACATTTACAAAGTAGCGCAATGCATGCATTGCACCACTTTGTAACCCTTTGTGCCACATTGTGCCTATGCCAGGCATAATGCATACAATGGGGGCATTCTCTCGTTACGGGGGCCGAAAAAATGGTGCAAGGAAATCTAAGAGATTTCCTTGCGTCATTTTTTATGGCACTTTTAATTCCTGCTCAGAGTAGGCATTAAAAGGGGGCTGCCATTATTTATAATGGGATCCTACTTACTCTGCAGGAGTAGCGCCAATATTTTGGCACAACTCCTGCAGCATACATCAATGGCACCATGAAAAATGATTCTAATGCCCCCTACCCTGCGCCATGGTTACGGCACACACATGGTGGCGGTAAAGGGCGCAAGAAAAGTGGAGTGCCACTTTCCTTAAATATGCCACTATGTTTTAAAAAAAATATTGCAAAAATCACATACATTTCTATAAATAAAAATATAAAATTAAGTACACAGACACATAATGATAATATATATTTAAACAATATTAACAAAACTATTACATTCTAGAAGTAATAAATATACAATTTCCACTCCAGTAGGTGCAACAGTAGAGAGAGCGTTAAGACTGAGGAAGGGTATAATTTACTATTCCAACTCCAGTCTGTGCACCAGTAGGAAAAGCATTGGACTCAGAAGGGGTAAAAATTACTATTCCCACTCCAGTAGGTGCAACAGTAGAGAAAGCGCTAAGACTGCAGAGGGGTAAAATTTACTATTCCCACTCCAGTCAGTGCAACAGTAGGGAAAGCATTGCTCTCTGAAAGGGTACAATTTACTGTTCCCTCTCAAGTCGGTGCAACCATATGGAAAGTGTTGGACTCAGCCGGGGTAACATTTATTGTTCCCCCTTCAGTTGGTGCAATAGTAGGGAAAGCGTTAGAGTCAGGAAGGGTAAAAGTTATTATTCGCACTCCATTACCCGCAACAGTAGGGAAAGTACTTCACTTCAAACACATGCCATATTTTAATACATGTACTAATTGAATAAAAAAATATAAACTATTAATATAAAATATATATATATATGCACACACACAGTTTATAAACAAATAAACAATTTACATAACTATACATTTTGTGATAATTATTAGCAAATAAAAACATGCTATAATTTAATTACATTTCTGCACTAAGGGCCAGATGTAAGTACTTTCTGAATTGCGACTCGCAAATTGCGAGTCAGAGACTCGCTATTTGCGAGTCGCAATTCAGAATGTAGGATGGTGTCCCTGACTCCATCTGCAACTCGCAAGGGGGTCACAAAGGCCCACCTCATTAATGTTAATGAGGTGGGTCGCAATTTGCGACCCCTTTGAGACTCACAGCACTCACAGGGATGGTGGCCTGCTGGAGACAGCAGACCACCATGTCTGTGACTGCTTTTAAATAAAGCAGTTTTTTTTTTTTGTAATGCAGCCCGTTTTCCTTAAAGGAAAATGAGATGCATTACAAAACTAAAAAATGAAACGTTTTCGTTTCATTTTTTCAAAGCAGGCATGGGGACCCCTTCCCTTTTGCGAATGGCTAGCACCCATTTGAAATGGGTGCCAACTGAAATTGTTTTGCGACCGCGTTCGCGGTCACAAAACAATACAGCATTGTGCTGCGACTCGCAATTAGGAAGGGGAACACCCCTTCCTAATTGTGACCCGCAGTCCCATTTTGCAAATTGGTAACCAGGTTACTGACTCGCAAAACGGGAATTGGGCATCGCGATGTGCTTTTTGCACGTCGCAAGCAGCAAAATTAGCTGTTTGTGATGTGCAAAAAGTTTTGAACATCTGGCCCTTAATTCCTACATACTTAGTAGCCGAAATTTAAATTATAACTAACATAAAAAATTATAACACAATTAACATATTAAGTAACAAATAAAAAAAAGAATAATTAATTTTGAATTATTACTTAACTTCCCACCTTATCCACCTAAAAACACAACACACACCTAATATATACCATAAAATATTTATTTATTAAATAATTTGCATAATTCAAAAAAATATTTTAATCAAAATTACAAACTAATTACAATTTATTATTTACTAAAATAATTTTCCACCCTATATCCCTACAAACCCAACAACCCACACCTGAAATATAACTTAAGAAATATAACTGAACAATGTACAAAATAATCAATTATTAATTATTTCATAAATAATTATTAATCGATTATTACTTAACTTCCCACCCTCTACCACTACAGACCCAAAAACCTGCACCTAAAATATAACTTACAAATATCTGCACAATGTATATAATTATCAATTGAATAATTAATAGTAAATAAAAAAATAATTAATTAATTGTACTTATTTAACTTCCCACCCTGTACGCCTATAAACCTCAGAACCCGCTACAATAGTATAAATTACTATTAACAATTACATTAAGGGGGTCATTATGACTTCGGCGGATAGTTGCACTGTCCGTCGAAATCCCGACGAGCAGGTTGCCGCCAGTGCGGCGGACTCCCTGCGGGTCCCATTACGAGTTTCCCCCTAGGTCAGAAACAGAGTTTCTGCCTGCTGGCCCAGCAGGAAATGGATTACAGCATTGCCTCTGACTCGTAATAGAGCAGGCGGCAATGCTGTAGTGCACCATCACCTGTCGCAAAGTTCACTGTTTCCAAGGCAGACAGTGAAATTTGTGATGGGGCTGGCCAGGGGGGCCCCTGCACTGCTCATGACAAATGCAAGGGCAGTGCAGGGTCCACCCGGGGCACCCTGCACCACATCTAGGGGGGTCGTAATCCCCAGGGCAGTTAAGGAGGCCATTCCCCAGCGCCATATTTACAAAGTTGCGCAATGCTTGCAATGTGCCACTTTGAAACCCCTCGCGTCACATGGGAGGCCTAGAAAAATGATGTTAGTGAAATCTACAAGGGCAGGCGTTAAAGTGACAAACCCACTGTAACCTATGGGCCTCCCTTAGTGTTTTGCTGCACGAGCGGCATCTTTTAAGGCACTAATGCTGCAAAGCGCCACAATAGCATCATAAATTATGATGCTATTGTGGATACAACCACCATGGTGTGCCATATTGTAAATACGGTGCAACCATGGTATTGTTAGATGGGACAAGGTTGTAGCAGGAAAAGTGTCAAGAAAAGTGGCACATCGGGACGGATGCACCACTTTCTTGTACATCTGGGCCAAAATGTATCTTGGCACAGAACCCAGGACCCCACCCCATCCTTTTTGTTGCAGTACCTCATGTAGGTGGTGTTATCCATTGCAGCTTACTGCGGCACCTGGATGGATTCCAATAGGATCCCCTGATGCTGGGCCTGCTGAGACTTTAAGTTCCACAGCAGGTTTTGCATATGCACTTGGGATAGTGAAAGTGCTTCATGCAGGGTCCAAGATGCCCAGAAGTCTCAGAGTCACTCTTGCTGAGACCCAGGACTAAGGCTTAAACATCAGGATTATAACCTGAAAGTCCTGGGCATATTATGGTAGAGGGAAGGCCAGAAAGTGCACTGACCCAGGATGGATCCAATGAGAGGGAGTCTCTGCAAAGCAGTCAGTTGTGGCATTGGAATATTGATAGTGAACTCCAGCAATGTCAGGAGGTTTGCTGTTGTCTGGAGGTTGTCTATTTCTGACTGTGTTAAACCCTACTTCAACAGACAGTCATTGAGGTAGGGAAAACTGGAATCCTTGCCCTCCAAAAGTAGGTTGCAACTTCTGACATCACTTTTGTGAACATCTGAGGGACACTGGTGAGGCTAAAGGGGAGCAAAGCAAATTGAAAATGCTTCTGCCCCACCTTGGACTGCAGGCAACATCTGTGGGATGGCAGGATGGGTATATGAACACAGGCATCCTGCAAGCCCGAAGCGTCAACATCCAGTCATCTATATCTAGGGCAGACAAAACCCAGACTGCAGAAACAAGTTGAATTAGTCCTTCTGCAAGAAGGCATTCTGAGAGCAGGGATCTAACACAGGACATTTGGCATTCATCAGTACAGGTAAATAGAAGTAGTAACAGCCACCCCATAACTGGAGCCAGGATGTGCACAAAACAGGGCACTGTTGAGAGTGCCAACGTGGGTGACAAATGGTGGGCAAGAATGCTGTACAGAGAGATTGCCAGTGGTTTAGACTATTTATAAACATACCTCCCATCACCTTTTGGGTGCCTGAACCTGGAAATAATGTATATTTTTAGTCAAGCTGCAAAAGACAGGCTTGCAAATGGGTATTTCATGACAAATATAAGGTTCCTGGACTATTGTCAGAAGCCAGCTTTTTTGTATCCAAAAACTCTATAATCACATTGCATTTACCGATCTTACGAACTTGACACCGACACTCACAAGCTTAATAGTCTCCACGCTTTACATCCTCAGTAATCAATTTCAGCATCTTTTCACATTGTAAATGTTCTCTTTTTCTAACACTTTTATTTTATTGGCATTCCAACTCAAGCAGGCATAACATGATACTTTTTTTACTCAGTGCAAATTTTAGCAGTGGTGCAAGTAGACGCAGTCTAAGCTTACACTTTGTTGAGCCTCATGCATTTCTTGTTGCGTTTGCATTATCGCCAAAGAATATTACTCCTCCTTTGGGGTATTGGTATTAGTTAATTGTTCAGATGAACTGTTTAGGAACCATGATTGGGGGGAGCGAAGATATAAGAAATCATGCTGTGTATGACCAGTGTACAGTTTTCCAGCAGGTAAATATACATGCCATCTGAGGATTGCTAATCAACTTCACTAGTTGAGTTATGAAAAACCAAAGAATAAACCAACGATATAGGGATCTGGTAATTTGCCCATGGTCTATGTATATGTGTAAACAATCAGTTTAACAACATCAAGGTTATGTTACATCATTTATGCAGTATCTTTGCATCGGTCTGTGAGGATGGTTCCCTAAGTGAGGGGGGGGCAGAGGCAGCGATTCGTTCATGTGTCAATCTCCTTGAGATCCTTTATTTGTCCCAGGGGTGCCCATCCCACATACCATTCCTACTAAATTGTTGTATTGCTCCCTGCATCATTTCCCGACATCTGACTCTACTCTCGCAGCAGTGTTTTCCCAGCTATTGATGACCTCCGTCCACAACGGGGCTAGGGGCCTGCGCCTCATCCCCCTGCTTACTTCCCTTCTCAGAACTCTCTCCTCTGTCCTCCCCCATCTTGCTACATCTAGTGTCCAGGCTAGTAAGCTGGGTCCCCTATTATGTTTCCATGCCATTGACACCCTTCGCTTAGCCAGCAACAGGGCCAGGTCAGCAACCTGTTACCAATTGTTTGGGGGCGTGGCTCAGCAAACACACCCAGAAAGCATGTCTCTATTGTGGTCTCTAGTTGTCTACTCAGCACATGGTTATTTTTTGTATGACCCCTTCCCAGAATTCTTGCAGCTGTGGGCCTCCCCATGTCATATGACCTAATCCTGCATCAGGTAAGTGGCACCGTGGGCAACCTATCTTACTTCCCCATAGATGATCCTCAACCGATGCGGGGTAAGGTAAGTCCTATGAGCGTAGTTATATTGTATATATTTTAGTCTGATGTTTCGAGAGACCGAGGTTGCATATGCCAAAGTTTTGCTCCAATCTGTGTTGGTTGGCGAGGGGCCTGTTTAAGTCCACCTCCCACTTGGCCCCCGGAGAGCATCTAGCGGGTTATGTACCACTGCCAATAGCGCCTTATAGAACCGGGAGACCAAGTGTGAACCCTCACAAAATAGATAGCATAGTTTGTAGGACCTTGTGTGTAAGTGGTTCACCCCCTACGTCTCTCCAGAGGTCCAGAATAGCCCCCACCATCGTCTCATAAGTCAGAAACTGCTGCAAGGCAATCCAGTCTGGTCCACAAGATCCCCAAACGGGATCAACATTCCCTGGCTAGACAGCGCACCTAGTGTATGTAAGTCTGTAGCCGTCCAGTAGTCAAGTTGTTTTTTTGTGAAGCCGGAGGGTAGGTCTCCATGAGGGATCCCCACCAATGGCATAGCTGGTGCATAGGGGACCTCTGTGTTTGTTCTTCTGAGAACCCTCCGCCAGTTGGTCATGGCTGTTGCCAGCAATATTCCCCGCCTCGGGCTCCGTGGTTTCTGCGCAAGCAGCCCGGCCACCAGTCCACTACTACTGGGGTCCCCGGTCTACTATCAGTTCCATAAGCCCCACCCCACTGAGCCATCACGCAGGCCATTGCAACTGAGCCGCTAGAAACTAAAGCTCAAAGTCTGTGACTCCAAGCAATCTAGCGTCAGGAGGTAGACGTAGAGTGGCCAAGGCCACTCACTGTTGTCCGCCATCCCATAGTAATTCGCTGAGTAGCGCATCTAATGGACCAAACCAAGAGGCCGCCAGGGTAATGGGCAGGTTGGCAAAGTTATTCAGCAGCCTGGGAAGCATCACCATTTTAATGGGAGATACACGCCCCATAATAGGCACGCAAAGGGAGCTCCAGAAGGCAACGTTGACCGCAATGCTTGGATTGCTTTTCCCAAGTTGCCCTCCCTGAGATCCTGCAAATCTTGATAGATGTGGATGTCCAGGTAGCAGAAGGTAAGTGGAGTCCAAGTCACCTCCTCAGGGCAGGAAGGCGTACAACCCATTCCATGAATCATTGGAAAGACACAAGTCTTTCTTTTATTTAATCGAAGGCCAGAAAAGGCACCAAATTTGTCCAGCAATTGGAACACTTGGGCGAAGCGTGGCTGGATCATTTTTAAGGTAAAAACTAGGTCATCTGTGTATAAGGAAATTATGTGAAATTGTCTGCGGCGGCATATTCCCCATTCTCAGGCCTTATCCCGGAGTCTCGCCGCCAGTGGTTCTATGGCGATGGCGAACAGCAACGCTGATTAAGGACATCCCTGTCAGGTTCCTCTGTGTATATCATAGCTACAGGAGATCGTCCGTCATGTATTGACACGCACAGTAGGGTTCCTAACCC
Organism: Pleurodeles waltl; assembly: GCF_031143425.1. Lineage (NCBI taxonomy): Eukaryota > Metazoa > Chordata > Amphibia > Caudata > Salamandridae > Pleurodeles > Pleurodeles waltl. The sequence goes on from NC_090449.1 coordinate 947,694,618, forward strand.
AATTGCCCTAAGCATCGCCCATACCCATCTTTGACGCGGTAGCCCCAGGAAAATCCCAGCTCACTGCGTCAAAGGCTTTTTCAAGATCCACCGACACAATCATTGCTGCCGAATCAGAAGGATGAAAATCATCGTAAAGCAGGGAGTACAGACTACGGAGGTTATTGGAGGTGCTATCGGTTGGAATGAGGCTATTCATATGGGGTAGCAATCGCACGTCAAGTGCCTTACTGAGGATTTTAAAATCAATGTTAAGTTTGGACAAGGGCCAGAAGTCAGTAACCCTCCTATCAACTTGCTTAGATTTGAGCAAGGGGATCACCATGGCCTCCCTTGTTGTGGCCAGCAACATCATGTTCTCATAGGCTTCGGTGTACATCTCCTCCAACCTTGGAGCCAAGATGTCACAGCTCAATTTATAGAACTCTGAGGGCAAGTCATCAGCGCCCGAGGTCTTACCGGTTGCTAACATTTTAATGGCTATCTTGATCTCTCCCACTGTTATTCGTGTACCCAACGCATCTCTATCCGCATCAGAGAGGACACTCCGAGGCAGTGTGGACAAGAAGTTCTCCCTCTTGTCGGATGAGTCCACCAGGAAGGGACTGTGCAAAGATTTATAATAAGCTGTGAACTCATCACTGATCTGGGTAGGTGCATAGATAGTGTCACCCCCCTGGTCATCAGACGAGTAATCAGTGTCCCTCCAGCCTCTGGGAAAACCAACCATGCCAGTAGCCTCCTCGTCTTTTCTTCTTCCTCATGCACTTTGGCTATTTATGTCTTGTAGTTGTGACACCTAAGACATTCTAATGCTGTAGGATATTTCCCTCTGACCTCCAGTAATGTCGCCTGTGTTTCTGGGATGCCATCCAGGTCATTATCATGTCGATGTAAGTCGACCTCCAAATGTGAAATGTCCCGTTCATGGTCTTGTCTGATACCCACAGTCTGCCCGAGGCAATGACCCTGCTCTACCATTTTTAGGGCCTCCCATTCAACACCTCTACTGGGCGTCGACCCCGGGTTCAACGTCAAGTATTCCGTCAACCTGTGGAGCAGTACTGTACGATAGACGTCATCCTCTACTGCTGCAGGGTGCAAGCACCAAGTCGGGATGGGTTGGTGAGGCTCCATTGTGGTCAGGTGGATCAACAGCGGGCTATGATCAGATATAGTCTGGCCTAAGTATTCTGAGTGTGTAACCGAACCACTAAGGGAGGCTGAACAAAAGATGCAGACTATTCTGGTGTGCACGCGGTAGAGGTACCAGGTTCTAAAGGCGCCAGATAGCTGCCAGTTCCCAATGGGAGATCCAGGTCGACATACCCGCTGCCACTCTAATAATTGCTGCCCCTCAGACTGGTGGGGTTGAACGGTCTAGAGCGGGGTCTAACACTCCATTAAAGTCCCCTCCAAGTGAAAATGGAACACTAGTAAAGTGCGCTAGCTGGGCAGATAATGAGTGTAGGAACTGGAGCCGGTCCTGGTTTGGGGAGTAAACACTACCCAGGAATAACGGTCACCCATAAAGTCACCCCTCTACTAAAACATAGCGGCCCTCCTTATCTGCATCAATGGTAGTGGCCTCAAAGGGTACTCCCGCTTTTACCCTTATTGTCGCTCCCCTTGCATATGCTGAGTATGTAGTTGCAAACATCTGCCCTTGCCAACGCCTTCAAAGGCGATCCGTTTCCACCTGGGTGAGGATTCCTGCAACATGGCAATATATATCCCCCTACGTTTCATATAGGGAAGTATCTTGTGGCGCTTTGCTATCGAACCCATGCCCCAGACATTCCAAGACATTATTTTAGAAGAAAGGTGCGTCGCAGCCATACCATCAAAGAGAATTACCAGGGAACATGTACCTCCCCTCTTCACAGTTCCCCACAGGGCACTCCAATAGTGCGTTATGGATTTCTAAGTGACCACAAGCTAGAACAAGCAATACAAACAACCCCCAACTCCCTATCCCAAGAGCAGACAAGCATCTGCTGACAGCCCAAACCATGGTAACAATTATATAAACATGTTGTATCATCATCCAACTGTACTATCCGGTCATTGATCTGGGGGCCGGCACCAGGAGCTTAAGAGCAATCTGCTCGAACCCCAGCCTGCCCGCATCGCAGGTTTATGAACCAATCAGGTCTGAGGATGGAGAGGGCCCCATGGATTCAGACAATGTCATCCGACATCGGAGGTGTCATGTGGGGAACTCCTCCATCACATTGACCGCCGAGTCTATATCGGAGGAGTCCCCCATGTACAAAGTCTCAGGCCCGACCCTTGACCTTCATCCGAACTTCTTGCCTCAGTCAAGGAGGCCGCCGCCTGGAGCGCCGCCCTTTTCCCCTGGTGAGCCTGCTGGTTTGTGGGCTTTGTCACCTTTTGGCTGCCTGTGGAAACTCGTGGGTGTCTTCTCTTGCCACGTCATTGAGGTGGTTTGCATTCCATGTGTTTGGAGCCCATTGTGCCTGCACGATATGACTCGAGCCAGGTCCATGCTTCATCAGGTTCCTGAAAAAAGTGGGTAGTGCCATCTAAGATGATCTTCAGCTTAGAGGGGAACAGCAGAGAGTAAACCTTCCTCTCGTAGGGCCCGTTTCACTCCCAGGAAGGTGGCTTGCCGAGATTGGACCACCATGGTGAAGTCTGAAAATGAGGTGGCGTGGCTGCCTTCTTCCTGGAATGGGCCTGCTTCACAGGCTTTCTACAAAAGCAGGTCTCTGTCCCGGTAATACATGAGTTTTGCCACTATTGGTCGGGGTGGCCTCCCCGGCTCCGGTCTGCGAGTCTGGACCCTGTGTGCTCTTTCAAATGCAAAGAACAGTGTGAGGGGGCCTCTAACCTATGAGCGTGCACAGCCAGGTCTTCAGATAGGCCACTGCATGAGGTCGTTCCACACCCACCGACATTCCAACTATTCGCACATTATTGCGCTGACTGCAGCCCTCTGCATCCTCAGCACGGTGCTCTAGTCTCTGAAACTGTTCAGAGAGGTGGGTAACCTGGAAGAAGGGCCCAGTGCGTGGGCAGAAGCTACTCAAGGGTCGTTTCAGCAGCTTTCACCCTATCAGCCAGTTGATGGTCCGTTCGTAAGTGGCTTAGTTCAGCGGAAACCTTTCCAATCTCCTGGCTCAGAGTCGCTTTGGTATCCTCAATCACCCCTAGGATCTTGTTCAAGGTATGCTGCATAGTGGTAGGGGTCAATTTCTCCCCATCATCATTGTTAGTCATCTTGCGGGCAGGCGCCAGAGCTGCCTGGGGTGCCCCACGCGATTTAGGTCTGGGTTTCCCCATAGCTGGATCTGGAAGCAGCCGGAACCTGCAGCAAGGCTGCCCCACGTCCAGCATCCAAAAGAGCGGATAGACCACTCAGCACAGGGCTCTATTAGCTACCCGTCTTGCAGGTCTTTCCATGTGATGCGAGAGCCCCCCAGTCAGGCCCAGCAGAAGAGGGTCAAACCAGCATCTCTGCTGTCTCTCAGACACATGTTGGCGCAATGTCCCATTTCATGTACCAGGAGGTCCCCTCAGGCCACCAGTTATGTTTCATCCCCTCTATCGCACCAACCGTCGCCTGCAGGTCTTCCAATTAAGGGCCAGCTATAAGGTGGTGTGTCATCGGGACAGCCAGAAGGCAAAAAAACCCTTGGTTACATTATTTGCACCAATGCGATTTCACACTGCAAACACTTCAACAGAGTCCACCCTCTGTCACTGCTCGCACTGACCAATCATCCAAGCAGAGGGAGATATGGGGCTACTCCAGCAGGGGGGCCAATCTAGGCACTCCCAGCTCATACTAGTGGGGGTGGGGCAAGGAGCACACCTCACCAGTCCCTCCTCTTTGGGGCCCCTTTACCAAGGTCTTTCTTCCCAGGGGACCAGGCAAAGTCCGTCAGGCTGGGAGCCTCCTACGGTGTCCCAGCAACCCTCTCACCTCACTGCTGTGGGTCCGCGGTCCCAGGCTCCCGCGCATCTCGTGTTCAGCCCAGGAAGGAGGGGTAGTGCCTTGCGCCCAGGGCCCCCCCACGTCACCACTCGGGGAACGAGCAGGGCAGGACTGCACCGCCGCCACAGCGGCACCCGTTTCACTCAGGTGGCCGCAGCACGCCTCTGCGAACCACTCCGGCAGTCAGCCGCCCCCCAGTCACCGGGGAGTGCATACATGCCGCAGGCTCCTTTTCTTCATCAGCCACTCTCCACAACAACGGCCAGCTCTGCAGGCATGGCCAGGCCCCCCCAATTGGCCTAGGTGCTTGTCTTTCTGATGGGGCCACCAGCAGCATCTGGTGCCCCTTGGACCTCCGTCCTCTGTAGGACCCCGTGCATGTGGGCCCCTCCTTCCTACAGTGCTATTGCCCCCGCCCCCGGCAGCCAGGATATATCAGGATGATTTGGCGGGCCAGCTCGGAGCTCAGGCACTAGGCAGCCACCATCTTGGTCGGGCAAGCTCAGACAACATAGAACTTTTTGTTACATGTATTTTGTATAGCACACAACTCAGCCGGAAGGGTATCCTAGCACCCTTTACTCAGTTTCTCTGCTGGTCTACTTCTCAGCTTATTTTGATATAACCAAATCTTGTCCTCTGGCCCCAGGATTATTTGGGTTTATTCGTCCGATGTGTGGTGTAGACCAAAGAGGTAACTGTCATATCCCATTGCACTTCCAAAGTTTAAATTGGAAAAACCTTCTATAATAAAAAAATGCAATCATTTACTGATGTAACGAGGCATAGAAGGTAATAGAATATTACCCTCTAACCCCCAAATCAGGCAAGCACTCGATTATCACTGCTTCTAATCACACAGAGGTATTCTCCAATTGTCACTGTGTGACTCAGGGATATCACATAGCTCATCTAGAGCATTCTGAATGATAGAAAGCATGCAAGAGTGGATAATTTAATCTCCCATAAGGAATATGGCTGCCCGCCAATGTAATTCCGCCATCAGGCCACACGGGTGGCCTGAACCTCTCAGGACCGCCAGGCTGCAGTCTGGTGGCAGCCTGGCAGTGTCGGCTGTGAGACCATGGCAGCTCCGCCATGGTCATAATGTGGCGGTCGGACCACCACCGTGACCCTGGTCATAGTGACCCGCATAATTTTATCAGTTACAGCAGACAGAGTATTATCATTCTGTGAGTCAGATTAGAGCAACATCTGAGCTCAATATACAGTCTTTAAACATTAACAGAATCACTTTGCCCAATGTAAAAGTTCAAGGCGCAATATGGCGCATTCCTGTCCTTTCCCTCTGCGCTTGCACCCTTTTGGCAGCCTAGCACCAACCCAGGCACCTTTGCACCATGGTGCAAGAGTTCCTGTGTTAAATGCAGGATTGCTTTTGTGTAGAAAGGACACCTTCCTGCACAGGAACAATCCTGAGAGTCATTTTCCTCTATGTGTGCTGAAAATAAACATATTCCTTTTCATTACGCCTCTCCTGCGGAGGCATATCTTTTTGTCGCTTTGCCAGGTTTACAAGTTCTTGTAGATCTGAGAATGCATAAAAATCCATGGATGTTGCATGGGAACACCCACGCAACACCTATGGAAACTCCTCCCTGGCGCAGAGTAATGTAATACAGCAATTTGCACTGTGTTACATTACTAGAAATGTATTAAGCCACGCCGGGCCACGCATTCCACTTAAGGTTTGTGTTGCTCTAGTACCATGTTGCGTGCTGCAAGACTAAAAAAACCTGGCCATAAATATGACCCTAAGGGACATACTTATACTTGTTTTGCGCTGAATTTGCACCATTTTATTATGCAAATTCAGTGTAAAACTGCTAAAATCAGGCAAAGGGGGAGGAGGGGTCAAATAATGGTGCAAATTTAACGGCTGGTTCAGGGCAGGCGTTATTGGACCTATGGGTCTATTCCATGGTGGAACACCACGGACTAAGCCCACAAGTGCCCTCCCCAGGCCCTAGGGACTTCCCCACCCACACCAGAGGGACAGCGGAGGATGGGGGACCCCATCCCAGGTAAGTATAGGGAAGTACAGGTAAGTATTATTTTTTAATGCTCCATTGGTGGCCCTGAAATGGGCCCCCTACATGGCATTGGGTGCCACTGGAAGGAATGAAGGCCGTCGCCAACTTGATGGAGAACAGTCGCCTGAAACTGAACTCAGACAAGACGGAGGTCCTCATCCTCGGCTCCACCCCCTCTGCCTGGGATGACTCCTGTTGTCCGGCCACACTGGGAGCCGCACCGATGCCTACGGACCACGCACGCAACCTGGGTTTCATCCTGGACTCATCGCTCTCCATGACCCAGCAAGTTAACGCTGTCTCATCCTCCTGCTCCAACACCCTCTGTATGCTCCGCAAGATCTACAGGTGGATCCCCACAGAAACCAGAAGGATGATCACCCATGCCCTCGTCAGCAGCAGACTGGACTACGGCAACGTTCTCTACGCGGGAACCACAGTCAATCTCCAGAAAAAACTGCAACGCATAAGGAACACCTACGCACGCCTAATCCTCGACATCCCCCGCCACAGCCACATCACAGCCCACCTGAGAGACCTGCACTGGCTCCCTGTCAACAAGAGCATCACCTTCAAGCTCCTCACCCACGCTCATAAAGCACTCCACAACGCCGGACCAGCATACCTCAACGAACGACTCACCCCAAACCTACAGCTCCGCTCTGCCAACGTCGCTCTCACCACTGTTCCACGCATCCACAGGACAACAGCCGCGGCAGATCATTCTCCCACCTTGCAGCCAGGACCTGGAACACCCTCCCCATCCACCTGCCGCAGACCCAGGTCCTGCTGACCTTCAGGAGACACCTCAAGACCTGGCTGTTCGAGCAGTAGCAGCTCCCCTACTCTCCTACCACCCCCACAGTGCCTTGAGACCCTCGCGGGTGAGTAGTGCGCTTCACAAATGTATTGATTGATTAATTGAATGACCATGCTCAGAGGACCCTGGTTCCCTGTGCTGGCCACTGGGGTGGTGGGCATGCCTTTTCTAAGACAGGAGTCATGTTGTATGGATGATTTTGCGTCAAAAAATGACGCTAGGATGGTTAGAGTTTAACCTGCCTAATGTGATTTTTTTGTGCAAAACACCCTTTTCCCATACCGCCAGCCCCTCCTGGCTAACGTCATTTTTTTCTTTTTTTTACACTAGCCTAACCTTTGCTCAGAAATGGTGCAAGCCGGTGCTAAAGGTTTTGGTGCAAAACTGCGTTACTGCAGTTTTGCACCAAAAAGAATAAATATGCTCATAAGTTTGTTACAACATGACAGTGATTTCCAGCCATTCTCAGAAGCATATATTTCTTCATTCTTCCAGCAAACTTTCACATTTCTAGATCAAGAAATCCTGTTCTTTGGCTATAGTTCACAAGGGATTTCACTTCTCCTAATTTTGTTTCAACGTTAGCTAAATGATTTTAACAGTGAAGGTCGCACAGGCTCCAATTCAGTGTAGTATTTATGTACTACCTACAAGACATGCAATGAAGATTTTGTTGAACATGCTATGACACATGATACAACTTATAATCCATCTTCTAGAAGTTCCCGCAATAAAATAAACCATCAAAGAGAAAGCAGGAGAAAGGCTGATAAAAACAATGATAACTGTAGAAGTCCATGTTACTCTTCTCTGAAAGACCATTTGTGAATAGACCATGAAGGTGCCTAGGAGTAACCACTCTGATGCAATTTTACTCTCACACCTACGAAAATTCTGATGTCAAGATTCCCCTGGCTATACCATGTTGTATTTAACTGTGGGCAAAAAAAAAAAAAATTTGTTTGTTTATTCATTCATTAATTTCCCTTTGAAACATCACACACAATCCATGCAAAACCATTGTTCTTCGTCTATCTGATCAAAATTCCCAGAGCTTTGGGTACATCAATGTGCATGGAGTAAAACTGAAAACACACGAAGTGAAAGGAAACATTGATGAGTAGTTTGTATATCCTTCACGTCATGACTGAGCAAAAACAATCAGAATTTGTGATGCTGTAGTCCACTGATGCACTAATGAAACTGATGACATAAATGAGCGCCAAAACCGATGTTCCATGCGTGAAAAAACTGATTGCTTACCCAAAGATTGTATTCCTCCACTTGAAAAGCGCTTTCCATGGAGTCACAGTCTTAAAATACTAGCCTCCAGTAGCAGAACCTCGGAACTCTTTGAAAAAGGAATGTGAAAAACAAAAAAAAAAACAAATGCGGTACACCAGTCCAAGATTCAGCATCTCTTTTAATAAGCAATCCCACATTTAGATGTTTTATCTCTAGCTCTATACTGTGAATGATGCTGAGGGAAAATAATGATTTTTAAACCTTCTTGACAGCACTCCTAGCACTATGTTCACAAATACCACATTAACATAAAGACATTATTGAACAGAAGAGTCATTTTAAATTGTGCACCTGATATTTAAGCAAATAAACAGCATGCAACAGAGCCACACATATTTTGAAAATATTACGAATGCTTTTACTGGTCCAGACTACCAATGAGGAACAGAGAAACAATTGCACATAGTGATGGTTACCAAATGTGATAAATCACGAACTGTAATTGCACATTTAATATTTATATTCTTATTTGAGCTTGCAGTTTTCCAGCTCTGGCAAGCACCCCTCATTTTAATTTCTCAGCCTAAGCATGCAATGGTGAATACTACTGCAAACTCACAAGTCTTCAGATACTTCTTTAAATTTCATGACTTAATTTTAGTTCTGAGGCTCTGAAGCTCTCTTACTAATTACATTTGAACAACACCCAAAGAGTGGGCTCAGAATATTTAAGCTAAGAAACAAAATTGTATTTTAGACTTAGTCCCATAATTGGGAGAGGAAAGTGGTGAAAGATTTTTCTTCTTCTCAGAATACGGTTCCTTTCAAATAATTTAAAATAAGAGTACTCAATACTGACTTAATACAATCAGGTAGATACACATCAGATTTCAACTCATATTGGATAGGTTTAAGTACAATTAATCTAAATCGGAATCATGTCGATAATCTTTGGAGAGCCAGAAAATATGGCATGGACTTATTCTCTTGTACCAATATTGACAATCCTGGTTTCTTGCCATGCATTTCATACATAGGAAGTATGAACACTTTTTTTCAAATTATTGTTATAGAAACCCGCATTCATATTTATGAACACCAGTCATGGTTGTCAGCTGTTGCTGTTCCACTGCGATGGCATGATTCAAATACCAGGCAAAGTAGTGTCAATCAATGTGTGGCAGTATAATACCATAGTGTTATTAATTTGTGTGGACATTTTCACGTTGCTCCCTGTTGAAATGTTGGGCAATTTCTATTCTTTAAAACTACACCATGTGATAAATAACTGATAAGCTCTCAGCAGAGGCATGACACAGACCTGACATTCAACATCCCACAATTCAGCTTTCCATTTTAATTTCTTGGCAGAATAACATCTGACCAATTTAAGGACAAAATGTCCACACTGAAACAAGAGAGCAACTTAGTGAAATCCGGCAACAACAACCTTAATTCAGCAAGAGAACTCACATCCTACATACCAAAAAATGGTCATAGGTTGTGCCATTTTCTTGGAGTAGGCTACCACCACAAAGACTTCAGATCATACTAAATACGGTGACTCAAACAACCTAAATCTTTAGCCCACTGACCATATCAAGCCTTGAAAAACTTTAAGATGCTACTGATCAATATCACATATCTGAAAATAAAAGGCCCACCTATCCATGATAGAGTGCGACTGGATAACCCTGAAATAGAGACCTAACTTTATTAAATTCTGGTCTCCTGGTTGTGTTAAAGTTCACCAAGCAATGTCCATGTGGAAGGAATGTTTCCATACTTGTGAAATCTATTTAGAACTCTCCCAAACAGATCAGATAAGAACAAGATCACTAGCAGTTCCACTGCAACTACTTGTGCACTTGTTTAATTTAGCATTCTGAATTATTTTATTCAGGTCAGTACTAAGTCATTCTGATAACCCCACATCACCTACCTATTTTTCGCCTTACCTTTCTGTCCAAACTATTCTCCTTGCCCTAGAACATACATCACTATGCCCTCCAACATTCAATACCTTTGCTATACGCATAAAGTGTAACAAAAAATGGTGAATAAATAAACACTACTCAAGGCTGGATAGCTTAGTACTATGTTATGGGCTTTTACATAACTTCACTAATATGTCACTGCAGTTGTCCCGGGACACTGGCATGAAGAGAGTCCAGGCAGGGTATAGAATTACTGTGAGACTTGAGTGATCTGCATTCGTAGTAGTTGTCATTTGTTTTGGTGTGAATGAATGAGCTTTTCTCTGCCAGTAGCAGAGTTAAGGTCAGTTGAACTGGTGGAACCGCCTAAATGAAGGAGATAGATGACTTAAGTGAGCATGAAGGACAATGATAATTAAATTATTATATCATAGGAAAAGTGAAAATTGTGTTTAGTATGAGGTAGACAGTGAAATGGGCTTTGACCTTTACATATTGTTTAACAGGATTCAGATTAAGAAAGACGGGATGTTGGTGTGATGGTGGTGACAGTTGCATTCTAGAACCACATCCGCCATGGACAAGGCCACCTGGTTGATCCTGCCAGTAGAATAAGCTTGTCTCAAAGATTAAGCCATGCATGTGTAAATACACACGGCCGATACAATAAAACTGTGAATGGCTCATTAAATCAGATATGGTTCCTTTGATCGCTCAGTTGGGTCTGATGTATTGGATTTAAAATAGAGACTGCATCTTAAATTTGTGGAGAGCCTTTTTTCTTGGGCACATGATGGACAGTGACATGGGGTACAAAGAAGCATGACCACCCTCTGCTGACCGATATATGAAATGCCCCAGGAGAGTTTGAAGGAAATAATTTAATAAAATAATTCAGTAACATTGGTGCTTTATAGAGGCCCATGTAAAAAATGTAAACGTTCAGGAGTTTTGAAAACGTGACATTTGTAATTTTAGACTTGTGAGGAAAAGTGAGAAAATTGAGTCTTCTATACAGTCTTTAATTTAAAAATAATGTGTCTTGTAAAGAAATTGGTCTGTGCATCTGCCATAAGATTTTAATAAATAAAAAAGTTGAGTCCATGTACTGGAAGACTGCAAGTAAGAGACATCTGATGGACAGAGGACATTGCTAATGAACATTTTAAACTTAGCTTAAGAGAGTTATTTGGCTTCAAATTATTTAATTCAGACTTTGTTTACAAACACATAGGGGCTGAGACTGGTGCATGAACATGGCAAATTTTATCCAACCCCTGCATGATTCTGATTTCATCTGCCTGTATGTAGAATGATAAAAGAAATGACATAATTACATCTGCAAGAAACTGAGCAGGCTAAGGGGAAGACTGGATTTCTGAGGAACACAAAAAAGAATAGCTGACACAGATGAATTAAAGGGACAAAGACAGATAACTTGTGTGTGTCCTGGTAAGGAGGAAGTCAAACAGTCATGTGGGTCCAGTTAACAATGAAGTTGGTTCAGTTGGGATTTGTGTTCCAGAGTTCCAGGATAAAAGGGTTCCAGGATAAAAGCGTTCCAGGATAAATATGGAATAAACCATGCCTGTAATATAACATCATTGGATAAGGAGTTAAATGTTTACTAAATGTGTCCTCCATCCTAGGATGTATATAGCCTGAAAATGATCTAATATGGAGTTGGATTAGAGATGACATATTAATGTCGATTGCCCATTAAACTGTCAATTGTGTTGGTGGAATGCTTGGTGGAAATGGATCCAAGTTTGCTGGGATCAGAATGGTTGAGGAAGGCCCATCATATGAGTGACACTGTGGCAGATATGAGCCTGTTGTGGATACAGCCAGTGATCAACCAGTTAACGTCAGTAAATTGAAGTCTGGCTGCCTCTGAGAAACTTGGTGGTAGGAGGTAAAAGGTGATTTCAGAACAATGACTTTTGATGGTTGCAGATTCAATGCTAAGTATAAACTGAAGTCTTGTTGTCGTGTATTTCTCAATGTAGGTGAAGCTTGGGCAATTGCAGTTTTTTCCCTGAAAAGGCATTAACGTTCAGTAGTGTTTGAGCACAGAAATTGGTTGAGAAAGATTTGGAGGCTTCTTCTAGACCCATTCCTTTTTGTGCATTGGGTGGCTGTAATAGTTCTTGCTGTCAAGCATTTTGTGTCTGACTTCCTACCAGTACTGATTAAGATAGATAAGACTGCAAGATCTGTCAGCTTTAGTCAAAGATTTAATGGAGATACGCTGTATTAACTAACTTGGGGCCTGATTATGAGTTGGGTGGTTGAACCACCACATGTCCAATACAGTGGGGGTGAGGTGGCCGTGAAGCCGGAAGCCTCACCCAAGTCGTATTACGATGTTTCTACCGGGCTGACTGGCAGAAATGTCGTATGATGATGTTTCCACAAACAATGTGACGGCATTAGCCTAGGCTCACTCAGGGAGCCAAGGCCAATGCCGCCTCACACTGCCAACCTCTGAATCTCTATAGCAGAAAGTGTGCATTCTGAGGGTGCTGGCAGGTGGGACTGGCGGAAAGAAAAGACGTGATCAGCACGGCCATGCCGAACTCGACACGCCATGGCTGATCTCGACTTTGACTGCCGTCAACCCATCAGGATCTATGACCAAGATCGTAATCGGGAGGTCAGACCGCTAGGGTTGCAGTGGTCTGACTGCCCCCGCAAGATTGGCAATCCGAGGACTGCCAAACTTGTAATTAGGCCCTTAGTCCATGCACAATTTAAAATGTATTTAGTGGGTTTTGAGGGCATAAAAGTGTCAAGAGATGACTTCAGTCAATCCTAAATTACAAAAGGATTGTTTTGGGGCTGATAAATAGTAGAACAGTTGTAATGTTACAGGATAAAGTTTCTGTAATCATGGTTAATTACTTTTACGGGCTGGCCTCAGAGGAAGAGTCCTCTGAGAAGTTGGTGAGAAGGAAGGGAAAGTGATCTGAAAAGTAATCCACAACTGATTGATCCAAGTAATTAGAATTGGTGGCTTCTCCATAATAGGGGGATCTGAAGTTAGAGTGAAGCAGATAGCCTGCAAAATAGATGGGAATCTTGACAATTTACATCACATTAAGAATGGGATAAACATGATTATTGGAGCGAACAGCTCAGTTGCTGGTGCACTAAGTAAAGGCTGGCAGTGGAGTACACAGCAGTAGATGAGACACAGTGGAAAGAAAAGATGTGCTGGGCATTCACAGTAGATGTAGGCTGCTTCAGGAATAAATAATCTATAACTAAATACTTAAACTGTAAGTAAACGGTTTTGCCTTGACTGAAAATATCAGAATTTAATTATTTTAAAGACCATTCATACAATCACTCTTGAATTTGCCAATTCCCTGCAAGTAATACCATGGCATATCTACTGACAATTCTACACTTTTGAGAGTCTCAAGCTCACCCCACCACATTCTAAAACCTTTGGGATCCCACCATTCACTAAGTATGTGTAGCTGAGCCATCAAAGATGCATAAACTGTAAATCTTGAACTTGCATGGATTGGAGATTTTGTCAAGCAGTAGTGGAAGGAACGGCTGAGAAACTATGTAAGAGTAGATTAAAAGATGAAAGCAGCACCAACAACTCTTAGGTCCCTCTTTACTTATGAGTGCAGTCAACTCATAATGTGAGATTGATCTGTCACAATTAAAACTTCCCACAAATTACTGTATGTCACCCACTTATGATGTACTACAGTGAATACTCTATTCGACTTAATAGGTCAGCTGGGAGACTTCTCAGTATATCATAAAATTGTATTTATAAATCCAAAGGCCACATACGTATACAGCTCTTTATACCCTTATGCCTAGAAAAACATATCTCATTTTGAGACAGACCATGAATTTAGTGCAAATTACTTGTCATTTAGCAGTGGTTTTAAGAATACATTAGTATCTGCTAAATTCAGAGATCAGCTATCAGTCTTGGTAAAAAGAATGTTAGGCCAGAAGGCAAAAGGAGATTCAGAAACATTTTTTGATTATGCATTTAAAATATGAGCAATTCTGGTCTAGGAGGCATACCTCTCTGGCTATGCTTGGCATGGCTGACATCACCATGATTCATTTTATATAAAAAAAAGAGGTTCAGTCATCTCACATCCTTTATTGGGAAAAGGTTTGTAAAGTCTCATGGAAACAGACTGTGACTCAAGAATAGTGAAAAGCTTTTTATACTCAAATCGAGCTCATTGGTAAAACTGGTGGTATCGAGGGCTACATTCCCATCATGAAGCTATAGAAATATCTACGTATGTTACTGTACAGAAAAACAATAGCAAACTTTAGAACAGTGAGGCCACCTTTGCTATGGTGATAAGGAATAAGAATTCTGAATCAGACCTTTGTTAGCTCTGTAGGAGCTTAAACTGGAAGGCTAACAGCCTTGGCTGTTAGGTAAAAGATAGCAATAAGCAATACCAGAACATCCACCACTTGCCTGATATCCCAAGAGTGAATTTTGATGGTCACTTTTAAGAAAGTTGTTTGTTATAGGATCTGAATCCTGAGGGCCAAGCTAAAATGCAACCTGGAGGGACAACACTTTTTTGGAAGTGAAAATGAAACCATATTTTATATATTTCAATCAAACTTAAAAAAATACATTCTTCGCAATGAGCTGATTCATTTGTGGCAATCTTATGTTCTTGAATGGGGTTACCATAGATTGTGAGACTAATGACGAAAGGAACTTTTATTAGACCATGTTTAGTATATCACAGTGCAAGCTACGAACATAAAGATGATTACCTGAAGAAAGGAAGTCAGTTCCAGAAGAATATGCTTTGACTCCAAGAACACACAGAATATATAGATATATGTAAATTACAACACAACTTCAACAGACAAGGAAACATTATTTTAAGAAACTTATTATGACAACGGCCATATGTAAATGGTAGGAAACAGAAATATTCTCTAAAACACAACAGAGATTAAAATAGATATTGGACTGTCATGCTGCCTTTTGAACAATGAAGATGAAATGCAAGCATGGTTCCTATGTCCTTCTGCAGCAGAAAATAAACATATGAAAGGCAGACGCGTACACCTATGAGGGCATGGGCATACAAAAAACAACTGTTCTGTTTGTTTTTTACATTCCTTTTACACAGGGTTCCAGAGTCCTGCTGTGGTAGGACAGTATTCAAAGTGGGTGGATCCATGAAAAGCACCTAATGAGAGAAATATAATCATACTAATATGATAAAACATATTAAAATACATAATATCAGTTGCTTGTCACTTGTTAACAATTCCAATCTTATCCAAATATATTGGTTGATGTAAACCAGTATTCTTACTACATCCTATAAAATCGTCATATGACCCATTCTATTTCTCTAATGTTCGTCCGATTTCTCTGCTTTCATTCTCTTGGAAAGTGCAGTTTCTGGCCAGCTTTCTTCCTATTTTGACTTTGATACTTTCTTCACTACTCTCCAGCCTGGCATAACTCTGCTCACTCTATCAAACAGTTATTCACTCTGACATCAATTCCTTAACAGCTGTATGTGACTTTAGGAAAACCTTGATCTCATTGTGGATAGTTGAGTGTCCTACATTATCCTACAATCGATTATCTTCACCTCCTCATGTTCGCTGTGAGCACATGGGTCAGTATCTTCTTGGTGCACTTCCTGTCTTTCTTTCCACACCTAATTCCTGACTTCAATGGTTTAGTTGCCTAAAGTTTTCTTTGAGATGTTGTTGCTTACAGTCATGTTCTTAGACCTCTACTTAGGCAGTTTACCATACCACTTTTGACTCCATCATTTCTTCTTTTATCTAGCTTGTCCCTCTCCCAGATCATTCTGTTCCATTGACTCCAAATGCTTGTTAACTATCCAAAACTATATGGTGCTACATTTTCATCATCTAACCCCTCAAGGACAGAGATTCCATTCTATTCTTTCCTGCATTTTCCCCTTAAACTTGTATTTTCCATCTTATATATTTTTTTCCTATCCTCTTTTCCTCCTACTTCTTCCTCTTTGGACCACTCCACCTTAGGAATTAGGGTTGTAACTTTGGAGGGAGTAGCTAGTGATCCAAAGGACCACTGGTGACTCTCACTGAAAGTTTTCAAAATGCATTTATTACAATAAAACCAGCTGTTTCCTTAATTTATTGGGCTGCTAACAAAAATGTTTCCCATTTAGATGCAATGACAGCGATGGTGGTCTGCTGTTCCTTGCAGGACACCATCCCTGTTATTGCAGCTCATCACAGGTAGCTGCAAATTGCAACCTGCCTAAAGAATAATAATTAGGCAGGTTGTTCTTTCACACCCAGCAGGTCTTTATTCTATGAGCTGACCCACTGGTAAATAGCTTGGTTCACAATATAAAATAATGTTGGCAAAAAAGGTCAGTGTGCAATTTGTGACTGGTTCTTTGCAACCAGTATGTTAGTACATATGACCCATACTTCGAGTTAACTGGCTAGCATCGTCTTGTCTGCCTTCATCCTTGAAGTATCCCTGATTGTTTCACAGCTTAACACTAATATATTCATTTACTGACTCCAGTATTTTAAGTCTAATGGACCCTCTGGCATTGCCACTATTGTCATTCAGCTCACAATATGTATCTGATTTCAGAAGTTGAAGGTTAATGGCCAGATTCACAAAACAAACTTGTAAATCTGCTTTGTAGTAGGTGCTCCTTCGAGAGTGTGCAGATCACTACTTTTTGCAATCCATAAACATTGTCTGAAGAACACCTGGCATTCCCATGAGACATTCCTGCACACTGCTATTTCTCTAACGTGGAACTGTACACATAGTACAATTCGTTATTCCATTAAGGCAGCCCACTGTGTAAATATTTACTTTTTCTATTTATTTTCTTCTGTAAGGGGAATTAACTGCTGGGTATCCCAAGTACCCAAAACAGTGGATGAAGTATTGTTCTCTGGAGAGAATCCAGGCTGACAACAGAAACACTGGGAGACCTCTGAGGGACTAAAGCAAACCTCAGAGATCCAGGACCACTTGGTATTGGTAGGCAATGCATGAGCTTCCGGGCCAGTAATTAGTACAAAATCCTGAAGCTGCACTTTTCTTTCCTATAAGAAATTATTATTTGACCAGTATTTGGGACTGAAATATTTTGAAACTAGTAAACCTGTCTCATCACCAAGTCTAGTTTTGACCCTAAAAGAGAGAGAATACTGACCAGTCTTCACAAAGAGAAGGCACCTTGTCTGACAGTGTAATGGGATGTGATTTAAACAAATTAATTAAAATACTGAGATGCTGCCTACAAAACCGGAACTTTCGTTTCAATTTAAAAATGGAAACAAACCTGAAACACGCTACTTTAAAACTTGACAATTTGAAAGCAATCTTGCCATCTCTGTCTGAAAACAATTAACAACAGCAAGGGAAACCTAATAGAACACGTGTTCAAGCCTAGAAAGAAGATTTGCAAAACTTTGAGTGCCTTAATAATAATTATGTTGACATTTCTTCATTTAATGATGTGTTAGGAAATAGACCATGCAGAGAGATATTTAAAGATGAAGCACATATACACGAGGTGTGCATTAAGTTATTTCTTCATGCACAGTGCTCTCAACCTCCTAGATGCAAAATAATGCTTTCATCTTGTTTTTGACAAAGGTAAAGTTATTTTTTTTTCAGTACTCTATAAACAACACATCCAATATTTCATAGCACTTTGTCCCTTGCAATGAGTGCCTTGTTAATAGGGAAGGCTATTCTAACCCATGATGTTACTGTTATCAGCTGGCATGGTAACTCTGTGGTTAAAAAAAACTGCTCCATTATGGGTTCAAACCTTAAGACCCACTAAGAAATTCAGAATTCCCAGAGGGATCAGATTGACCATGTTCAATAATTCCTCAGACTTCACCACATTTTAGCTGAGAGGGGGACAATGTTCAACATTCTACATTACTTGGGACCCCAATGGACCTAATAACTCCGGTTCTTGGATCCATTGAGAATTACAAACAACTAGTAATGGGGCCCTCCATGGCTTCCTCTATTCATACAACACATTAGTAGTGGCCTTTAATGCAAATATTTGGAGCGTGGAGAACATCCTATTAAAATACATGGGATCCTGAAATCCCTGTTTACATGTCTGTCTCTAATTTCCTTATTACAAGTGGCTTGTGAAGCACCTAGTCAATTGTAATAAAAAAAATGATGAGGTTCCGTATCTGTAATAACTTATTAAAGTGGAGTTCTGGTGTCACAATACCTGCTGCCCGACCCAGCAGCTGGGGAGAAAGGCAGGCCATGGAGCATAATTAAAGATGCACTTTAAAAACAAACCTTGATCATTCTTTCTTCTGCTCTTTTTTTTTAGATAAAATGTGTGAAGCAGAAAGGAGATATTTATGGCAACATATCTTCTGCATACTCTGAGCTGCAGCATTTTTTTTAAATCTCACTTGTATTAAACTGATTATATCTTTTTGAAACAGATATCTTAATGCTCTTTGTGAGTTTAATTTTGTACAAAAGATTTTGCCCATAATCTATTCCCTATAAAAGAACACCACACCAAGGATTTCAGTGATTTTTGGGAAGGGTGATGGTGTGAGCATGTATTATGAGGGATAAAGTACCCACCGCTGTAAATCATAAGGATATTGCAAGTCGCTTTGGAGTTCAATTACCTTACGAAGGAGCTCAGTCTTCAGCCTGTCCTTCTATATTGCCACGGAGTTCCGCGGTGACTTGCAATATAAATATAATGTATGGCAGGATGTATTTTATCCCATGGATTAGATAAAAGGATGTCTCAAAATGATTTTCTTCACCTCAAAATACAATTCTAACATGTTTATCAACATTTGAATCAACATTTGAATGGACAATATGTCCGGATATTGTTCAGTTCACCCTCAAAGCTAACATAACACATAAAGCTGAATCTCAAATGTCTGGTGAGAGCAAGGAATTCTCGTGTCACTTTCCTAATGCTATTTCATTACATTTTAAGTGGTTTTGTGCACTAATGTATACTCTCATTTTGTGGACTATGTGTTCATATATTTTGTTTATTTATATTAATTCTATAGGAAGTAAGTTAAGCTTTTTTGGTGTGAACACATACATAGTGTATGATTTCCACGTATTAGCTTGAACACGAGTGTACAATTGGGAACAGTGGTTTGATTTTTGCCTGCAAAGATGTTTACCATGCTATGGTATTGTGCTATGAAAACATGACTGACTGACAAAAGCTGGTGCAAGGCCCCTATATTTGACATTGACAAAACAAATGAAAAACACACATTTGAGTTTTTATTTTTTACTACACATATCAAAGATTACAATCATCCAAGTAGGCACTGACACTATTTTGTGTACAAGTGCATAAAGAACACAATGTCAGAATTGCCCAGCAATAAAAGTTTAAAAAATAAATACAAATACATGCCTTTAAAATGTTAATGACAAACACACAGGGTGCTTCAGTAGAGTTAATGCCCTGGTAGAAGTGTTGATAGCCCCAGCCCTGCACCTCCAACCCACACACTGCATTGTTAAACAGGAAAGTACCCTGAGGTTATTATTGCTATTATAAACAGTAAAAAAAACATACTGATACACATGTAAGCCTTTAGCAGCTTTTCATTACGGCTTACTTGATAATGTGATATTTACGTTGGTGAACATTTTCAACATAAGGCTATTACTGCAAATGAAACAACAATTAGAACATTGGAATGTTGGGAGCTCCACTGAAAATAGTGGAGAGGTTCAGGGCTAATGGCTGGTATAAGCCTTCTGCTCCCACATTCCAATGTAGCCTTATATTCTGCCATAGCGGACTATACTGGCCATTAAACGCCTGCTCAAGCGTTAACAAGGGAGCAGAACTTTAATGCAGGTACAGCTGAGCTATGGAGGGCTATAAGGCTATTAGAACATTCGGCCACCAGAGGGGAGAATGTTGTTAAAAATAAAACAAAGGCCTCACAGCTCCGTAAGACCTTTCTTCACAGCAATAGCTGTGAACAAAAACACTGGACTCTTGGAGCTCAGGGCTTCTACTGGCTATTAGAAGCCAGGCGCACTCCATTCTTTTCAATGGAGCTCCCAACATTCCAATGTTCTAATATGTGTCTTTTTGTATTTTCCATTTTAATATCGAAGATTCAACCCTTAGTGGGTGAAATATTCTAATAGACATAGAGCCCTTCTGTCTCGAGCTATATCGGTTGTTAAAAGCCCTCTTCCTTATTTTAGGCCTGAGCCACAGGACCTTTAACTGGTATAGCCCTCTGCAATGAGCTCCAAGACTATATTAAGATGTTGCTCATTTGAACTCTCCAGCCGAACTTTTTAGGGCATTGTAATAACAGGCAAGGGGAAGGGCGTCAGTCAGTCCTCTTCAATGCATGTTTCTCCAGAACATAAAAAATGCTAAATCTTCAAATAATACTGCAGTATAGTAATTTTAAGTCAAAATATGAAGAAGCGTTGAGAGTTCCAATGACAGTGAAGTTATGAGGGCATCTTCTGCATGGCATAACATCATATTCCTAGTGACATGTAAACAGTCCTAAGAAGTTGGCACCTTTTTCCAAATTATACATTTGCTGGGATAAACGTTCACATATGTTGTCAGAGTACACACTTGCAGAATGTAAACATGAGTATCAGCAATGTAGCAAATGTGATAAGACAGAAGGGAAAACGGTGGAAGGCATAAAGGGGAAAAGCTTTGCAGTTCATGAAGGCACAGGGACCACGTAGAAATGTCAATTTTGGCAAACCTGTGGCAGCATAAATTAAAACATCAGATACCTGGTCACAGATGAGCTGACATTTTAGCACATTTTCACAATGATACGCACCGCCAAGTCAAGTAAATATTAATAATAATATATGTACAGATGATCAATTAAAAAATGCAAATGCAAATGCTAATAAAATGTTATTTAAAGAGGATCCAAATCAAAATATATTGTTTCCTTGTGTATTACTTCCCCAAAATCAATTAATGGAAAGCACCTCACACGGATAGAACAAAAATAGTTTCCATTAATGTAATGGTACAAAGGTTCAGATTACTTACCGGTAATCTTCGTTACTCTAGCTCAACTCTTCATCTTGACCGTAATTACTCTGTGAAGGTGAATGAATATTTATTGGTTGTCAACGCCAGAAATGAAGCAGTTTGTACTGTATCCTCTTTGGTACATAAACCACCATTTTTCCTTGCCATCCTAAGTTAACAAAGCAATGAGCATGTTGTGTAGGCCTGTCACCTTGGCTAATTATCATTTTTCTTGTAGTTTTTTCGAATAATATTGAAAAACAATGGCATTCTAGAATAATTGAGGTTGACTCCTGCTGCTGTTTATTTTGCAGACTCTGGAGACCTGACAAAGGCTTATACATGTCATGGAAGTGTATGGTATTGTAAACCATGCACTCAAGGGGATGTATAACATATGATTTCCTTGCAGTACAACAGGTCTCTGCACTGGTGTTTTGCACCCAGGGGCATTCTGGCATAAGAGAAGAGATTGCAGACTCTTTCATGGCCCCTGCTGTGCTATGGGCTGTTCCTGGGTAAGTGCGCACCAACGGATTCCAGCAGGTATTCCCTTATTTGCATGGGGTCTTTGCCCCTTCAAATGAGGATATGCCTTTGCACCATTTACTTGAGGCACTTCACAGGAGTGGGAACAAAGGGAAAAAAGCCGACCGGAAGTGCACAGACTGTGCACCACATACGAGGTCACACACAATCAGTATGCCCACCCAAAAGCTATATGTGGGAGGGGGAGTGAGCGGAACCAAGAACCAACAGGCATCTTCCTACTGTCAGGTGGAATCACTTTCTGCACTCACCTTTGGTTAATACATGTGTCTCTTCAAAATGTGTTTGGCTATGCTCCAGTGAAAGAGGGAGCCATGTTTTGAACCACAGCTCTCTTTCGCTAATGTGCTCTTTCCAAATCAGGTTCAAATTTACATAGTTTGTGCCTATGCTGGGGAGAGCTTATTTTTTCCTGTAATTTTGCACTCAGTCCTTATTTCTGTCATGAACGCAAATGTAGGGTGGGTCATGCATTGGCAAGGACAGTGTGCTTTCATCTAGTATGTCATCATAGTTAGGTGAGAGAGAAACATTACACACAAGGGTGGGAAGTGCTGGATTAGAGGCATTTTAAAAGCAGTTGTTTTTACAATTTTTGCTGTGCATTAAACCAATGATTTATTGCACATGCAAATTTGAACAATATAGTGTAAGATAAGGAGTATTAGGCCCTAATGCCTAAATACAGATCCACTCCGTGGTAAGAAGCTTCACCAAAGGAAACACAAAACTGTTACTTTCTTTCATGTAATTTTTCACCCCGTTTCCTGTAGCTGCTCATAGCATTTCTTTCTGGAAGTTGTTCCATGGCATTCTTTCCTAGTGGTAGCACCCAAACTGCAGACCTTAACAGACCTTCAGCAATTCACCAAAGAATCGACTGCTTGGCTACTTGGGAAGGCCTTCAATGAGGAATCAGTTGTGCATCGTAGTACCACATCAACACTGCTTTCAGTATTTTCATGGTGTCAAGTAGCAAAAGTAGTGCCCAAAAGACCTTAACAGAAAGCATGATGACCCACAGCCCACCCAATAATTTCCCTAACACATCAATTCCCATTTTATCACATGTCTCACTTAGTACTGGGGTTAGCATATCTTTGCAAAAATGACTCTTTAAGAATCTTGGCTGGGGTTAATGTTTTCATCTACCAATCATACACAATGCAATTGACAACAGAACAAATGCCACCTCCCCTCGAAAAGCAACCTCCCCTTGAGATAACAGCAGAGACTATGGGCCATGGCACAAAATGGTGTGATGATGTCCTCTGGGCTGGTAAATGACCATGGTCCGTGATGGATCTCCCTGCAGAATATCGCAATCCAGTGCTGGAAACTAGATCCTTGGGAATAAGCCATGCTCTGGGCAAAGGAGACTAACAGAAACTAGATGGCTACTGTACCTTATCCAACTTGCCATCAATGATGGCGGTCAAGGCCGAAGAAAAAATAGCTGCCAGGCATTTTTTTAATTCAATCATCATTTCAGATAATTAGTAAGGCATATAAATACCTTTAATAGTAAATGGCAATGAGTCATCCAGGAACTGCACAGATGTTGAATGTGATTCTTCACAATTACACCTGGAATTGTTTTTTTCCAGATGGCACAGGTGGCAGATAAGCCTGGTCCGGACTGGTGGATGAGGGGATTACCGCCTAGCAAACTGATCCACTATATGTCTGGACGCTCTCAGCCCACAATTTCTGGCCTACTTGTTGGCAGATAAACTATTACATAACTGCTTTTGCTGCAACCGTTATCCTGTAAACTGAGCTCACTTTAATTGTATATAATGAACTATAGGTGCTTATGTATTGTATTTGTTCTTACGTAAAACGCTCTGTCACTCATCTGCGTCTTGTTCGCTGTGTAGGAAATGTAAGTAACCAACCACGGAATGCGCTCTGTTACCCACCTGCTTATAAAATATAAAATAAATAAATAAAAATGCCTAAAATATAAATTTACAGGACAAGAAACAATAAACAATATGAGGCGTTGCAAGAAATAAGCTCACATTTTAAACCCCAAATGAAAAAGGTGTGGGTTGAAGAAGAAGTAACCTTACCAAGCAGATTCATTTCTACTTTAATGAATAACAAATGAATTTGAGTCAGCTACACATACAGGATTGGTGAAGCTGGCCTGGTGACATGCTGTACTTAGGTAATGTACACTTAAAATTGGCAAAGAATAAGGGGTACCATTTACACTGCAAATATTATTATGTATGCTGTCTGTCTACAAAGATCATTGTACCTTCACAGAGTAATAACAGCAGGAATGAAGAAGAGGGCCAGAGATAGCTTTCTTTCACTCTAGCTCCTCCAACGAGAATCAAATTATCACGTGACACATATGAAAATGAATGTTTTACTGTATATCATTTTTTAACCATTATTTTTCTTCCATATGTGGGCACCTAGCTGTCAAGTCATTTGATATGTCTTTCAGTTTGCATTTGCTCTTTAGTTGATCTACTTAGAAGACAAACACAGGTGGGCAATAAGAAGAGACCGCAACACTGTGGTTGTGACCTTCTCTGATGGGAAGATCTAAGCACTTGAGCACTGAAATAATAGACATTTCAGATTAACCTTATAGCAGCCACAATTAATAAAAAAAGGAACCACTCCTCATTAAGCAGGCTTTGATGTTTAACCAAGCTGGGGATGTGAAGAAAATTACCCATCATTCAGTCTGTGTGTTATTAGCATCAGTGTAGATTTTTATGAAGATACAGAACATATTTTATCAAAACAGCAGGCAGTACAGCAATGTATATACAACACAGAACCCTACAGATGCAAGACATTTTAATGAAGTGCTGTTATTTACAGTTCCAAGAGCTTTTGGCTGTTTTCAACAAACCTTCACTTAAATCATCCAGGCAAGGCATTTGCTTTGAATCCAGGTTTTCCACTGGAGAATCTCTTGAGACTTCTGCAAGAGTTGTTCTGGTTTCAAATATGTTGTTATTATTGTTAACTTGACTTCCATTTTGCTTCAGTAGCCTATACACCTCTGTTTCCAAGTCCTTGATCTGAAATAAATATGATATCACATCAATGCACAGAAAATATAAACACCAGGTCTGATTAAAAGTGGCCTGCTGTAAAATTGTGTGTATGGATTGCAATGACTAGTGGTGTGATATTTATTGCACCTGGCAATTACATTTTGTTAACTTTCAGCAGGTCAAACCTGCTGGAATTTACCATGGGGCAAGGGTGCTCTATTTAACTGGGACATGCACATTTTGGTGCTGTAAGAACCAAAATCCATACTATTTCCTAAAACCCGGCAATAATTATTGCATCCGATAAATTCCGAACACCTTGGTATCAGATATTTATCAGATGCAAAAAAACTGAATCCAACAGGGTTTATCCATAAGCAGGACTTAAATGAGAACCTTTTGAATCTCTATATATTCTTGCTAGCCTGAGCTAATCAAAGAATGCTTGTTTTTACATGATGATTACCATTTATGATAATTCTCATACTTGTGGTTCCTTGTGGCCAGAGGTACTATTTACTGGTCATGAAATGCAGGTCGCAATTTGTGATCAGACTTTTTGCAACCAGTGAATAATTTTCCCAATTAATCTATGTACAAACATGTAGGTTCAAAAAATTCAGATTTGATATGGGTCGCAATTTGACCTACCTTATTAATATTCATGAGGTAGGTCCCAAATTGTGACTTGGTCTGGTTGGAGGCCATCATAAGTATGAGGCGACCACCAGGTCCATGACTGACTTTCAGTACAGTACACTTTTGTTAAAAGAAACTATATTTAAAAAGAAAAGTTTACTGTTTTTTAAGAATTGGCAGTTGTCTGTGGACCACTGGCTTCCCACCAGCAACATTTTGGGGCAGATTTATGAAAAGTTGTGCTCCATCTAGTGTATCAACACTTTTCTTGTGACCCTTAGCACCCCCGTAATGCCACCATGTGTGCACCGTATGTAACATATGGTGCACCATAGCAGTAGTTAGGGAACTAGTGCCAAACTGCTTATGCTAGTCTGGCGCTTTGCAGGATTAGCATAAAAAATGTTGATGCTAATCCTGCAAAGCACCCAGAGGCTCATAGAAAACAATGGGAGCCTTACATGCTCAGAGCAGGCGTTAAAAATGCTGATAAAAATGACACAAATAAATTTTTGAGCCATTTGTTTGGCTCCCCTAATTGGGGAACGCCCCCCTTGAATACATTATGCCTGGTGCAGGCATAAAGTGGCACAAGGGGAGACATTAGTGTAAAATAAATGACACTAATGTGTTGTTAGATGACGCTAGTCATCACAAAGCAAATTAGTCCTAAAGAGAACCCTTCCATTTTGTGTATAAGCTATCACTCCAAATAGGGGGTTGATAAAATGTCAATGTTTGGCAACTAGATTTTAGTGCATATGAGATCAACTCAAAATTTGGAACACACCATTAAAGGAATTGTCCATTTATCTGACAGAGGTACAAAGAAATGGCACTATTCTGAATTTATAAAACTTTGTTAGAGAGGTGTCAGTCATGGCATGACCAAGCATCTCTAGAAAAAGTGGAAGAAACTTATTGGTAACTTATTGGTAAAACAGAAAGATGCCTACCTTCACATACAATATCACCAAATTATGTGTCTTATTTAAATATTCTTCAGTGCTAATAAAGGGTCTAACATTCGTAGGCTTTACAAACAAAGTACTGTACAGCTATCAACTTTTTATTGTTTTGTGTACTGATGACATATTGTAGCATGGCAAGAATGTGGTGGCATTCATCTCCAGCCTGTTTTAGAACTTAAACTGTTGTTCATAAAAGTCAGTGACGTATTATGAAGATGTTTAATCTTTATCTAAGTGAGATGTTAAAGGTTTTCAGAAGACAATTTCTGTCTTACTTGGTGAGGAAATAGGATGGCGAGGTATTACACACCTATTCCATATCAGGTGGCACAAAGAGGCATTTACAATTGGTTATTTAACTATTTTACCACATAAATGGTTCATTTCTGATGAGTCCTTAAATTAATGCTGGACATAAATATTAATGGAAGGTAGCAGTACCACTTGCCTTCTTATATTTTGAGGGTCTCTTGGTCTCCCCATATTAGAGTGGATGGGTCCCCTGGGATTTTCCTCCAACCCTGGTGGGGTCTCAAGAGACTCTATATTATTCTACAAAAGCCACCAAGTTTAGATGCTAAACTTTTTTAAGGTTTCTTTTTCCTCTACTAGCACTGTAATACCAATATGAATAATTCTAAAAATTGAGAGGTGTGAGATATATTGGCATTGGATGTGCTCAGTGCAGCTGGGCAGGGAATCCAACCAGCAAATTACACAGTCAATACCTGGAAATAACTGCCGTCAATTTGTACATACTGTTATCAATTAATAGTACTAGATTTTTCTGATGTGCAATTTTGGGTGACAAATGACTTGTGCAAATTACTAATTTTTATTATGCATATAGTCGCAACTGATGAATTAATATTGTCGCACTTGAAACAATTTGATTGTTTTGTTTGGAAGTGTAATTAACAGTGTAGTTTAGTTATGCCACATATTCATGCGAGGCACCATTCATTACGATGGATGCAGTTTCTGGTGTTTGTTCATCTTGCTCATTTCATTTCCCATCCCAATCAGTGACCCGTTGCAAGTCATCTTTCTCCACAGTTTTCGCGGAGCACAGAATGTTATCACGCAAAAGGAGTGATAGTATTAGAAAGCTCTGGCAGACAGTAATTCCTCTGATTTGAACGCTATTGATTGACTACTCACTAAAACTTATGTTGTGAATTTACCAGTGGTCCCTGTGAGTAGAGATGGTGTGTGGGTTGGGCTGCTGATTGCAGGATAGGGGAAAAGGTTCAGAGTAGTACGCCCACTACTACAGAGGATAGTGATAAGCTATCTATTATGTCCTGGACTCTAGCAGGGTTGAGTAGTACATTAACGGATTCTGAGAGGGGCGCTTACATTAACAAACAAGATATATGTATATTTCAGAAGACCTGGGAATTGACCCCCATCTCCTGGGATGGTTTTCTATCCTATCATCTAGAAGCACAGCCGGCTGCTGGGAGCAGCAGATGGACAAAGGGAGGCCTTCTGATATTGATAAATAAGAAACTACAGTGCTCTCACTCAGCCCTAAAAATAGATTCACCATATCTATTAGGTATTCAGCTTGAATTTAAGCGAGTCTTTAGGCTTGTAATAATTAACGTATATGCAAGATCAGTACCACAGGGTGCAGAGTCTTGGATCTTGGCTCAGCTGATTGAATGTACAGATACATTGCACTATTCTTTTGAACCCTCCCCTCATAGCAGCAATTTGATTGTAGATGAGAATGAATATTGGGGTAGCCCACGATTGATGGGAAAACGACTGTCTAGTTGTTCGCATGCTGCCCTTCAGTTAACAGCATTGTGTTTTAAGCAAGAGCTAAGGGCCTGTAATGGCCGTACGCATTCCGATCAATGTTATACTCATACCTTCAAGCGTGGCCAGTTGACTAGCATCATTGATTATTTTCTTGATGTTAGACTGTGGCCTATGCTGGAAGATATGAAAGTTGATTATCGTCATGACAGCGATCATAATTCTTTCCTTCTTACCTTGAACAGTGATGTATTTATTAGATCACAGAACAATCATTCCACTATGGTAACCAAACCACTATTGGCTAATGACTATAAACGTGTTACTTGGCCAAAAGTGATGTCAAACTCTTATCTGTAGAAGGAGATCTATAATTTGTTTATTGATGCCTTTTCTAAATATGAGGAGTATGAGGTTGAAAACATTCCAGTCCTCAGCATCGATGAGACTCTGGTTACTAATCTACCAGGCATTTTTTATAGTAAGATCACTACTAAGAGGATTGTCCCTGCACACACAAAAAATAAGAATAAGTGATTTAACAATGATTGTGCAAAAACAAAATCAGCCCTGAAGATAGCGTTGTGTCTCGTTCCCAGGGGATGATTAAGACGGCCAGAGTTGCTTAGAATAAGGCCATAGTGCAGGCCAAGAAATATTGAGGAGATAGAATTTCCTCGAAGCAACCAGCATAAACGATTACAGGACCTTCTGGAAGTCACTCTCTCAGAGTCAAAATGAGGGAGGGCGCTCCAACCATTATCATA
The DNA here is from genome assembly GCF_031143425.1 of Pleurodeles waltl. Classification (NCBI taxonomy): domain Eukaryota; kingdom Metazoa; phylum Chordata; class Amphibia; order Caudata; family Salamandridae; genus Pleurodeles; species Pleurodeles waltl. The sequence goes on from NC_090449.1 coordinate 947,723,435, forward strand.
TTCCACCAGAGAGTTGGGTTGACTACTTCTCCAATCTTTACGCTCCACACAGTGATACATCTAGCAAAGACTCCTTTTATCTGAGGCAGTTCGAACAGGAACCCTTTTCAGGAGGCTTTGGGGAGGGTTATAGTAGTCAAGATGACTGCATTGTTTTCACCTTGGGAGAAACTAGTGGTGCAATTGCTTCTTTGAAATCTTCCAAAGCTCCTGATCCTGGTAAAATACAGTGGGATCTAAACAAATCTGAACCAGCAATATGGTCTATTTATATTGTAATGATTTCTAATGCTATAGCAGTTGGGGGCCCTATACCTGCCATTTGGAAGGGTGCTGAAATAATAATCATATATAAGAAAAGTTATGTGAGCTCCTCTGCTAACTGTCGACCTGCCAGCCTTACTGATAACTTACAAAAAATCTTTGCAAAGCAGGTTTTGGATAGGCTATTAGAGTGAGTTGATGCTAACCATGTGTTATCCCCATTCAGGTGGGCTTTTGACCAAAAATTAGTACAGTAGACCAAGATTTCCAGCTGGCTTTTCTATATTGGAAATAAATACTTCTTGCCAAACAAAGACTGTATATTGCTTTTGTGGACCTTCGGTCCACTTTTGATTTAGTTCCTAGGCGGAAACTATGGGAGGTTTTAGACAAAGAGGGTATACCCAGGAACTTAATTAATCTTTTAGTACAGCTCCATGAAGGTACATACGTCCAGGTGAGATGGGGCAAACGGGGAGAATTAACTGACAACATCCCTGTACAGCGTGGGGGGTTCACCAAAGTTGTATCCTGGCAGCGTTACACCATTTACTCTATATATAAACGGCGTGGTGCAAGCCCTGTCTTCTTGCCAGAATGATGCCCCCATCCTAAATGCTAAAAAAAATCCCCATATTACTCTTTGTGGATGATTCTCTCCTTATTTCTAAAACACCGAAAGGGTTACAGACTCTTGTTAATAGGTTCACAGCTTTTATGCAGATCGTGGACTGCGACTGAATGTCAGCAAAACAAAACTGATGGTGTTTAGACCTAGGCCAGCTGAGAGATGTATAATTTCTGTAAATTATGTTCCTTTGGACAAGGTTGGCTCTGTAGGTTACCTTGGTGTCAGGATCTCAAATAAAATGTTAAATGGGAAGATCAGATAAGTAAGGGCTCGCTTCTCATACAACACAGGTCAGGTGCTATTTTGCATTGGCATAAAAGTACCGGTGCAAGAGCGGGTCTCTGGCCCTAAAGATTTACTTGGCAAAAGCAAAAAGAAATGTTGCTACCTGTGGTGCATGGATGTGGGGCTATTGGAGACCTCATAAACTGTCTGTGAGGGAAAATAGCTTTGTTAGAGGAGTACTTGCTTGTCCAGGCAGTACTCCTCTGGTTCCCATTTATCTTAATCTTGGTATTAAACGGATCTCAGATACACTAGTTTTAAAATCCTTTTTATAATGGGTAAGGATATGGACCACTCCAGAACTCAGTACTTATAGGAACTCACTTCTTGATTTGTTGATGAACCCAAATGTAGCCTATATCCCATGGTTTAAGCTTGTGTGAAATTGGTCCCGCATCCTGAGTCTTTGGAGTTTCTGGGAGAATCCCCAGGGTTTAAGGAAAGCCTAGATGCAATCCCTGAAATCAGTTTACTGGGCTTATATTAAGAACAACCTTCTTTCTTCAACAACCCATGGGCGATTGATCAATCAATTTCTTGACCTTAAGTTGTACCCCCGATACAAGCCTTTTTTAGATCTCATTCCTGAACCCCTTGCTAAGAGTGTGTACATTAGTTTCCGCTATGGTTGTTTGCCACTAATGTCTTTGGCAAGTAGATGGAGGGCAACATCCGTATCGAATTCCTGCCCAGTCTGTGGTGTTGTTCCTGAGACGGTTGAACATTTTTTGTTTTTCTGTACAGCTTACGTTTTCCCCTGACGTAAGTGAATACATCCTATCTGCCGGAATCTGGGCAAGAGACATTGGGGATCATTACAACCTCGGCGGTCTTTTTGCAAGACCGCCGAGAGACCACTGTGCGGAAGACCGCCTGTGCAGACAGTTTGCCGCTCGGCGTATTATGACTAATGGCTGCTCTCCGTCATTATTCCGACAGAGAGCCGCCAACAGCCATACTTGCGGGCGGCGGGGAAGTGGAGGTTGCTCCACCTCCACCGCCACGCCGACAGAACACCGCCCAGCGTATCACGTCCTGTGATTCGCCGTGGCGGTGTTCTGTTGGCGGTGTGGTGTTGGCGGAGCTGCCCCCATGGCTCCCGTCCCCTCCCGGAGGATCGACGGACCAGGTAAGTCGATCGTCCGTTAGGGGAGGGGGGTGAGGGGGTGTTGTGTGTGTGCATGGGTGTGTGCATCTGTGTATGTAGAGGGGGTGTGTGAGTGCGTGTATGCTTGCGGGGGAGTTGTGTGTATGGGAATGAGTGCGTTTATGGCTGTGGGTATGTCTGTATGGATGTGTGCGTGTATGTTTGAATGTGGGTGTGCGTGTCTTACTGTGTGTGTGGATGTAGGCATGTATGTCGGGGTGTGTGTGGGTTGGTGGTGCCTGCATGCGTGTCGGGTGTGTGTGAGTAATGTTCTGTTGGGGGTCGGGGTGGGGAGGGGTGTCCTGCCACCTTTGGGGGGTGGCAGGGATAGTGGGGGTGTGGGGGAGGGATTCGGGGTGGGGGAGTCCCCTATCAGTGCCAGGGAAGGAATTCCCTGGCACTGATAGTGCTTACCGCCATGGATTTCATGGCGGTTGAAACCTCTGGAAATCCACGGCGGTAAGCCGGGTCCAAATACCGCCGGCGGTATACTGACGGCTGCCAGGCTGGAGACCCAGGTCTCCAGCCCGGCGGTCGTCTCCGCCCTGGCGGGCGGGACGGAGAACCGGCGGATGACCATGACGGTAACCGCCATGGTCATAATACACCACGGTAAGACCACCAGCCTGTTGCCTGTCTTACCGCCGGTTCTCCGCCATTCGCCAGGGTTGTAATGACCCCATTGTGTCTGCCCTCAGGATTTTGAAAAAAAAAGTGATACTTCTGCTGTTATGGTGCTGGCAGTTGGCAAGTTCCTTGTGGCTGCATGGTACATATGCACCCGTTTTCTAAAACAAGAGTCTGCAAATGTATTATGTGAATAACCTGCGCCATTTATGCATATATGGTGCACAGGTGCTCGTCTCTTTTGAAAAAAGAGTGCAATGAATCATGTCTATTAATATGTAATTATTATGTATGCTCATTGGCTGGGTCCTGGGACTGGTTGGCTTTTAGCTGTTGTTAGCATTTTTTTCTAGGTTTTTATCCCTTTATATTTATTATCGTGATTTTATGTGGTTTCTTGTTTTGTATGCTTTGATGGTTTTCGATGACCGAATAAAGCTTTGTATGGAGATGATTAGAAAGCTTTTTTGGGAATGAATCATTCCATTGCGTAACTGATGTATCATTTTAAAGTATTTCTGCTGGACATTCCAATGCAGGTGTGCTGAAGAACATAATTCTGTGAGCTTTGTGAGCTGTTTTAAAAAAAATCTTTCATTTTATGCTGTACATCACTGGAGTGCAGTTTCTGAGGAAGCAAGCAGAAGACTTCTCTAACCTTTTAAAAAGGGTTATTGTTAAGATACTCTAATAATTGTGTAGTTGTCTTTGATTTGCCAGTGCAACCTAACCATGATCATACCATTCTGAATTTGCAGTTTTATTCATTATTATGCATAAATTGTGTATTGAAAACCCCTGGTTTGGGGGATTTGTGGGCGACCTCCCATTTTCCTCCCAAGACTGACTATTTCAAGACTTTTCTTTTTTCTCTTCGGATGCTGTCAGGACCCTATGAGTTTGACATTTAGAATTTTCCTAGACTTAATTGCTTAAATAGGGATTTTGCAATGGTTTGTGATTTTGTATTTCTGTATCTGAGCCTTCACGGCAAATGTATGTATTCCTCTGTATTGTTTTTATAGACAATTCTGTAATATATATATTTTCCCCTATTCTGATCTAGAACTCATTTATTAAATGGTCCTGTGTTTTAGATTTTTACTCTTCTAAATTAATGTTTATTGTTGAGAATAGCCTCTTACTGATAGATCGACATGAGATTCCAGAGCTGTACCGCCAAGATAAAGATAATTCAGCACATAAAAAATTGGTATTGAGACGGTTGTTTTGGGTTGGTACCCACACCATACAGCTCTTTACTTAATATGATTGCTTAATAGCAATAGTAATGCTGTGCAGTAGTGTACCAAGGAAATAATCTAATTTTTCTTGTCCACTAAATACCATAAAAGCAGAAAGCTTATAGAAACCTGTGCTCATTTGGTGTGCATTATCTCGTTATTTCAAATGGAAAGAAATATGTCTGGTTGTCGAGTAAGAATTCATAAAAACTGTTTTCACTTATAAGCAAAAAGAGCAAGTGTAGTGAATCCTAGTTTGTTTTAATGAGAAACAGGAGTTAGCTTAGCCATTGGCTTGCAGACTTGTGCCCCTGTCACCTATTGACTTTTACCCTACTTAGCTTGCTCTGTTTTAGCACATTTATTTAATTATATATTTTAAGACGGCTGCCTTGTTTGTAGTTAGGCTTATGTTTTAGTTTCACGTTATCAGTGCCACCGTGCAAAGCCATCAATATCAAGCGACAAAGATAAACAAACTGTAGGTGTTCACATTAGGTACTTTCCCTCTTCACGCCTTTGAGGGAATTGTTTATATAAATTACCGTCCCAAGCATGTCTTGTTATTTATTGTTTGGGAACAGACCAACGGCACGGGTCCGAGCAGTTGCCATATCTGCTATCGATGCTGCACATCGCCTTGATGCTGACCCAGTCTTCGTGTCCCTACGGAGTCTGATCTAGAGATCTCATTCCAAGATAACAAGGGTTGTGGGTGCTCTTCTTATGGACCTGGCATTGGCAGATTAGGTTTAACGCACCTAGCTCTCTTTCAGGTTAGAGATTAGGTTCACATTATTAGGGTATTGGGACATATTTCACATCTCATGTCACTTCATGTCATTGTAAGATTGTGGGGGTCTTTGCATTAATGGCTCTTGTCTTTACTATGCCATTTCTTGCATTATTCATTATCCTAATCATTGCAGCCCACATTAATGCAGTTTTGTTAAATAAAACCTATTGAGAACGTTACTGCATCTCTTTTATTGCCTGTGCTTGATTGAGACATGTTGTTCATGTGAGAAAGGGGTAATCTCAGTTTAACCACAACACTCCCTGAGATGTCACACTCTTGAGTCCATGCGTAAAGGCTGCCACAAATCACCTTTTACTGTTTGGCTTTTTGGTGAGGTGCTGCTTGTGAGCCGGGAGGCTTGGTATGACAGTTGCAACTTATTGTAGGACTGGCATGGTTGCCTACAAACATAATTACTGTCATCCTTGAACCAGCAGTCTTGCCAAGAGCAAGAGTCAAACTACGATACAAGTAACTTTGTATTGCTCTTGATTCTGGATACTCTATCTAACCATAAATTCCTCACCTTTGAAATTCCCCAAGCAACAGACTGGATCTGAAACGTTTTCATAGCAGTTGCTCCTACATGCTGGCAGGTGGTGCCATTGGACACTGCAGTGACCTTAAAAAGGGAAGGCACAGAACCCTACATAGCCACCAAAGCATGATTACATCAGTTTACCTTTAAACACTTCTTGGCCCTCAAAGGTGGATCACCCTTGATAACCTGGAACAATAACTGGGTGTGAAGTCTAGCTTAGGATATTTTTTAGAACTCTAAGGGTCCAGACTAAAGAATGATAGGATGGAGGGCAGTGAAGAATCTGCAACTAAATAGAGTATCCATGAGAAAGAGAGTTATCAAAGCTAAGAAATTATTCATCACCTTTTGAATAGATATCAAAGCAGCGCCTCTTAAAAGGTGGAAGATCTGAGATGTGCACTTACATTGGGAGGTCCTGCAGGATTAGGTAACATAGCTAACTCTGCAGACTTGACTGTCTGCACAGTACTGCCAAGTGAAGGTGTGTGCGGATGCCCATGTTGAAGCCAGGCAGATGTCTTATAACAGAAAGACACTCCCCAAACCCTTTAAAGCAGCCTTAGCTCTTTTCGAATGGGCCCAACAGCCCTCAAGAGGCTCCTGTTTGGTCAGGGTATAGCATTTAATGCACAGGATGAACCACCAGGACAAAGTTCTCTTCTGGAAGTCTTTCTCTTTTTAGCACTGGCAACGCTGACAAAACATTGGTCATCCACCTAGTACCCTCTTGTGTGCTGGATGTAAAAGCTAGGAGCTCTTCTTCTCCTTCTTTGAAGGCTGAGCTGAGCGAAAAAGGCAGGGAGGGTGACAGCCTCCTCCACATGAAAGGGTAAAACCATATGCTGCAAAATGGAAGCAAAAGTTGGCAGCACCATGTTATCTGGAAAAAAGTGATATTGAGAAGTTGCTAGACAGTGCCTACAGCTTGCTGATATGGTACACAGTGAAAACAAATTGATAAATACCATCCTGATAGTCATTGATCACAGAGAACAATTAAGAATGTACGGATCAAGTTAAGTTCCATCGGAGGCATGAAAAAAAACTCTTAACAATGCCTTACTTCAAAGCCTTGCTGGGGCCAGAGACAGAACAAATGACAAAACATCGATCAGTTTGGCCAGCCAAGGATCGACTTAAAAGTCTTTGCATCAGGTCCAATGATTGAAATAAACAGAGTTGATAGATGGGAACCAAGTCATAAGAATAACAACTACTACTTCAGCAGGTGACTCAAATCTGCTCAGTTGGTGCTTCTCTATCTCCATGAACGCAGGAGTAGATTAAGGAGAATCAGGTGCAGGACCATGCCATATTGCTGAGAAAGTAGGACTACTGAGGGGGAGGGCCAAATGATCAGGCTCCACAGATTGGGGTATCACATTTTTCTGACCCAATCTGGAGCTATCAGGACGAATTGAGCCTGGTCTGTCCTGAGATGCTTCAGAAGTCAACACAGCAGAAGCAGAGATGGGAAGGTGTACAGTAGTCTTGTGTACTGCTGCAGGTGGATTGCATTTTCCCAGTTGCTTTTTGGAGGAAACTCGGGTATGAAATAGTCAAGACAGTGCCCGGCGGTGGCAAAAGATCTAACTAAGCAATGCCCCAATGGGTGAAGAAAGCTTGAAAAACCTCCTGATGAAGGTGCCATTTGTTCCTGGCAGCTGATGACTGCTGTGTTTCTCTACCCTCGTGTTTATCCTCCCATGCCTTGCAATTAGGGAGAGCTCTTGAAGGTCCAGGCATTTCCAGAGATGCAGTATCTCCTGTTAAAGATACATGACCCAAAAGGCCCTCCTTATTGCAGTACAGTACCACCAGGCAGTTGAGTTACCCATTAAGGCCTCAACAGGCTGCCACTTAATGGATGGGAGGATAATCTTCAGGGCTAACTGAATGATGTGAAGTTTCAGAAGTTGATGAAGAGCATCTGCCTTACTCATATCCAAAGGCCCTTGATCTCTACGTCTACTAGATGATCACCCAAATGCAGAGACAATGCATCATCCATCACTACTGTGAGCTCTGGATGGGGTTCGCAGAATGGCCTCTGTAAATCAGGTTGCCGTACAACAGCAATCATAAAAGGTTATGGGCTGCCTTATTTAAAATGTACACATTGTCTGAAATGTTGGCCCAGTGCATTGACCACTACATGCAGAGGTTCCACTGCAGGTCCCACATGTGCTAAAGGGCACATGGGACCAGCAGAATGTGCAAGGCCTAGAAGCCTTAGACCCATATGCGAAGGTATACAAGAGTGAGCCCAATTTGTTAAAGATCCCCGACTAACTATGAGGTGTGATGGCCTACCACCAGGGCAGCTCCTAAGAATGGAATCCTCTGTGCAGGCTGTAGGTGGGACTTCAGCTCACTGATGGAAAAATTCATGGGTAACAGAAGGGTGTACATTGGTTGTAGGGGGCCAATACTGATTGCGTCAAGTCCATCTACAAAGGACAGACATCACGGTACAGGAATACAAGTATACATGTATTCCACTTTGTGAGGATGGCCGTGACCATCACCATCCCCTTCGCAGACAACCAGGAGGTAGAACATAAAATTCTGCTCTGGCAGCATTAAAAACTGCAAGAAGCATTTGTGGGACTGTGGGACAGACCCACGAGCGTACACATCCATCCTGTAAGTCCAAGGACAACATCCTGCACCTAGTATGTAGGGTGGAAAGAAGCTGGCCCAAAGTCGGTACCTTAAACTTGTTATTCAACAGGAAGATTTTCAACAGTGAAGATCTGGAATTTTCTGGAGTCCTCCATCTTTTTTTAAAGTAATACAATGAGGCAATTGCCCGCTAACCCTCATGACCAGGGTAATAAATGTCGCTTGAATCCAGTGTTCAGGAGATTTAATCAACTAGAACAATCCGTAGGCTAGGTATAGCCAGGAAGCGCCAAAGATATGGTGCTGCCGATATTTGTGGTCGAGAACACTCTTGTGTCCTTCAAACGGACGCGTTAATCGGCCAGTGCCCAGGTATTCAGACGTGCGTTCTCTTGAAAATTCAGCAAGAATGCTACATTTTCAAGAGACCGCATGTCTGAATACCTGGGCACTGGCCGATTAACGTGGCCGTTTGAAGGACACAAGAGTGTTCTCGACCACAAATATCGGGAGCACCATATCTTTGGCGCTTCCTGGCTATACATAGCCTACGGATTGTTCTAGTTGATTAAATCTCCTGAACACTGGATTCAAGCGACATTTGGCTTATCCAAATAACAAGAGCTATCTGATTGACACCAAATAACAGACTCCTGGGACTATGACTCCTGGAGACCCCAGCCATTGCGTGTCATTTTCCCCACATTGGAGCATAGGTGCTTCCAGTGCAATCATCCCTGTCCTGATAATGACCCCATCCTGATTTGCCTGCATACAGGGTCGAAACGTCGACACATTTCTAAAAGAGTGGATGTGAAAAACATAAAAGAAATGTAATGATACTCCAGGGCCTCCTGGATTGTAGGAGCCACTGGAAGATAATTTTATACAACCACACTCTGCACTACTTGTATATATCACCGTCACTCACTGGCACTTCTGCACTTTCACTGTTCTTTTAGGAACACCTACCTTTGCTTATAAATAGTATGACAATTTGTTATTAGAATTATATGTTAGCATAAGATTCATATGGAGAAATCTCGTTTGTTTTACATTTATGGTATAGAGAGATTTTATTAAGCTGTTTATATTCCATGGGAGTCTAGGCTACTTTCCCCTTGCACTGACCTTTATTATTATTATTGCTCCATCTTTTTTGGGCATCAAAGAGAATAACAGGAGTAGCACCACCTGCCTACTGTGCCTCCAGACCTTCTCTATGACCCCTCCAAATGTCCTGCAGAATTCAGGCTTGATCTGCTGAAGTCTATAAACACAGATGGGATATGAGGGTAGGTAGGATGCGAAGGAGAGGGTGTAACATTGTTGAACAATTTCCAGTAACCACTGGTCTGGAGTTACAGCAAACCAGCTGGGCAGGAAAAGATAAATGCGGCCCACTACCTGTAGTGAAAGCCCGTGGGAGGGAGAATTAAAGTGGCATTGCCACAGCCATGGGTTGAGAGGATAAAGAAGATTACTGCTGACCCTGGTGAGGGTCCAGGGTGAGCAGTACTCTTGAATATGTCCTCTGAAGTGACGAAAGAGCTTTTGTTGCTATGGTGAAAGGTTTTCAGGAATGTCTTTGGAGACACATGAATCCTCAAAATATCCTCTGAATCGTTGGTATTGCCCAATGAGCGAGCCATAGCATGGATGTCTTAGAGCCCTTCCAATGCAGAATCAGCTTTCTCTTCAAAAGCCCACATCCATCAAACAGCACATATATAACAAATGTCTGCATGTCCCCAGAAAATTCCCAGGCATGCATTTAGGAATGACACCTGAGCTCAACAGAGGTGACCATTGAATGGTCCACACAGTGCATCTTGTGCAGACTGACACTCAAAACATATTTCTCAGTATTCTGTCCGTCTTGCATTGTCTGAGCAAAGACGTTCCTAAATTCAGCAGGGACGGCTGATAAAACCTTGCTGGCCATACCCAAAGTGCATGAGTGTAAAATCCAAACAGGCAAACACTGTTCAGGAATCTCAGGGCCAAACTAGCAGAAGAGAAACACCTCTTCATAATACATCAGTATGTTTTAATTCTCTGACTGGTGGGGCAAAGGGTATGTGTTGGAATTCACATTGCTACTAGGAGTGTGAACTACCAAGTTCTTGGGAGTCACGGGCTCAGTCACAAATGTAGGATCTCTAGGTGTGGGCCCCTGAAATCTTGCTACTAGGTCCCCTACTGGTGAGGATAAACATGCCTTAGAGCAAATTGACATCAATGGTTTCCATCATAGCTTCGTTGAGAATACTAAGAGCTCTGTGGTAGTTGAAGTAGCACAACAGGGCTGCAAGATTTCTGCCAACAAGTTTGCCTTTGTCTCTATGGTGGGTAGCTGTAAGCCCAACACCTCTCTTACCTATCTGTCTACTACTGAGAAGGAGGGGCTCTCCTGAATGGGGCAGTGGGGAGTCCAACTGTGTCTCCAGGGAAATATATAAGGCCATGGCATTCTGCAGATCTAGATATAGGTCAGCATAATGAGAGTGGAGCAAATTGTCTGCCTACCCTTTGTCAATCTTGTCATGCAGAAATTTTTTGACCCTTTGGCCCGATCTGAATAAGGTTTCTAGTTTAAGGTAATACTGACAAAGAGGGAGAGGCTAGAAATAACTGAAAGGTCGGGGTACTGCACTTTGGAAAACTTATAGTAAGACCTAGGCCTGGCGAGGGCTGACAACAGTTCCAGATTGGAAATGGGCATCAAAGTAGGATAAGGTACTCAGAACCAATGAGGCCTGTGGTGCATAAGATGAGTCATGGGCCAGTGGCAGCAGGTGGCTCGCCAGCGGCCTAACAGAGTTAGTTGCCACCTGGGCAGACCTGCTAACAGGAGCCTAACTTGGGTCACCTGAGGCTCCGAGTGTGGCCCAAAGGAGCTTCAGAGCAAGTCAGCATCACCCTGCATGGCCTCCCTAATTGCCTCTATCTGCTGTGGGGTTGACAACAGTCAGAAAACTTAGGGATGTGTTGGGATCAGCCTCAGCACAGGCTTGCATTTGGATGATAGCAGCAGAGACAGGTCCCTGGAGTACTGATTGTACAACTTCACAAAGGAATGGAAGTGATGAGACAGAGGCGAGCCCAGCTTGTGGCACAACATATTCCAGGAGGATAGCGGACAAGAGATGAGGCAGGATTTGGTCCACTTTCTGGAGTGTTCAGCAACATTAAGCTCACTTTTGAGTGAATCAGAGAGCATTTATTGCACACTTAGAGTTGTGCCTAGATTCAAGTCACCACAAGCAGACACTGTGTGGATCCATAACTGACATCTGTTTTCCTGCAATCACAGTACGGTTTCAAGCATGTGTCTTATTGCTGAAAAATCTTACATTTGGCAAAAACCAACAAAGTTGGGAGAAGGGTTGGGACCATGATGAAAGGTGTTGAAAAAAGATACTGGCATATTTGTAAAGGGGTGCCGCATATACAGAGCTCTCTACCATCACTTCCAGAGGCAGAGCGATGTCACCACAGAGTATGACGTGGAAGCAATTTCTATGAAAACGATCTAGATACTGCCCAGCATCCTGGTTAATTCAAAAGGTGAGCATCTGGATTTAGATGTATCCATCAGAATAAGACTTATATATTAGTATGGTTTGCCACAAACAGAAGTAATATGGATGTGCACAACATTTGGGACTATATTTATGGGGAATTGGCATAGGGCAGTGCTGCAAGTCTTCTTGATGTGCTGCCCTAGGCCAATGTGAAAGTGCCCAAATGCACTGTATTTCACAAATACAGTGTATTCCTGTCATTTCCCCCTGCACTGGTGCACAATTGGCTGCCTTGCACCAACACAGGTATCCTTGCACCAGAGTGCAAGGGTGCCTGCTTTGTATGCAGGATTTGGTGTTTTGCAGCACACATGGAAAGTGGAAAGAGCAAGAGAAATGAAATATTTCCCCTTGTTGCACTTGCTCTGGGGAGGCATAAGGTTTTGGCGCTGCCGCAAGTTTACGTGATTAAAGTAAATCTGGGGTGGCGTCAAAGTTCATGGGTGTTGAGTGGGAAAACCCACCACTACGCCCTTGGAATACCTCTCTGGCACAGGTTAAGGAAACGCAATGACTTGCACTGCTTTGCTGTATTCCGTATCTTTGAGGCCATATAAAGCTGCGCAAAGTGGCTTTTCGTGAACTCATAGATATGGTTGATAAGCTTGAGCCACTGGCGCAGCAAAAAAAGTGACGCTACGGTGGCACAAGCCTCTCGTAAATATGCCCCTTGGTATCTATGCATGTTGTGTCATCACTGACGTTACTCACACGAACTTGAAGGTCCTGAACTTCTGCAAGATGTGCCTTTTCCAAATCTTCAATTTTCTTCCTTTCTCCTTCCTGACGTTTAATGAAGTCAAGCTCCCTTTAAGAAAGTAAAGCACAGATGCTTGCTGTTATCTTGCTGAATATACAAAGGGTAATGTACTGACAACTGTTTGGTCCATTTTTTTATCATGGCCTAAAGAAGGGCTAATGCAATATGTGTTTGGAAAATACCACTGAAATGCCATCAAAACCATCAATTTAAAAGACATAGGCGGTCATTATGATCTTGGCGGAATAGCCCACCGCCAACCATGCTGACGGTCGACAGAAGACCGCCAATGGGGGAAGCAGGCATCCCGCCAGATAATGACGCCTGGAGCCTCAGCGCCATTGATGGCGGTGAGGGTCGTCAGGTGCCATGCTGGCGGTCGGTGGTGGGGGTGGATTCTGCTCTACCAACACCGCCACATCAGTCCAGACACCGCCACGCCTATAATGATGCAGTCATAGGCGTTGTGGTCTATGGAGATGCAGCGATGCTGACGGAGCAGCATCCTAGGAGCCCGTTCCCTCCCGGACCAGCACCACGGAACAGTTAAATGCTGGTTGAGAGGGAGGGGGGGTGCATGGGGGTGTGCGTGTGTGTTTGTGAAGGGGTGGTGTCTGCGTGTATGAATGCGTGTGAATGTCAGTATACATGTGCATGAGTATGTAGGGGTTGGAGGGAACCTGAACGGAGGTGAAGGGGAGTTGGTGAGGGGGGGTTGAGGTGGGCCAACAGGGAGACTGGAGGGAGGAGGGATGGGGCGGTCGATTTTCAGAGTTCGAGGGGTGAGGGTTGGGGGAGGGTCTAAAGGCTTGGGGGGTGGGTGGGTATTGTGGCAAGGGGGGCTGGCGTGTCACATACAGGTGTCAAGAATGAGAATTCCTGTCACCTGAATACTTTCCACCAGGGATTACCTGGTGGTGTATCCCGCCAGGAAATCCCTGCTGGAAATGGGATCATTATCCCACTGGTGATCTGGCGTCCACTGCCGGGTTGAAAATGGCTACCGTCGGCCGAGCGGTCGATTCTAGCCTGGTGGTGGGTAGTAGTGAACAGGCTGCCTTGCAGCCTGTTTACTACTGTTTTCTTTATAAAGTGGTGTGAACCACCATGCTGTTGGCGGTAATTACCGCCAGCGGTGCAGTCATTACCGCCAACATCGTAATGACCACCATAGTGAGAGAGTGAGGAGAAGAAAGTATGAGCACCTTGAGAGCTAACTTGATGTCATTAAAAGCAACTAAGCTTGTGAGAAACGGCGTAGGATGCACATAGATTCTAATTAAACCGCCTTTGCAAGTTTAGTTGCTTAACAAAAGACCCAGTAGTGCATCAAGTGCATATAACCAGTTGCTTTAGGTATGATAATCTTACTCATCCAGGTCCACAGTTTGTATGCCCATACCCAGCAACTACCTTCCCCAGAAAGCAAGAAAAGGGTCCGTCCCAGTGTAAGTCCCTGTATGCAGTAGTACCAGCGTTTTGCTTGAGAGTGATAGCTCTGCCAGATGGGCTAAAGACAGCCAGTTACGGAGGTTTATTGCTAGCCAGAGAGACATCTGGAAGTTCACTTGGGCCTGTGTGGGGAAGTATGGCCAATCTCACCAGAGAATTCAAAGGGTGCATTGGTGCCCAGTACTAATCCATGGTTAGGGGAAATGTACACATAAAGGAGTTGCGTTGAGTGTGTAAAGATTAATAGTACCAGTCTGCATCCTGAGTGCACATGAAGTCAGTGCAGGCCAGACCGGGAATTAAAAGCAGCCCTGGCAAATTTTGTCAGACCAGTTTCCATACTGCACTAGCACTCGAGAGCAACAAACAAGCATCACCAGTGCCTTGCAGTGCACCATGATGTTCAATCATGCTGGAGTAAGGAATGCACAGCCATTCTTATGGAGTTCAGACTCCACTGACAGGCTTCTTTTGTGACAATGTAAATATAGGGAGGGTGCCTACAAAAGGTCACAAACAATTTCGATTTTAATTTTGTACACTATTAGTACTGAGATTGTAAACTTATATCATACCTGGGACTTCACAATTCATGCCTCATCACCAAAACATCACCCCTCAGAGCTCTCAAGGTTCTCTAGTAAATGCCTGAGTAGTTCAACCCGCCCAGGTTTGTGTTTTGCATTCTGGCACTTGTAGTTCTTTTCATTTCAAAAGGAATCAGAACTACAACTCTAGAATGCTGAGGACTATCTCTGGGCTGCAGGAGGTACTCATGCATCTACCTGTGAAACAAGTGCGGTCTGCAGCTCCTCCGTTCTGATGAAGAGCACGTGGGCCTCCACTACGGCTCATTATCCCATTGTTGCCCATTGCACTGCGAGACCAACACTTCACAGAATGCAGACAGGGGGCCATTCCCATTCATTTCTCACAGCCCCTGGAAAAGAGGCCTATTGCTCACATGGCCTGCAGACAGGGGTATAGGACTAGCTCCCCTTATCAAACTGCATCTTTGGCACAGACCCCTCTACTTTCACATCCCAGGTGCAATTATAAATGAAAATGAGGTGGTGGGTCTCAAATCTCTTTCAATCACTCCCTCCCTCACCATCCACCCACACACACAAACACCAGGTGTCAGCTGCTGGAGGCAGGAGTCGGGCAGGGCTTATCACTCTTTTTGTGGCACTTTAAAAGGAACTTAAAAAACAAATGGTTTTAAAGAGCATGTGACCTGACTGGACGTGCTTTAAAACCATTTCTTTTAGCATTTGTTCTTGAATTACAACAGGAGGAAACACAGCAGAGCAGCAGATACAGTCACGTCCATTCGCTCTAGCAATTGCAGTTCTGCCTCATCCTCCAGCCACTTGCTGACAAGCCTACTCCCACCGACCAAGCTCCAAAAGGAGCCACAGCCAGAAATCTGCCTAATTCTGTACCCCCAGGATGTTTGTGCTTGCAGTCGAAGCAGCTTGGATACATACACAGCAGTGGGTGGTCTGGCTCCCCTGGCTCTCCCATTCAGAATTGCCTGATTCCCGGTATGGCCAGTTCAGGACTGGATCGTGCCTTGGAAGCAGGAGGCACTTACTTTTGTTGGAAGTCCTTGATGAGCTTTTTCGCCTTGTTGTATTTCTTTTCCAGAGCTTGGTACTGGCTCTGAGTCTCTTTGAGGTGCTCATTCACAGTGTGACATAGGGTCTGGGCCTCGATCCAGTAGCTTTCAAGCTTCATCATTCTCTCCTTGTTCTCCTCGATGTTTTGCTGAAGTTGATTCTTCTCCAGTTCCCACCTCACCTTCTCGTTCTCTGCAGACTGAAGCTGCACACAGGTTGAAAAGTAATCAGTGTTATGAGACAATCATGGTTGATGCAAAGAAGTGCAGCAAAAAGGTCTAGACTTGATAAAAAATGCGTGTCATAGAACTGAAATAGAGTATCCGATTTTGCATTTTGGAAACATTTAGAACTGAAGTAATAATTACACGTGATTTTATAGACATCTTTTATGCTGTGTACTTTATGTGCTATTTTCTCTGTAAGGTATGACTAAATATTCAGGTTTGCTTGGAAACTGTCGAGGTGAGACCATGGCTGTTTGTCTGCTTTTTGAACTATTCTAATTGCCTTGATTGTGCCGACAGAAATCTGCCATGGATTAAGCTGGCCAGACGTGGCATAGCAAATCTCCAACTTAATCTACTCCTACAACTCCATTCAGAGCCATAGGTGCGGGGTCTTCTGGTAGCTTACACTTTTGACCAAAAATACCAACACTCATGAACCTGAAAGAAGGCTTCTTCTTAGGATCACTACAATTTTGACCTGTATGTCAAAAAATCCATATTTATTGATGATCAGATGATGGCCCAGCACTTAGCATGTCACAGGGTCCATTTTACAATATATGCTAACTACCTGATCTTGCATGACAATACTGGGGTTGTGCTACAAAGACGTATTAATGCTTTTGACGTATTAATGCTTTTCATGACTTTAATTCAGTTAAATGTCATAACTGTAATTCAGTTAACTATCCTAAAGTTCATCTTAGTAAGACACAAGTTTAACTAAATTAGTTTGAGAATATTATTTTTTTCGTGACTGTAACATGGTCTAGTGTTCTCTGAGGAAGGGCTTGCTGCTTATGCAAAGATACCAAAGACAAGATCAGGATTTGTCACAGAAACCTGTTTATTTCCAGGAACTAGATTGTCCTTACTTTGTGGGAGCTAACCCTCGCTCATATCAAGACTAAGGGGGCTCCCCTTCATAGTCTAACCACAACAGTGTAGTGTTTGGATTAGCCCTGCAGTCATATCTACAGAGGCAGGGGGAAAAGGCGGGTACCTGCAAAAGGAATTTAATAGCAAAAAGACTTACTAGTGCAAAACAACATTATAAATTGGGCTATCTGTGGCAAAACAGGTGGCCTGACAGAAAACGTTATTTACGCATACAAAATAAAAATAAAAATGCATGTGAATTTGTGAGTTCCCTTAATGTGGGAATAATATAGTGCTGCATTTTTAAATGGACCAGTCTCAAAATATAGCTATCTAGTAAACAGATACCTATTTCTTCACTGCAATATAAATGGTTCGGGTAGTTCCATATTCCAGTTCAAATATTTACATGGCCTTAGGAAAGCATGGCAGTCCACTCTAATCTGGTGTACATGGTATCAACATGATACAAAGACTTTGGTTTGTTAGACCACAGATCAGTGGAATTCCAATTACTGAATGGCTAAAGAATATTTTGGGAGTACAGGATAATAAGGTTTCAAATTTATTTTGTCCTCTGGATAAACAGGTACTGCCCCACACAGCACAAAGACTTTGGCTGTCAGTTTACAATGTCACAGTAATTTGTGGGAAAGTGTATTACCTTTTGCTAAGGCAAGATAAGCATCAATATGTAGAATATATTCAAAATGGTATGCATGGTTCATTAATGCAAAACCTTTAGCTTTCTAGTGTAGGATTAGCAATATTAACCTATATGATCTGCTTAAATATCCCCCACTGCACTCTCCCCTTACCGATCTTCACAGTCAGTAAAAGAAATTGGAATTTACTGTCTACACAAAAAGAACATACTATCTTAGGGCACTTAAAATTATGGATACGTCACAGGTACTGCATTACTGTTCAAAGAAAGCTTTGAAATATTTAATTTACAACTTTTTTCTGAAGATCAAACTCATATTAAAGGATTTGTTTTACTCCCTATTGTCTCCCCTATGTGAGGAGTTGTAGTAGGAAAATCAATGTGATTAATTTGTTCTGCTTATCTAGTCATCCTGTGTTTTCATCAACTTACTAGCTCCTGTTAAATGCACCATACTTGGAGTATTCACACTGATAAGATGCTGCATACATGGCCCTCTAAGCTCATTACCGCCCCTCCTCCCATTTAACATCCAACACATTTAAAGATGGGCTTCGGGATAAGCTTTATACCCACCCCAGTGCTTTACTATCAGTACTAACAAAGCTACATAAGAGGTTCTAGACAGTGTTATCCTGCTACATGAAAAACAAAAGAACACACTATAAAACACAATCCTTAGTATAATAAAGATCTAGCTCAGCTTGAACTGGAAACAGACTAACATAAGATGCAATGGAGGAGATCCTAGCTATTAAAGTAATCTATTCAGCGAAGGTGAATATATACAGCAATAAGATCACAGAAGTCAAAGAGATTTACAAAATCCAGAGAGGCCAGTGGCCTAACCTAACAAAAGAACTGTATCAAAGTATTGAAAAACTGTACACCTCATCTGCAACTAAAACTGACAT
Organism: Pleurodeles waltl; assembly: GCF_031143425.1. Classification (NCBI taxonomy): domain Eukaryota; kingdom Metazoa; phylum Chordata; class Amphibia; order Caudata; family Salamandridae; genus Pleurodeles; species Pleurodeles waltl. Next base: position 947,741,712 of record NC_090449.1, read on the forward strand.
AATTCCCTCAGACAGATTTGGTGAAGCTCACACTTTTTGTCTTAAAAGCAATCTAAAAACAAGGACTGTTACCACAGCTGTAGTTTTTCTTAAGCCCACACACGCTGACAGATTGTGATCTAGAGACAGCCTCTAGCTCAGTTTGTTACTATCTCTGAAGAATCCATTGAAGAGGCCATACATAACAGCCATCTCTCTCGCCCCCCCACTAGACATTCTGACTGCAAAGTGGCTCCATGCTATCAGCCTCTTAATAATTAAAGAGCTAAAACTGATCCTGCAAAACTCACTTGTCTCAGGAATTGATCCTGACATTAGGAAAATGGCTGGCATTAAGGGCCATATGTACAAACACTTTTTCCCATAGACACAGAATGGGTAAAAACCTTTGCTACATCTGGCCCTAAGTCCCTTTAAAATAAAAAGTTGTCACTGAGTCCCTGGGGTCTAAACAATTTCAGCTCTATATCACTTCAACCTTACTGAGCCAAGCTTCCTGAAAATATTGTATTTATGCAACTCTAGTGCCACATAGAAGCATGGTCTTCTTAACTCTTGCCAAGCAGGGTTTTGTTCTGGAAGAAGCACTGCCCTGGTAGCAGTATTGGCATTTGTCATGTGGATGGTGACAGAAAGTGATGGTGCCCGGGTACTCGTTCTTTCAGACCTTCCTGCCAAGTTTGACACCATTCTCATCACCAGACACATTAATACAAGCTGCAAAGGTGTGGTGTTTAAGAGGCTGATTTAATTTTTGACAAATTGCTACCAATCTGATGCTCTACACTCAAATTGCAGTGTTCCAAAGGGGTGAATATCCCCGTCTTTTTAACATCTACATGAGCTCACTTACAAATTACTCCACTGCATCAAGGCAAGTTTCTACATGTATGTGGCCAATACAAAAGTGGGCTACCTCTCAGTTTGCAAAAATGTTTATTTTTAGATGAATATCTATCCTTACTTCGCTGGTAGATTTCCAAGAATTTTCAGAAATTAAATCCAATCTAAAACAGAATTTATGATTTCTCAACAGGGCCTGGTGGCACCACAACACCTGCACTAGCCTGCTGTTGTGAGCCATCCTCCTACACCAGCTATCTCTGTCTGCAAATTAGGCATCTATTTTGACTCGAACCTAGCCCTGGACACTTCAGGCCTGATTTAGAGATTTGCAGATGGGTACTCCATCACAAACATGATGGCTATTGCATCTGTTTTATTACAAATGTGTTGTGTCCTGAGACTTGTAATAAGGCACACAGGATATCCATCTTGTTTGTGACAGAGCACCTGGCCACCAAAATCTAAATCAGGTCCTTAGACAGCATAGGTAACTGGGTCTTGTTTCTTTCAACGCAAAATGCTGCATTCTGTTCTCCACTACATCGACTAGTAATTACACAAACCTATAATTAAAACCCTGATTCAATCACAGATTAAATGTGGTAATGCTTTAAATGGTTCAGCACCCCGAACAAACTCTGAATCGTCTCAACTGATTTAAAATGCTGCTGCCCATTTTGTTAATCATAGTAAAACGTATATCTGTAAAAGGGTGATCTTTAGCAGTGGCGCTAGTCCACGCTGCTGTCCATCTTGATTTCCCTAATTTTCTGTCTCCTGAATTCATCTAGCATCATCCTTTCAAATTCTTAAGATTTATGCAGCTGCATCCACTGTCTGTTTCCAGAGTAAGAACAGTTACTTATGACAACAGCTACTTTTCAATTGAGGTAGCAAAAACCTGGAACTCAATGCCTTTGACTCTTTGCAAAGAGGCTTTTTTTCTACACGTTCAGAAATTGTTGAAAAATCATTTACTTGATCTCTAGTCAGAGCAGGGAGTTATGGTAAAGTTCATTTGTTTATTCCTTTGAATAATAGTATTTTGTCTGGGTAGCGTGATGTGGATATATTGCTTTAATGAGTTCTAAGAAACCTTGTTGAATATGCTCCAAACAAGTAACCAAAAGTAAAACTAAATCTGTTTCATTTGTGTGAGTGTTGAAAGGAAACACAGAGCTGGAACTGTGTACTATTAACAGTGGTTCCAATAAGAAGGTATGTTTCCATTTGCAAATGTTAACAACGTGTAGCCTTTTACAAAGCTCCCAGAACGCTCCGCAATTGCAGAAAAATGCAAGCAAGATTGGTGATTCTTTGTTTTCAAAATAAAATGTATCTAAATAATATTTTCGATTTGAAAAAGGCACAAAGTTTACAGAATTACTAACATATTGTAAAATATTTAAGTACATTTTTTTAAGGCAGCACGTAATATAATTTTTTGATGCCTACTAGTATTGTGAATCGGTGTAAAACCATTAAGGGCAACATTAAGAATAACATGTAAAAACTGCAATTGGGGCAGCGTTCTTAAAGAAAGCCACAGAAGGGTTCCTGCAGATATTTGACTTTAGACTGATACAGATTTACAACTTTCAGGAATTCACAAACGTTTACAGAGGTAGGCCTGGAAACCATACTCCTAGCAAACTTTTGATAATGCCATTTTCACATGAGCAAATATATATGGTTATATTTGCTCATGAGCAAACCTGATGATCAAGTGCAAATTCACTTGTTAAAATTATTTTTTCTACCCCCAGAGATACTCTTTCCTCCACACGCTACATTTTTCTGAGGTAGAGGGACTTGTCATTCTACATTGAAAAAGCTGAATCATTTTGAGAGTTGGAATTACCCTTAAATATTTATGTTTGTACATTTACACATACTCACAGGGGCATTTCAGTCCTGCACCTACCACTTCCTGCCTAAGCCAATCCCCTGTGGGTGGCTTTGCTCACATGAAAGTATTCACATAAGCAAATTATTTTCTATGTGCAAAACTACATTTTACGTAAGTAAAGGAACATTAAAAGTGTAAAAAGCTTTGAGAAGCTGGCATCTGCCATTTTCACTCTAAAAAAGCCTTGGAGAGTTCACTTCTGAAATGTAAACCAACCAGCCACTGACATATTATTTGGTACGTGCACACAATTCTAATACACTGAGGCACAGTGAGATGAAGTGATTTGTCCAAGATTTAAGCAATATAGTCAAGTGAATAAGGTCATACTGTGATCAGTCTTGTCAATTCTCAATTGACAATTTAGGTACTGAACTGTAAATATTACCTGGGTTTAATTGCAGTAAACGTTAGTGAAATCAAACGATAGCCTAAGGGTAAATTTTCCCCATTAATTCACAAAGTGTTTCCCCAAAAACTAAAGTAATCTCCTGTAATCAGAGCTCTGCCATACCAAAAGTACCGACATATTTAGATCCTTATTGTACTCAAAGCATCTGTCCTAAACAAGGTCTGTTCATATACAGTGCATGTGGTTATTCAAAGATTTGAAATAAATATAATCCTGATATGTTTATAGTTCAATATAATTAGACATATGGCATAACCAGTGTCTTTCTATAAGCCAAATCCTGACACGAGTCATGGTAAAATCAGAGGCAGTATTATCTGAGCTGTGATATCATGAGAACAAAGCTATAATGTGTCATCTCGCTGCCTGGCACCAAATAGAATAAGTGCATTTTATACAGGGCAAATAGAATTCTGAAGTGACTGTTATTTGGACAAGTAAATATTTTATAAAATTCCCCACTCGTGAACCATTATATTAATAGAAGGTACATGTTAAATAGCCCCAGCTTTAGTCCACTTTTGACGGACTTGGGTGATAGGGTCTGAGGTCAGAAAGCAAGGTTCCTTCAAACAGCACTTAAAAATAAATCAATAACTGCATAACTGAATAAGTACTAATATGATGTTTTTACGTTAATCAATCAATCAATCATTTGTAGAGCACGCTACTCACCCACAAGGGTCTCAAGGCGCTGATGGGTGGAGGGGGGCGGGGAAGGTGCTACTGCTCGAACAGCCAGGTCTTGAGGTGTTTCCTGAAGGTCAGCAGGTCCTGTGTCTGTCGTAGGTGGACGGGGAGGGAGTTCCAGGTCTTGGCGGCGAGGTGGGAGAATGATCTGCCGCCAGCTGTAGTAGGGTGGATGCGAGGAATGGTGGTGAGGGCGAGGGCAAGGTTGGCAGAGCGGAGTTGACGGTTGGGAGTGTGGAAGGTGAGTCGCTAGTTGAGGTAGGCAGGGCCAGTGCTTTGTGAGCGTGGATCAGGACTTTAAAGGTAATTCTCTTGTTGATGGGGAGGCAGTGTAGGTTTCCTAGGTGGGCTGAGATGTGGTTGAGGCATGGGCTGTCGAGGATGAGGCATGCGGAGGCGTTCTGTATACGTTGCAGTTTATTCTGGAGCTTGGTCGTAGTTCCCGCGTGGAGAGCGTTGCAGTAGTCCAGTCTGCTGCTGGCGAGGGCGTGGGTGACCGTCCTTCTGGTTTCGTGGGGATCTACCTGAAGATCTTGCGGAGCATGCGGAGGGTGTTGAAGCAGGAAGATGAGACGGCGTTAACTTGCTGGGTCATGGTGAGCGCTGAGTCTAGGATAAAACCTAAGTTGTGTGCATGGTTGGTGGGCGTCGGTGCGGTTCCTCGGGTGGCCGGCCACCAGGAGTCATCCCATGCTGAGTGGTTGGAGCTGAGGATGAGTGTAGGAGGCTGGACTGGTTTGTAGTGAGTACCAAGGGGTACTTACACCTTGAACCAGGCCCAGTTATCCCTTATTAGTGTATAGGGTGTCTAGCAGCTTAGGCTGATAGATAATGGTAGCTTAGCAGAGCAGCTTAGGCTGAACTAGGAGACAAGTGAAGCTCCTACAGTACCACTAGTGTCATATGCACATATCATAAGAAAACACAATACACAGATATACTAAAAATAAAGGTACTTTATTTTTATGACAATATGCCAAAAGTATCTCAGTGAGTACCCTCAGTATGAGGATAGCAAATATACACAAGATATATGTACACAATACCAAAATATGCAGTAATAGTATTAGAAAACAGTGCAAACAATGTATAGTTACAATAGGATGCAATGGGGACACATAGGGATAGGGCAACACAAACCATATACTCCAAAAGTGGAATGCGAACCACGAATGGACCCCAAACCTATGTGACCTTGTAGAGGGTCGCTGGGACTGTAAGAAAACAGTTAGGGTTAGAAAAATAGCCCACCCCAAGACCCTGAAAAGTGAGTGCAAAGTGCACTAAAGTTCCCCAAAGGACATAGAAGTCGTGATAGGGGAATTCTGCAGGAAAGACACAAATCAGCAATGCAACAACGATGGATTTCCAAACGAGGGTACCTGTGGAACAAAGGGACCAAGTCCAAAAGTCACAAGCAAGTCGGAGATGGGCAGATGCCCAGGAAATGCCAGCTGTGGGTGCAAAGAAGCTGCTACTGGACAGTAGAAGCTGAAGATTCTGCGGGAACGACAAGGGCTAGGAACTTCCCCTTTGGAGGACAGATCCCACACGCCGTGGAGAGTCGTGTAAAAGTATTTTCCTGAAGAAAGACCGCCAACAAGCCTTGCTAGCTGCAAATCATGCGGTTAGGGTTTTTGGATGCGGCTGTGGCCCAGGAGGGACCAGGATGTCGCCAATTGCGTCTGGGGACAGAGGGGGCGTCGAGCAAGACAAGAAGCCCTCTCAGAAGCAGGCAGCACCCGCAGAAGTGCCGGAACAGGCACTACGAAGTGGAGTGAAACGGTGCTCACCCGAAGTCGCACAACGGAGTCCCACGTCGCCGGAGGACAACTTAGGAGGTTGTGCAATGCAGGTTAGAGTGCCGTGGACCCAGGCTGGACTGTGCACAAAGGATTTCCGCCGGAAGTGCACGGAGGCCGGAGTAGCTGCAAAAGTCGTGGTTCCCAGCAATGCAGTCTGGCGTGGGGAGGCAAGGACTTACCTCCACCAAACTTGGACTGAAGAGTCACTGGACTGTGGGAGTCACTTGGACAGAGTTGCTGGATTCAAGGGACCTCGCTTGTCGTGCTGAGAGGAGACCCAGGGTACAGGTGATAAAGTTCTTTGGTGCCTGCGGTTGCAGGGGGACCATTCCGTCGACCCACAGGAGATTTCTTCGGAGCTTCTAGTGCAGAGAGGAGGCAGACTACCCCCACAGCATGCACCACCAGGAAAGCAGTCGAGAAGGCGGCAGGATCAGTGTTACAGAGTTGCAGTAGTCGTCTTCGCTACTTTGTTGCAGTTTTGCAGGCTTCCAGCGCGGTCAGCAGTCGATTCCTTGGCAGAAGGTGAAGAGGGAGATGCAGAGGAACTCAGATGAGCTCTTGCATTCGTTATCTAAGGAAATCCCCAAAGCAGAGACCCTAAATAGCCAGAAAAGAGGGTTTGGCTACTTAGGAGAGAAGATAGGCTAGCAACACCTGAAGGAGCCTATCAGAAGGAGTCTCTGACGTCACCTGATGGCCCTGGCCACTCAGAGCAGTCCAGTGTGCCAGCAGCACCTCTGTTTCCAAGATGGCAGAGGTCTGGAGCACACTGGAGGAGCTCTGGGCACCTCCCAGGGGAGGTGCAGGTCAGGGGAGTGGTCACTCCCCTTTCCTTTGTCCAGTTTCGCGCCAGAGCAGGGCTGAGGGGTCCCTGAACCGGTGTAGACTGGCTTATGCAGAAATGGGCACCATGTGTGCCCATGAAAGCATTTCCAGAGGCTGGGGGAGGCTACTCCTCCCCTGCCTTCACACCATTTTCCAAAGGGAGAGGGTGTAACACCCTCTCTCAGAGGAAGTCCTTTGTTCTGCCATCCTGGGCCAGGCCTGGCTGGACCCCAGGAGGGCAGAAGCCTGTCTGAGGGGTTGGCAGCAGCAGCAGCTGCAGTGAAACCCCAGGAAAGGCAGTTTGGCAGTACCAGGGTCTGTGCTACAGACCACTGGGATCATGGGATTGTGCCAACTATGCCAGGATGGCATAGAGGGGGCAATTCCATGATCATAGACATGTTACATGGCCATATTCGGAGTTACCATTGTGAAGCTACATATAGGTAGTGACCTATATGTAGTGCACGCGTGTAATGGTGTCCCCGCACTCACAAAGTCCGGGGAATTGGCCCTGAACAATGTGGGGGCACCTTGGCTAGTGCCAGGGTGCCCTCACACTAAGTAACTTTGCACCTAACCTTTACCAGGTAAAGGTTAGACATATAGGTGACTTATAAGTTACTTAAGTGCAGTGTAAAATGGCTGTGAAATAACGTGGACGTTATTTCACTCAGGCTGCAGTGGCAGGCCTGTGTAAGAATTGTCAGAGCTCCCTATGGGTGGCAAAAGAAATGCTGCAGCCCATAGGGATCTCCTGGAACCCCAATACCCTGGGTACCTCAGTACCATATACTAGGGAATTATAAGGGTGTTCCAGTAAGCCAATATAAATTGGTAAAATTGGTCACTAGCCTGTTAGAGACAATTTGAAAGAAATGAGAGAGCATAACCACTGATGTTCTGATTAGCAGAGCCTCAGTGAGACAGTTAGTCATAACACAGGTAACACATTCAGGCACACTTATGAGCACTGGAGCCCTGGCTGGCAGGGTCCCAGCGACACATACAACTAAAACAACATATATACAGTGAAATATGGGGGTAACATGCCAGGCAAGATGGTACTTTCCTACAATGAGGATCTCCATCTTGTCTGAGTTCAGTTTCAGGCGGCTCCTCTCCATCCAGTTGGCCATGGCTTTTATTCCATTGTGGAGGTTGGTTTTGGCGGTGGCGGAGTCCTTGGTGAGTGAGAGGATCAGCTGGGTGTCATTGGCGTAGGAGATGATGTTGAGGTTGTGGGATTGGATGATGTTGGCGAGCGGTGCCATGTAGATGTTAAAAAGGGTTAGGCTGAGTGGGGATTCTCGGGGAACGCTGCAGATGGTCTTGGTGGCTTCAAAAAGGAAGGGAGGGAGGCGGACTCTCTGGGTTCTGCCGGAGAGGAAGGATGTGATCCAGTCCAGGGCTCTGTGGCGGATCCCTGCGTCGTGGAGGCATGTGCGAAGGGTGTGGTGATAGATGGTGTCGAAGGCAGCTGAAAGGTCTAGGAGGATGAGGGCCGCAGCTTCGCCTTTGTCGAGCATGGTCCTGATGTCGTCTGTTGCGGTGATGAGGGCGGTCTCGGTGTTGTGGTTAATGATTACATCACACTGAAACAGAGTGCTGCACAGCTGTATGAAAATGCATGTGGTTTGAAGCTGTGCTAAGAATTATATGAACAAGGTCTGGCCCAAGGTGTGGTTCAAGGTGCACATAGGACTAAAGTGTTAAGTGGCTTTTTGTTAAATAGTGTGTAATGCAATCACCAAACGAAGTCAAGAGTATGCTTTTTCTTTTATTGAGCGTCTCTTCTCTTGTCAGCGCTCCCAATCGCACCCCCAGTAGAACACCCTCCTCACAACATTCTTTTACAGACTCCTACCATAACGGCTGGAATGTTCTAATACATGTTATAGGAGGGGTGAAAAGGAGTGAACCATTACATAGTAAATTATACAAGGAAAAATAGGAAAACAGAAAGAGAATAAATATAACAGTGCCAATCATAGCACTTGTATCAGTGGCTCATACACCAGGAAGTTTTCATTGCACTAGGGATGGGAACAGCAACTAACAAATACTGGTGATAGCTGTGGCTGCATGGTAGTCCTTTGTTTTTTCCCCACAATTCCACTTCAGACAGAAATCAGACAAAGGAAAATAAGCCTTGGTCCTGCCCCAGCAAGAATAATCATGCCTGAACTGTCCAACCAGACAAAAACTCAAGCGATTCCAGAACGGTTTTGGATACATAGTCTTCATCAATGAAGTAGGGCGACTACGACAACAAACAATGTGATGGATAGAATCCTAGGACCTCCGCCTTCCAATCATGAAGGGTGAGCCTGCGGACCCCCATAGGCTCCCTGACAAACTGAATACAGTGATTGGAAGACTTTACTGATGACCCAAGGCCACGAATGCCTTACCTTTGGTAGCTTGGCCTGAGCATCACACCGAATATAAAAAAAAATGAGTGTGAGGTATGTATGCAAGTGATTCAAAAACACAAACAATTAATTCAGAAGTATTAGAAAATGAAGAAAATGAGCCAACGTGTTCAAAAGTTAAAAAGAGAAGACACAGTTCTCATAGAAAAGCAGTGGCAAAATAGTATAAAAAATACAAAGTTCCCACATGGACGTTTTGATCAGGACAAAGACGAGTTAGTTGGGCAATGGATGTGGCTGGCCTGACAATGGCATTTCATCTGATGAGGAGACAGTGCAAGGCTGGAGGGGGGCAAGAGAGAGAGAAGAATATGAAAGAAAAGAGTTGGAGACAGTAATGACATTTAAAAAGTAAAGGCAGGGGGGATAGTATGGGAGAGAAACAGATTGTAAACTAGGTAGGGGTTCTAAAGAAGAAATGACCATGGGAAAAAGTTGAAACATGAGGGGAGGAATATGGGGCACTAGGAGTCTTAGCAGGGCTGATGGAAGCTAGGAAAGAAAGTCCACAAAATGAACAGAACTGAGAACGTGTGGAAATGTTTGACAAAGAGAAAGAAATACAGATATAATGTGAAATTGGTTGAGGGGTTATGGAACTGACTTTTGAAAGTCAGACAGCCTAGATGAATTGAAAATGTGGTTGAGTCCTATGGCATAGGAGGAGAAAGAGGGAGTCTGAAGAAGTGAACAAGCAATTCTAGATGTAATTCAGAAAGATGATAGCCTGAAAGATGTACAGAGCTTTAAGGGAGTTTGAAAGTCTGAAGAAAAGAAGCATATTTAGACATGAAAAGAAAATTATTTATGCAATCGGTGCAATCTTATTTTTGGGAGGACATACTGAGAGTGAGGGGGGAGTGTAAATCTTGGATGGCTGTCTGACATAGGAGCAGACGCCTGCAAAGTTTAGGGACTTAAAGCTCAATGCACCCCTCTGTCTTTCTCAGTTATAAAGACTTGTGACTGTTTGTGAGCTTCAAGAGTCGGTGCTTAAACACCTACTGGCGCTTTTCGTGTGATGCTGAGTTTAGCACTATATTTGAATGTTTAAAAAAGCATTGACAAAAATGGGAAAACAAATCTTGGTTACTGACGGTCATTAATCAAGGACTTTTTGGATGCACAGGATCAAAAAAGCCCTAGAACAGTTAAGGAGGTTTAATAAATTGTTCCAACTAATACGGTTGGTTTCTCTAGTCTTCAATGAATCACATTTTCTCAGATCTGTCTAGCTGTGGTAGTATGAAACTATATTTGTCACAACATGTGTTTACTCACAAAAATATTGTCTGGGAGTTTATGTAACACATGTAACATTTTAGTCACTGTGTAAAAAAAATTATCATTTTGGCCACTATGATGGTTTGACCAACCTCTGTGTTTGACCCTTCTCTCAGGTCTCTCCTAAAAAATGTGACAGCAAAGAAAGTGTTCACTTCCAGAATGTTCATTTGGGTTTTTCACAATCCATAACTGAATAATGCAAAAACTGTTCCTAGCCAATGAATGCTTTGGTAGTATTGTACATACTCAGATTAATTTCCATTCCATTTTTTACCTTCCCCTGCACCTCTGACAAAGCCCGTCGCTCACCATCTTCAGGAAGAACCTCAAGACAAATTAACCTAAATTATATTGGACTTCGTTTGAGGCCCCTTCCTCCCCCCCCCAGCACCTTGAGACCCTCACAGGTGAATAGCTGCGCTTTACAAATACTGATTGATTGATTGATTGATTGATTGATTTTGTGCTGCCTTCTCCACTTTATATGTAAACTAAAGGCAATACAGTTCTTCATGTTACTGCCTTGAAGGTCTACAGCCTGATATGGGGGCATTGGTCTAGGTATTAACTGACATTTCAGATGCAACAAGAGTGATGGCCACACACCTGGGTTGTAAATGATAAACCCACATCTAGGAAACTGCAATAAGCGGGCGAAGTAGGGAGCATGACAGCGTGGAAATCACAGAAGGAGATTTTGCTTAGCTTGAAGACTGCCATTCTTACAGATAGACACTATGTGAGCTTTTTGCTACATCTTTTTTAGAACTTTGTTGAGAACTCCCTACATACATTTCTAAGCCTGCTCCTGAATGGGATATAAAGGCTGCCGCTGGGACGCATGTACCTGTAACTCAGTCCATAACTATTATCAGACCTGACACTTTTGTCACTATGTGTGGTTTTAAACATCTTATCTTTACATCTAGAATGTTATAACACATTTTAGAAGACTGAAATTGATTAGCTCAAGAAAAATGTACAACTGTGGAGATGAAAAGGATAAAGAACTCCTAGCCTGGTGGGTTAGGAACACGACGTCCATCCTATGATGAGAAGATTCAGGAGACAGGAGGTTTCAGCCTTTGGGGAGACCTATTTCAACCAACGCCGTTTACTCTTCCTGCTACTTATGACTGTGTCACGAGCAAATGGAACGTGAGGATTGTTGCACGCCTTGTTTTAAGTTAGCAAAATACTTGTATTGTTAAAAGGCACCTTGCCCAAAGTATTTAAAAAGAATTGCCTGGTTTCATCTTTAGGAACAGCGAGAAATCTTTTTTTAAATCTACAAAGGCGATTGGGAAAACAATGCATGGAACTAGTAAAGGTTCAGATACACATGATCTAGCATTACACATACAGTGAAAGTGGATTTATCTACATGCCCAGTTACAACTCCAGTCGCATCCTTTCCCTGATGCTCCTTGATGCAAACACGAAAGAAGGCTACACAAAGGAACAATGCTGCTGTCTTCCTATAAAACCCGTCTACATGAGAAACAAGCGGATTGACTTACTGGCCCTAAACACCGCACATCACACAACAGTAAGAGGCAGGCATTTTGTAAATGATATCGGACCGCTGATTTCGCAGCGCCTATTTCAACATCCCGTATATCTTCAAAGCACAATATGCGATTTGAAAGTCAACCCTATCTATGGTGAGTCGATTTCCGATAAAAAATAAATAAACACCGTAGTCTGGCAGCAGGCAATCATCTGATTGCGTGCGAAACGCGCGTCGGCCGTGCTACAGGTGCAGTGTGCTAATACAATAAAACATTTGTGTCATACAAGAACCAGAATAAAACCTCTGCATTTTTGTACTCTGGGCATGGACATCCTATTTTCTAGTTTCACGAGGTCTACCGTTGTGAAATTTCAGAAACACATTGGTTATTCGAGGACCTCTCTTACCTTGTTCTTCAGCTTCTGAATCTCGGCTTCCGTCACGGCATGCTTGATTTGCAACTGAAAATGCAAAGAACACAAAAGCACGTGAACTGGCGATGCTGCTGATGGGAAAACGCCAGCAAAGCTCGCTCCACAGTTTATTGCACGGCAGAAGGCCTACAGAGCTGCTGCAGTGCGGTAGGCTGTAAATTAAAAACGTCTGGCGGGCAAAATGGCTGAACTCTCCGGCATAATTAAACGAAGGGAGACACTGGTCCATTTGCAACTTCCAGGATAGGATATCTATCAGTCAAAGACATTTTACCCACCTGCTTTTGAAGAAAACATGTATTGCTCTGTATTTTCAGTCCGACATGTTGCTATCTATTTTGTTAAAATTTAGAAACCCGTCTCCAGTTGGTTACAGAAAATAATAATGTTTTTCTTACCGACTCTGCTTCGGATATTGAACTCACAGGATGTGGTATTTTAAGGAGTTCTTTTTGGAACCGTGCAAGCCATTGACAACCACTGGTCTTTGTTTTTATTGTGTGCAGATGGGGCCATGTTATCCTCTCCTCTACTGTATGTGTCCCTTTGTAGCGTTAACATTGTTTGTGCACGAAAAGCATGGTTCGTGTGCAGAATGCGTGAATTCCAGGTTTTTATTACTTGCACCATGTAACACCAAGAATAATTTGCACAGAAAAAACACACCGTGCAAAGTGGAATACCGGTGCGGTAGTTCTGGTTGTAAAAATCAAAATCGCGTCTAATTCAGCACTACACAAATGTACCTCAGTGCAAACAATGTCTGCCTTAGAACCTAAACCATGATGTAATGGTAGTTACCACAATCGGTTTCTGCTGCCAATTTTTCCAGGTGATTCGGCAAGAGACTGCACATATGGAGAGTGGGAGGGAAAAAAATACTGAGGCCCTGATTTATACTTTTTGGTGCAAAACTGCACTAACACAGTTTTGCACCAAAAAGTTTAGCACTGGTTTTCACGATTCCTGAGCACCAGCCGAGCACCATATTTATGGAATGGTGCATGCCGGTGCAAAGGGTAGGTTAGTATTAAAAAAATTACGTTAGCCGAGTGGGGCTGGTGGTATGGAAAAAGGGGGAAATGACGTTAACCAGCCTAGCGTCATTTTCTGACGCAAAACCATCCATACCACATGACTCCTGTCTTAGAAAAGACTGGAGTCACGCCCACCGACCCAATGGCCAGCACAGGGGACCGTGGTCCCCTGGGCATGGCCATTACACTCAGTGCCATGTAGGAGGGGCCCATTTCAGGGCCCCTACTGGCACTTTAAAAAAGAAAATACTTACCTGTACTTACCTATACTTACCTGGGATGGGGTCCCCCATCCTCCGCTGTCTCTCTGGTGTGGGTAGGGGTGTCCCTGGGGCCTGGAGAGGGCACCTGTGGGCTTATTCCATGGTGTTCCACCCTGGAAATAGGCCCACAGGTCCCCAAATGCCGGCCCTGATCCAGGCGTTAAATAATGGTGCAAAGCAAGCTTTGCACCATTATTTGACCCCTCCTACCCCGCCCGTGCATGATTTTAGCACAGGGGATAAATATGGCAGTAAGGCCAGACAGTCATTTTTTTGCACGGGAACGCCTACTTTGCATCTCATAGACTACTTAAAACCGCATGCCTGCACGTGCGCACCTCCAACTGTACCCATAACAGCTGCAGCAGTCTTCATCGTTCAGACAGGGTGCCATTACACAGGCAAAACATGTGATTCAGAGTTTCAAGTACGAGTCCGCAAAGGCTGCAAAGCCCGACCTTTTCATACTGAAGCCAGGGGCTCTCATGCTTGCTTACCGGAAGATGTGTATTTTGAAGGTTAATAAGTAGTGTGAACCAGTACTAGCACCATGAGCAAAAGTCCTATACCAATTACCATGTGGTTCACACTATTTGAACTGCTTACTTCCAGAGTAAAATGGCACCTCAAAGGCTGTCATATTTTTCAGAATTCATACATATGGCTACAGCATCCCTGGCAGGCTGATAAATTGAAAATCATTTAATTAGATGCACCCCAAAACACTTGGGCACCACCAAAACATAATGAGGCACATCACAGAATCCTTGAACAACACTACAGAACAAGTAGTAAGTACTGTTTCTTACGATGGTTTCATAATGGCACAGAAATATATATAGACCATTAGCTAGTGCAGAAACTGTGATGGGCATTATATAGTAAAAAATATATCTCTGATGACACTGTTTTTGTGTGGTACAAGTTTATTCCTGCTGCGCACTCAGGCCCGTATTTATACTTTTTTTGCGCTGCATTTGCGTCGTTTTTTGATGCAAAAACGGCGCAAACTTGCAAAATGCCATTGTATTTTGTAGGTTTGCGCCGTTTTGCGCCAAAAAGCGGCGCAAATGCGGCGCTAAAAAAAGTATAAATACGGGCCTCAGTCTTTTGTGTAGGGGTCGGCAATATTCATGTTTTATGTGAATTGCTGTGGACACTAAAGGAAGTCATTGCACAAAACAGACATTAAGGACATCAGTGGCAAACTGCTATGGCACCGTGCATGTCCTCATTCAAGATTATCAAAACTCCACATGTGTCATTTTGTACCCGGAACTCCACATTCTTTAGGAATTAGTAACTCAGACAAGCAACACTGCAGCACTCTTTTTTGTTTTAGCCTGTCGACTGGAGAACTACAGGGGAGATAGATGGGACTGTTTCCAGATTATAGGGACTTGTTCTGGCGGCAAATTACACTGGTTTGATTTGGCAAAATGTGTTCTTGGACGGAGTAACACTGCAAGCAAAATTAGTAAATTGCTTAGAAAACGGATACAGATTCGGGTGGAAACTCCTGTTTATGTACATTTTGATATTTCTAAAGCTCAAAATGAGGGCTTGAGCCAGACTAGAGTCAGATGTCTGGCTGTCTCTGGCCCACTTCGAGGTCCTCTAGGACCCGCAAGCCAAAACTAGCCAATATGTCATGTGGCTTCTGCTAACATCCACGCTTTGACGTCATGCACCAATATTTAAAGACAAACAATGAACTTTCAATGTAAAATAGGAGAGATAAATAGTACCCAGCTAGTTGCTGAACTGCACAATGTGAAACTAAAAACTGGGATCAATCCTGGTTTCCTTGCATGTTCAAATTGTGTGATCCTAGTCTGATATTTTATTACAGCAAAACTCTTTTTTCTCATATGAGAGTACTGTTAACACGCCGTTCCTTAATAAGTAAACTTACAAGGGGACGCGTATAGGTTGATTAACCTTTTGACTCATTTAAAATGATCTTACCATAGCTCCAGTATAGGAAACAATAATCAGTACACCACAATCAATAATCATTAGTCAGATCAACAATCAATAATCAATGAAGTCAGTAAACATCATACACCATGACCTTTCAGTCATGAAATAACCACACCTCTAGTAAAAGTTTAGTAATTTTATTTCCCTTATATTAACAATACTAAGTCACGTAGGTTAAACTTTAAATCAATTCAAAATGCATGTGAGAACAGTATTAATTAGCCCAAAACACACCAGGAACACAATCTAATCAAGGCTTGTATCACAATACATTCCAAAGCATTAGTGCAGATCATTAAGAAAGTCAGCTTCAATATTTCAACATGGTCCATAAAGGTCAGCAAAATAGTCCATCAAACATGTGTCTCTGCAATTTGTCAGTCACCAAGTAGAAAACCTCCTATCCAGATTAGCATCAGCATGTGGGGCTTCATGCAAAACAATTTAGAACATGAATTTAGAAAACATCTAGCTAAGGAAAACTAAGACAGCGTAGTTGGTACCTAGAAAGAAAAGGCACAAAAATACATTTCTGTCATATTGTCATATCTACCTATCCACGGTATGGGTCAGCAAACAAAATCAGTCTTCTTCCTCAGGTCATCAATTGGTCAGCATCACATCAGGTTGTCAGTCAGAGAGTATGAGCCCAATGACAGAATCTCAAATCTCTTCTTCTTCTCAATATTGCATCACAAAATCTTAATAAGGTCTGAAGTTTTTACCCTCTGTCACGTTGTTATATCAAAGTCACTCAAATTCTCCCCTAATTTCCAATTGGTCAATTAATCGTACATTATTACTCTTTCCAATGATTTAACTGTCCCAAATCTATGAATTCTAATATTTCTTCTTTCTCATGTCGTTGATTGGTTCGCCTTATGATGTTCCCATCATCCGGCTCATCAGGTATCAACTTTGTTGCATTTTCCTCTCTAGTCAATGTCTTCATTGTTTACGTCCTGGGAAAGTACATCTAGCACACATTACATACAGTATGATACATTTTAAGATTACTATTTCCTGTTAGTTGGTTCTCATGGAAAGCTTCTGCTAAGCATTTTATTAAAACAATGAGCATTTCACAGCTAGTTAACTCTGTCAGCATTTTCTATTGAACGCTAAGACATACAGCTACTGCATGAGGCCTGGCAAAACTAGGCCAAGACACTCGCTAAGTTTAGGCCTACAATTAATAAGCAAAAACATATTTCATAACTCTCAATATGACACATTACTACATTAATCTAATACATTTTCAATATTTCATATGTATTAATCATTTATTTAGTACATTTCGTGAACACTGGTGGTCATTCTCCGAGGTCACATTTTCAAACGTGCACATTATTTTTCTATATTATTCATTTTCTACATAAGTCATTATTTAAAATACATAAACAGTCATTAATAATTCCTAATCAAGACATCTGCATCAGCAGTACCTTCCAATATGCAATTCAGAATGGATGTACAAACAGCTGTTGGTTTGACTTAATGGACTATAACAGTGGTTCTTACCCTTTTAAAATCTGTGGAATTCCACCAAGTCACTATTGGAATCCAGGGGGCCTAGCCTAAGCAATTTCTATGGTTTGACTTTCAAAAAAATACACAAAACTACAGAAGTAAATATTTATTAGATACACAAATTATGAAATATTTTCATTGATTCACAACCAAAAGAATTACATTTTTTAATTTTAATGGGAAGGCACTAAATGTAGTTTAATTTGTAAAAGGGAATGCAATTTGAATATGCTTTGTATGTTTTTCCCCCAATGCATCTTCTCTTTTAGTCAGTACAAATTAGAATTCAGGTGAGTTCAATAATTGTCCATGCTAATGTTTTCTGTACTTGCTTGCTCCCATGAGTCACGGATACTAACCTAATTATTTGCCTTGAATTTCAAATTTGATCATATTTACACAGCTCTTTTGAAAATTCAGTTTTAGATTTTGCTATCTTATGTGTGCATACTTTATTGAGCTGCTAATATTATTTTATTTTCTAAACAGTTGCAGACCATTTGAGTAAGCATGTCCACGGACCACAGGTTATGAAAGACTGGACTATATTTAACTTGCCTGTTAGTTCACTAATAGTATAATAGTCTTTGTGAGGTGAAGCATGAGTGATTCTAAGTTTATAGTGACAAATGCCTCTTAATGCAGTAATGTAATCTGAGTTAGTCAGGTGTAGCACCTCCTCATGTAAAAGAACAACACTTTCTAGAATTTTGAAGAAACTTTATTACATCTTTACATCTTGTTTGTTGCATATTTACATGGCAAACATTTTCATGCCCCGGCTAGTGCAGGAGTGCTTACAGCCAAGCCTGACCCTTGCCTCAGCTCTGGCATGGCTCTTGTAATTTTTTTGGCTCACTCCCCTCTAATCACAACTGTTGTATTAAAATATGTTACGGATTCCCCATAGTCTGAGAAACCTGTAAAATAATGTTTTTGGCTAGATGTGTTTTAAAAATGTCTCATTTCACTTCCAAATAATTCTTAATGGGATACCTCAATACCATGTGTCACATGATACTAGGGTTGTGTGGAGTCATCTCTTTTGATGGCATGGGGGACAGTATCTGAGTTCAACTCTGATACTTCGACAGTAATTCTGGCCGGTCTGTATGAAGCTGAACATATAAATGGGTGCGGTTTAGGCTGAACCTCACACGGTGACCCATTATGGGAACATGTTCAAGTTAGAGGACAGAACAACATTCAAAAAGCTCAATGAAAGAGACACTCTTGAGGTACATTAATGTACTTATCGTTTAATGGTTTTTAGTAATAATATGGCATATTTCACCTTCCCTATTGCAGAATACAACACATAATCAAATATTGCAAATTGCAAATAAAATAAAACATACAAAATCGTATTTTGTTTCTTTACACCATCATGGTGAAGACATATTTTGAAGAAGGGCCATTGGAAACAGTAGAGAAGTGCCCTACAATACTCTGTTACAGCTCACAGCATAAAAGCGCAAGGCCTTGACGATGCCATATGGAGGCTCAATAATCAGGGTAAAGACCTCTGAAAAGTTCCCTATACTTTACCACAAGGAGGTCAGCACCCTGGTGGCAGGGATCACTGCATGGTAAAGTATAGGGAATATGAAACAGTTTGTTCAACTTGTAAAAAGTTTAAAAAATATTTTTATGTTACGTATTAATATGTTATTTTATATATTTTATGTGTAGAACTGAAGAAAATAATGCTACTGCACTATTAACTAGATTTGGAATTAAGAAATTGATGATTTAAAATTTATCTCAAGATTAAATTAAAAAATAAATTCCCATCTAAACTAAAAACAAATCGTTTTACTACGCATTAATAATTATGAAAACTGGAATGCAGAATTACTTTAAAATAATTTACTTATTTTTAATACTTTGTTACATTTGTTTTTAAATGCAAAAAGGTATTAAAATATTTCATGATTAAATTAAATTAAGTACTATTTATATATAATGTAACTTTAAATTATATTTATTTATATATTTAACTATTTGAAATAAGTTAATGTATAGTATTATTATTTCCTATGGGGTTTATATTTAAGTTCCTGTCTCCATTATGTTCCACAGGAGGGTGTTGCAGTACTAGAGGTTGGCCAGTGTGGTGCTGGATCTACTACTGTCTTTTTTAGTGGTAAATTTCACTTGTAAGTTAGGATCTATCTTCCTTTTGAGGGAGTGGAGTTGTGTCAGTCTATACTTTTTAGTAACTTTACACTTGGATATTTAGTAGCCAACAGTGATTAAGTTATTCAAAAGTGTAAAATTAAATGTATATTTGTAAATTACTCAGAAGTGTAAATTACCTTTGTGTAGACTCTGTATGTGTTTGTGTGCATGCAGGAGAGATGGAAAGACTGTTGGTTGGTGCATTGAGGGCCACTTAAAGAGTAGCTACTGGAAAGTGATGCCTAACTGTTCATGTGAGGCATGAGTCAGAGTCAATGTGAGCTTTAAAGAATCTGGAGGGAGAAGATGCCTATGATTGCTCACTATTGCTTAGTGACACCAGTAAACGCAACCATTTATGTACATGGTGTGGGAATTCAGTGATCAGTGGACAATGATTCTTGAAAGTAAACAATTGAACACTCAAGGTTATTAAGGCCCCCATCCTTGGCCAGCCTCATTAGGAAAAGTAGACTATCTGGCTCACATGTATAGGAAGAGAGAGCCAATAAGGAATAATTGCTACAGCTCTGCTTCAAGAATAGGACTTGGCCATTGTTAAATAAGTACACAGTTTGTCTTAAGCCATGGTCTCAATGAAAACATGACCAGTCCTATTGAATTCATTATGTTAGAAAAGGAAAACACCCTGAATGCAGATCTCCTGCATACTTCGTAGTCTAGTCAAAACACGCCATCAGAAGCACTCTCATACCTCCCACAGGGTACCAGTAGGCAGATAGATGACTAGCTACATGGATGGTAGTACTCAAGCTATTCATTTATGAAACAAACCATCTGCCTTTGCCAAGTAAGTGTTCTTTATGGTATGTGAGTTTCTCCAGATGCGTCAGTATGTAATACAGCTAATTTTGAAGATGATAAAAGCTTCAAGAAGTAGCCATTGAAGGTTGGTTGGATTTTGTGTGGTACAGACTTTTTCACTTCCAGGAGGAAAATAATTCCTGTGTGAAGTGATGATTTGATGTAGCAAGGAAAGATTTTGAAGTAACACTTTTGTTTTACCAATGATCTGGTCTTATAAAGATAAGATGGGGTCTGAATTTTCTGGGAAGGTGTAGTTGTTAAATGTCCAGGGAACATAGACAATCAGAGCAAAGTGGCTGAAGGTGGTGTTCAAACAATGTTCCCAACAGTCACAACTCAAAATGCTACTACAGAAGGAAGGCATCCAAAAGACTGATTGGGTAGTTCCTGTCTGCCGAGGAAAGGAGTTGGGAATATTATTTCTGTTCACTCCCACGGGCAAATTCCAAGTCAGGAAAGCTAACCTTTTGCAGACCCACTAGAGCATGAGGATCTAGGACAAGTCTGCTTGAAAAACCAGGAAGGCTAGTGAGAACTGAACGTCTAGCTGTGATCTTAACTGGGAGTGAAAAAAAAGCCTTTTCTAACTTGACTTCCCGCTTTTCCAATGAGAATCCCCTGTAGATTTGGAAAGGTGGAAGAAGTATCATCTTGACAATGTGGACATCTATTCAACAGCAACTTGACTAATAAACACATTTGCTCGATGTGAAAATGAGTATTAACATGACAGTTTTTTTCACAGACTATTTGCTTTTACACAACAGGTAGTGGGGGATAGGAAAGGCACTGCTTTGTTTCAGTGCCAAAAAAACACTGCTGGCCCACTGTCGATTTTTTTAGAAGTGCATCCACAGTACTGGTATATTTAATAGTTCACTCCACGTAAATAGTTTCAATGCAAAAAGCAACCCTGTTTGATTTTTTTATGTCCTGCTTTAGACATCCGATTTTCTTCATTTTTGTGTACATTTATGTGATTATATTGTTTATTTTCACTTCAATTGTTTGGGACATTTTATTTTGATTATTCTTAACTTAAATCTTTTTTTAGTGTCTCTGTTTATGTCACACACATTTCACCCGAAGGAGGCATTGCTATTTGCATCAAGCTTTACTTTACTTCACTTTGTTTATGCATGATCGATTACTTAAAATCATTACATACAAATGTCAGAGCTCAGCAATTTATGTACACCATAATAAAAGGTTTAAAGTTAAATAAAAGTATATGTCTAGTAAAATGGTGGCTTAAAAGAACAATGATAGCATGCGATAAAAGTCCTTAGGGGGTGTGTTCCAATACACCAGGTATACAATACGGGGCTAACTTTGCTCATGTCCCATTTAGTGTTTGGCAAGGTGAACCTGGGCCCCAAAATTACAAAGGAGAGAGGTGCTGTTATCCCACAGTGCAACAGTTTGCTCCCGTTTGATGCGATGGATAAAAAAGGATGTCCAAGTCCTAGCTTCAATCTCAGCCTTCCTCTTCTGGCCTGCCTAGGAGCGTGAATTATTTTTTTCTATGCTGAGATTATTAAGGACCTAAGAAGAGTATCCTATGTGCCAGGGAAGGCTAAATGACTGTAGTTTAGAGCCCGAATCAACTTCACTCTCAGGACTTTTAACACTGGTTCTGCAGTTGGACTGTGTAAGTGTTGATTGAGACGCTTCAAGCTGTAAATTACCCCAGCCCCTTGCTTCTGAGATGTTTTAAATGAACCCCCGGCTTATCCCCATCAGAGATCCAGACACCTAAGTAATTATAGTTTGCAGTTGTGGTTATTTTTAATTCTCATAGCTGCCATTGGGCCCATCGTTTATGTGGCTAATTACCAAAAATGACAACTTGGTCTTTCTCTGTTTCACTATGAGTTTGTTTCCTTGGTTGTAGCTATGGAGGGCTTCAAGGGCTCTCTGCAAGCTGACTCTCTGGTGTGATCCATTATTACAATGTCATTTGCATACTGCAGAATTGGGAGGCGCACCTTGCCCAGTTTTGGAGGTAATAAACTTCCAGTGCTTTGTCCTGGTTGGCTGTATAAAGATTAAAAAGTAGAGGGTGCAACACGCAACCTTGCTTGAGTTCTTTATCAGTGGGAACTCTTGCAGTGGCTGTGGTTGGCTTGGTTTTATCTGGACCCAGATCCCCTGATATAGAGATTCAATGGCTTTGAGGAGCTGGGCTGGAATCCCCCATGCAGTAAGCTTCTCCCAAAGCTTTCCCTGGTTCACCCAGTCAAAAGCCACACTATAATCCACGAAGCAGCAGAATAATGGGAGTTGCTTGCGCCATGTGGCTTGGTGTGACAGATGAGCCAAGGCTATGATGTTGTCCATTGTGGAACTTTCAGGCCTGAAACTTGACTGGAAAAAAGGGAGGATACTGTTCTCTTGTGCTCAAGCTTCTAGCGCTTCCAGGAGTAGTTGGGCGTTGAGTCGGTAATTTTTCTGGGTTTCTACAGTCTCCCTTTTTATGGATTGGGAAAAAGAGTGACGCTCTCCATAAGTTTGGAATAAATGTAGTAGCAAAAACTTGGTTGAACAGGGGTGTAACTAGGCCCACCCAAAAGGCGGGTGCAGTTTTGAAGGATGTAGCAGGTATCATGTTCGGCCCAGGGGCCCATTTGTTCCTCATTTTGTTGATACTGCCCATTACTGAGGCCTCTGAAAAAAAGTGGCTTGATGAACAGGGAAGTCTTGGGCAGTGGATGGTTTGAGGGAGGTGGTTGCTACACCCACGGCCTTGGTGTATAACTGGTTGACATAGTTCACCCACACTTGTTGTGCCAGGCCATTCTCCTTGGTCTGGGCAGAGTTGGCGAGGTTAATTATATGCCTCCAGAGGCTGGTGTGGTTCTTCTCTTTTAGGAAAGTAAAGATCTTCAACCATTCCACTTTGGTACTCCTGATTTTTTGCTGCCTGACAGTTATTCTGTGGGCTGCTCTGAGAGCTAAGATAGACTGACCTGGGTTGATTTGGGTGCCTCTGCCTCTGGCCCTCAGGGCCCTTCGAGGCTGAGCTTGCTTGCAAGAAACTCCTTTGTTGGAATGAATGTGAAAGATAATTGACAGAGGGGGTTTCCAGGAACTCCCTCCAGTACCTTTTGGATTTCAGTGACAAGTTCCTCCCTTTGCTCCTGTGGGGTAGTTGTGCTGAATGTTTTAGGGGCTAACTCTTTAGTTGTGATCCCTGTGGATAATTTTAAACCAAGATATATTGACCATTTGAATCTGGGGACCTTGCAACGTTCTTCCTAGTTGGCTCCCCAAGGGACAGTAACTGCGGGGCAGCTTTGACAGCTAGCTGCAGCACAGCCTGCAGGGGCCTGTGACCAGTCTTGCCTCTGTCATCCACCTCAAAGTTACATATATTAGAAACCAGCAATTCTCTAATGAAGATGTACTAGATGGTGGAAATATTCCCGTAAATTGGTAAGGGTTGCAAAAGTTGATCATGTTTTTCTTTTAGACATTGCTTGGAGGATTGTCTGTAAGTATCGAAGAGGCTCTGCAGGAATGCAATTTCTGTTAGGAGCCTGGAGTTTCTACGGGAATTGCCCAGTGTCCTCATGTTAAAGCCCCCAATGATTATGGGGGAATGGGCGAAGTATTTGTTCAGTTCTTCAATTTTAGATGCAAGGGAGATTAAGGCATGTTTTATTGCATGCTGGCCTGGGTTAACATAGCAGTTGAACAACAGAAGTCGAATGGGCTTTGTTTGCTCTTTATCCCTTTACTGAGCAACGATTGGAGAGGAGGCAGCTAGGTATGAATTTCGATGGCGTCTATTTTCTGGGCATGTTTGATGAAAACGGAGAGATCGCCAGATGACCGACCGAAAGTATTACGAAAATATTTTATTGCTGGAATGAAAATCTCATAGTGTTCTTGGGCCAGCATAGGTTCTGTAGACCAGGTCTCCTGCCTGAAGACATAGCATGTAGCCATTGTGGAGGGCTGAATCAACACCACTGAGTTTCTTAAGTCTGCATTCCAGGAAATTATTGTTAGGTGTGTATTACGGCCGGCCTCCCTGATGTGATTGCCGTAGGATCTGCTGTTAGTTGTGTTAGGAATGCCAGCTTAGGGAGCTGCCAGACGGAGCCATGTGATCGAATTCAGTGTTCGTCCTGGGATTACAAAGGTGCACTGCTCCATGGTCTTGTGTACATGTTATTCTAAAGTTGTTAGGAGGCTTGAGCTTGACTTGGTTTGGCCAGCTCTGTGAGTTTATATGTGTGCCTCATAAAACTGAACTAACTCCCTTCTTTTGGGTAGGGGCTTTGAGCACAAATGGATATTTCACTGTTTGGGGGATTTTATGTATATACCCCATTCAAAAAAGGCATTTCCTTAAGCATGGCGTCCTGGTGAAGTTGTTGATGCCATCATATGATTGTCAACTCGCCGTGAGAATCACAGGGGAGGCTCAAAAACCTGACCCAGGTGAGGGTGTTCGATCGAATAGGTGCCAGAGAGGGAACATGCTTAAGTAAGCGCAGGACGTTGAACCTCTTTAGAATATCATGTGGCCCTTTGATATGATATTTGGGAGTTAGCACTATCTCGAGGGCACTTGAGCATACCTTTGTAGTGCTGAATTCTATATCTTGCTCGCTGGTAGCCCAGAGGGTACTAGCTAGGGCAGCACCCAAGACCCCTACTACAGAGGGTGCGTTACAGGTTGCGTCAGAAATTGGCAACATGTTGGGCTGTGGGAGAGTCCATACAGGCCTACTTGTAAGGTCCCTGGCAGTGCTTGCACTGATGTGTGTGCAGGGCTCACTAATAAACGAGACCTGAGTACTGGTGTCCTCCTTCACCTTCCCTGTGGATGGAAATGGAATTTGTTCAAGAGGCAATGCAGCCTGGGTGCCAGCATCCTCCCTTTTTCTTTTTTACCATGAGGGTGGTGTGTCAACAGGGGCCAAGCTTGTTGAGAGTTTTTGAGCCAGCTCTTTTCCCTCCTTTTGAGACATCAATGGTAATGGAGTTTTTCCATTAGGCCCCCGCCACTGAGGCTGTTTGAATATAAAGGCCTGGTGTCAAAGATTGGATACAGCTTGACAGGATCATTTGATGCTGGGAGGGAGGGGGTCAGGGGCAGGACTCAGTAATAAGCAGGGATGCCGCTCTTTTAGCTGTTTTGGCACTTTTGTTATGTTTTCTAAGCTTTTTCTTGGCCCTCCTGGTAAGTTTTGCACCTGACTTCATTGAACCGGATGGCACCTCTGTGATGTCAGTAATATCTATATGGTCCTTGACTGTTGGCTGAATGCTGTTACAGATACTTGAATCAATAGTGGTAGAGGGTGAGATATCCTGGGGAAGTTGGCCCTAGCACCTGGGCTGGGCGAAGGAATGTCTGTTAAATGTATTGTTGGATCGAGGTGCAAACCTTCTAAGCTTATGGCCATCAAACTTTGTGTGCCAAGGGCCGGTGATCTTCTGACTGCAGAAGAACCTGCTTTGCTCCCAATTGAGACTTGTGGAAGTGCTGCTCACTTATAAATGGTGGCTGCACGTGAGCAAGTAGGCAATCACGCTTCTTAACTAGAACTAATTTTATTATCAATGTGATTCACCTAGGAGCTCACATCCACTAAGCGCTGTGCATTTAATTGTAGGAGATCTAGCTGCAACTCCATTTTGGTGGATTGCCGTTACAGTGCTCTGGCCATGGAGTTCTGTGCCGCCCTAATGGAGGTTATTTGGAGGTCCTCCATTCTGTTGATGCCTTGAGTTCCAGAGGGGAACTGGCTAGTTCCTTCAGGGGTTCTAAACAACCTTGAAGTGAGTTCTTTCAATTTTAGACTCCAGGTGAATAAAGGATGCTGGAAGAGCCACCGGATCTATAGACCGGTTGAAAGCCACAGGTTTGAGTGGACTGGCTATAATTAACTCTGGGGAACCTGCCTGAGTGGAGGCCTGGGGGTAAGCTGTTGATGTTGGTAGATTAATGCAGTGATAACCTGGGCATGTCTCGTGGTGCATGCAACAAATGCCCTGCACCAATTCTGAGGCTGGTCGTGTCTCCCCTCTGGGACTCCATGGCCAGGATATTGGTGGTTGTGCTGTGAGATTGCCAAGAAACCGTAGAGTCCGTGGGGTCACGACTTGAGATGCTGCTCAGCCTTTGACAGGAGTGGGACCTGCGGTTACCATTCAAGACTCACTGCTGGTCATGCTGGGCAGGTGGCTTGCTGAGATTAAAACACCCCACCTCTTTCCCAAAAAATTAGCTCATGAGAGGAGCATGCGGTGTGGCTGATGTGATCCCAGTAGGAAACTGTGTTGAGGCCTGCGGTTGCTGCCTTTGTGGGTGTCTTTGGGGCTGGCCATGTCTGAGTGTCAGTCTGATTGTTCTGTTTGTTCTGGGTGCTTCTAATGCTTCGGGTAGCTGCAGGGGGTTGGAGAGCCTTCCCCTCCAGTGGTTGAACTAGACTGGGTGGCAGGCTTCTTTTTAAGCATACTGTAATTGGGGCCAGGTTCCTGGGAGTGAATTCTGCCCGTCTTGTACGCTTCTTGTAATTGCGGTTGTTGGTATAAAAGTAGTAGTAGTTTGCTGAGAACGGATTACAAACCTTTTAGGCAGGGGGTCTCTCCTCAGGCTATATGTACCCTTTCCCCACTTGCGTCCATGCCTTCCGCCTGCCATGCCACGATGGCTGCTCCTGTAGATAATTGTGCCAACTGAAACAGATTATTAAGGTAGTTGGCAGACACTAGGGGCCCTGAGGTTGACTTCAGCGTGCAAGCGTGCAGGAAAGTGGACAGGCCAAAAGACAGGCGAGCTGAGACCCTTGCTCATGAGTTCCTTGCTGATCATGGGGCGGGGGCTGGGCCGCTTCCGCAGTCCTGTTGCTACTTGCATCAAGCTACAAACTATAAGCCCAGAATGCATCATAGCAACCTGTAAGGTTGTTTTGACCATGAGGTTGCTCACTGCTCACATCCACCTCATAAGACAGCAGCCTCTCACTCCCATGGCCTGACACTTTGGTTTCCTACATTGTTGATCAGCTGTGTGGATAAGCACAAGTTTGTCCAGCAGCTGCCTTACAAACATTGTAACTGAAGATATTGGACTAACCATGTTTTACCCATTAAAAAGGAATTTTAA
The DNA here is from genome assembly GCF_031143425.1 of Pleurodeles waltl. NCBI lineage: Eukaryota > Metazoa > Chordata > Amphibia > Caudata > Salamandridae > Pleurodeles > Pleurodeles waltl. Next base: position 947,768,819 of record NC_090449.1, read on the forward strand.
ATTACATTATTTTTGTTTTTTATTAAAATAATTTCTTAATTTTTGTGGGATCCCCACAAGTACTGATTTGGCTGCCCTGTGAGGCATGTCCGTGACAGCCATGAAATCCCTGTGCACGAAAAGGGGGTTTAAGCTAGGTTTGGGAGGAAGAAAGTGAACCCCTGGAGCAAAGGGGGTTGAGAGGGGGATAAGTGTAACATCCTTCTTCTACTGCACAAGCCAGAGTTGCAAACAGAAATTCAGGCCACAGCATGTCCTGCAGTGCTTTGAAAGCCAGGAGCCCGAGCTTAATCGGAAAGCTAGCAGGGAGTTTAAGCTACAATTGACTTTTCTTGGTCTGGAAAAGGTAAAGGCAGCTCTCCCTTTTAATGAGAGAAAGATTGTGATTGGTCAGGACATTACAAATATAGAGCTTAATAAATGACAAACTTAGTAAATAGTAAAGTCATAGATAAATAGGTGGTTTCCTTTAAAGTGCTTTATGCACTAGGAAAAAGTACTGGGGAGGGTGGGCAATTCTTTTGGCAAGTTTGTCTGCAAAGGGGAGGTATGCCATGCTCACTCATGTTACCACGCAGTCCGTACTGGAAATCCGTATGAAAAAGTTTCAGTTGAGGAGGTTTGAATTAACTTCCAGGAAGCACCTCAGAAAATTCAGGGACTTCTCCAACGAATATCACCAGTCTTGGGAGGATTTGATAGACGCCTCATTGAAATCAAGAGAGGACTTGGTTAAAGCATTAACACAACAACATATAAAGGTCTGCATATTTTAATAACACAAAAGCAAATCAACCATAACTTCTTTCCAGAGTTACCCCAGCATCTAGTGGACTCTTCTAAGCTTACCAATCAAGAGAGCTAGCATGGAAAGCTAACACATTAGACACTACAAGAATATAAAAAAATCCAGAGAGGAGCGAGGATCACTGGAAAGGTGGAAAAATCAGGGTCTCCGTGGGTGAATCAAGGTGAGGGTGTGAAAAACAAAAACCCATGTTTTTCAGGAACCCTGCCCTTTAGATGAGGAAGGGCTGACCAACCCTGCTTCAGGTAAGGAGTGTAGCTCTAAGGGGGAAGTGGATCTTTGGCATTTCATGGTTGGTGTTTTGACTGTTTGCAGCCAGGTCAGATGAGGAGAAATTCTCATGCATCAAGGCGGGCAGACCACAGACGTATCCAATTCTATGTTAAGAAGGGAGTTTACATTTTTCCCTCTTTCCCATTGATTAGGAGTGTAAACTGGTGGCTTTTGAAGGGTCAGAACAGAACTTGTAGAAGGCTTCAGTGGACAAGGTCAATGGTACTATACTGTGGAATAATGTGTCAATCAGACCTTGATGATAGAAAGGTAAATGTCTGCAAAGGAGTAGTTGGAGGGACTGATCTGCAGGGTAGGGAATGCCACAGTGTGACAATATGACTGCCTCATTACTATAGTTGTTCTGGTCTTGGGTGGATTGTTGCCCAGAGGAGGGTAGCTCTCTGCCCAAGACTGTGCCTCGCTTTCCCTGCTAACAACCTGTAAGGGTACCAACACTGAGGGCCTTGTTATGACCCTAGCAGTCATGAGACTGCCAGGGTTGTGGTAGAGGTCAGGCCACCGCCAAAGTAGCGATCCGGTCTCCACATTACGACCGTGGCGAAGCCGCCACGGTCGGACCACCACCACGGTCGGAACCCCAACACCGCCAGGTTGACGCCAGCCAACAGCCTGGTGGTTCTGGGAGTGTCAATCCACCAGGGCAGCGCTGCTTGCAGCACTGTCCTTGGGATTACGAGTCCCCTTTCTGCCAGACTTTGCATTACAGAGGAATGGGGCTGCTGGAGGCCGCATGGGGGCCCATGCACTGCCCATGCATTTGTATGGGCAGTGCCCATGCATTTGTATGGGCAGTGCAGGGGCCCCCATGGACAGCCCTGTCGCGCTTTTCACTGCCCGAATTACAGGCAGTGAAAAGCACAACAAATGCTGTCACACCCGACGCACTGCCACATTGCCGCCGGCTCAATTATGAGCCGGGGTCAATGTTAAGGCCCTGTTCCCCACTGGGCCTGCAGGTGAAAATGCTGTTTCCGCCCGCCAGCCCAGCAGGCAACTCTTAATCGGGCCAGCGGGCAGAAGACTGTCATGGCAGTCTTCCATGCAAATTAGTTTAGCAGGCGGCCTATGCCACCCGCCAAACTCATAATGAAGTTCTGAGTCTAGGAAGCAGGGACCCAAAAGGACAGTAAATGTTAGGGGATTAAAAGGTAAACAACAGGTGTAACCTGCATCAATGCGTCAAGTGGGTAAGGGCTAACCTGTTCTAGTAAAATATCCCAGGATTTAGGGATCACTGTTGACCTGGGGGTGCTGCCTGTACTATAAGGGTGGGAGGAGAGTAGTCAGAGACATAAGGTACCGTTTTTGTATACCTTGGATTGTGATGTGGCCCAGACTAACTACCAGTGGCTGAGATTAATTCAAGCATTTCATCCATCACTTTTTTGTATACTTCATGTTGTCACCGTAATTGGGATGGGTATGCACGAATGTCGGTCCTGTAAACACTGTGTCACTGGAACCAAGCTGTACCCGGCTGATGAGCCCATAACTGGGGCAAAACCTGCCCTGGGTTACTTGTGTTCTGGTTCAAGGAAGACCAGGCTTGGCAGTTGGGCCTGGACTGATCCAAATGGAACAGCTTCAAGACTGATTTGCATATAGCTAGGTTCAAACTGAGGTGGAATGCTGTGCAGAATAACAATGGTTTGAGATGCAACCCCCAAGTAATAACCAGTGGCTGAGATTAGTTGAACATTTCATACATCACTTTTCTGTATACTTCAGTTTCACAATAAATAATCCAGGGCTTCTGCCTTTGTCATTCATTTCTATAATAAAAAGATCAGATCTATGGCATAGCACATAATTTCCCCAGAGAATCAATATGTCCTATGGCCTTTATAATTGACCTGTCACCATACCTAACTTAAGCCTACGTTACTGAGCATACACTTTCCCACAAAGCAACCATCAGCCATAAAATTACAAATATATACAAAATTAAAGTCTTCAACACAAAATACAATCATCTTACCTAACAAGGATTATCACTACAAAGTTTGTCAGACTAGATAGCCAGGCTTTAACAGAGTGTTATAACAATCCAAACATAATGGTATACTGTTTTTAGCAGGCTTTTAACAATAAATAACTCAAGCCTTATAGATGGGAAATTCTCACACCAACTTCCTAAATCCGATTTGGCTTCTCTGCGGTTAAACGTTGATCAAAGTAGACAGACAAGATGATTGTTTGAGTGAATGGGCGTTATGAGGTATCTCTCTTTTGAAATATCTTGGTACCGAAAAAATACCCTATCTCCTTTGCAGATCTAAAACACAAACTATCTAACTTAGACTTCTATACCTTTTTAAAAACAAAATCAGTCACTAGGAAATTGGGTCCCACTCTCCTCTCCCCTATACAACATATCTTTGGCAATTTCACAAAGTTAGGCCTTCAAGATCCCCAAATATACAACCTTCTTAAAACTCCCAACACACGTAGGACTAATTCCGACATCAAAGCCTGGAGTTCTGTTCTCAACCTAGAAATCTCAGCATTGCCTAAAATCTGGAATTCTCTAATCACAGGAAAGATAACACCAGCACTCTCACAAACTAGGCCATGGATCCTACATAGGCCCTCATTACAACCCTGGCGGTCGGTGTTAAAGTGGCGGTAATGCCGGCAACAGGCCGGTGGTAACAAAAATGGAATCATGACCATGGCAGAAACCGCCAACACAGACAGACGCTTTAACACTCCAACCGCCATGGCGGTAGCAACAAACACAGCGGCGGTCACCGCCAACAGACAGGCGGAAGACAATGTATCACCCACACTATTACAAGAAACCGATCGGGCAGCTTTTCCGGGATGGTACCAATGCCATCAAAAGCTCGGCGGAAACTGAACAATGAAGGGGAACCACTCACCTCTCGACACTCCACGAAGAACCAGGATGCCATGGAGCCCGAATTGTAGAACCTATCCATGTTGGTGTATCTACTAATACACCACGAAGTCGAAAGAAGGCGGCGGCGACGACGGTGAGTGCTTCACCAAGCACACAGGGGAGGGGAGGAAGGAAAAGAGAGTGACACACACACGCGGCATGCAACACCCCCATTTCCCACCCACAACAACATACACACACACATATCCAACAACATCACAGATACACCCCGTCACCCCCTGGAAGAACGCAAGGACAAAACGAAATGCGTTTAACTAGTGTTATATTGGAACAGTCAGATAGATCAAGAGAAAAGCAAATAATCAGTATACACCAATATTTACATCAAGTACACAAGTCCGTACACTATCCCATGTAAATGTCCATGGACCAGTGGTCCCAAAAAGCATGGGCGAAGCCCACACATGACACCTGCCTCAAAACAGAGAGAACACTGCAGGGGCATCAGGTTGGAAAAAAAAACAGGCACCTCAGGGGGAAGGGGAGGGGGTGCACCTCAGCCGGATGATGGCACGATGCCACTGCTCCTCAAGGGGGCTCCATGCCCACTGCTTGGTCCTGGGGAGTGCAAAGCCACAGTCTCTCAAGTGGGTGGTTTGCCCACTGCCTGGTCCTGGGGAGTGCAAAGCCACAGTCTCTCAAGTGGCTGCTTTGTCCACTGCTTGGTCCTGGGGAGTGCAAAGCCTCAGTCTCTCAAGTGGGTGCTTTGCCCACTGCTTGATCCTGGGGAGTGAAAAGTCACAGTCTCTCAAGTGGGTGTTTTGCCCACTGCCTGGTCCTGTGGAGTGCAAAGCCACAGCCTCCGAAGTCTCCCAAGTGGGTGGGTTGCCCACATGCTCTGGAGGGGACTTTGTGCCCAGAGTGCTTCATCCTGCCAAGGATTGGGGGTGTGGATGCATTTCTCCACTGGTTCTGGAGGGGGCTTTGTGCCCAGAGTGCTTCATCCTGCCAAGGATTGGGGAGTGGATGCATTTCTCCACTGGTTCTGTAGGGGGCTTTGTGCCCAGAGTGCTTCATCCTGCCAAGGATTGGGGGAGTGGATGCATTTCTCCACTGGTTCTGTAGGGGGCTTTGTGCCCAGAGTGCTTCATCCTGCCAAGGATAGGGGGAGTGGATGCATTTCTCCACTGGTGCTGGAGGGGGCTTTGTGCCCAGTGATGCTGCTCTTGGGGTGTGGCAGTTCACATCCTCTCACCTGGGTGTCTTAGCCACACGATCTACTTGGAACAGGTAGCATGATACTCCATGGAGGGAGAGCCACACTCCATCCTGCGGCGACTTAGGCTGCCAATTGCTGGTTCTTGTCAGTGCTGGAGGTGGTGTCTCAAGTGGCGTGTCCAGGGTCCAGGACATCACCTGCAGACTCGGATGGCTGCCACTGGGAATGGTGCTGATGTCCGACAGAGTGGTATCAGCTGTGCATTAGGCGGTGCTGATAGTGGTGCAGGTGGCGGTGGCTTCGGCGGAGATTCTGCCAGTGCTGGCCGTGGTGCAAGTGTCTGTTGTGGTGGATGAAGACACCAGACCGTCTACGGCAGCCTTGGATGGCTGATCCTTGGGGAGGAGGAGGCAGCCTGACGTTGTGGCAGCGGTGGTGCAGGTGGCGGAGCAGGTGGAGGTGCAGGTGGCGGTGCAGGTGGCGGTGCAGGTGGCGGTGCAGGTGGCGGTGCAGGTGGCGGTCAGAGCGGCGGTGGTGAATGTGGTGCAGGTCTCTGCCATCCCTGATAATATGGTGGTCACCAGCCCCTCACCAGGAGACATCGTGCCCTGAGGTGACTTGCCCTTTGGCTTGTGGCCATTCCCCACCTTGGCAGTCACTGCAGGGACCTTGGCACTGTCCTCTCTGTGTTTGGACGAGGCCTTGCTGGGTGGGTGGTGTTACTTCCCCCGCTGGAAGCCCGCCCCTTTTTGACCTTTGCAGGTGGCGGAATAGGGTGGTCCTTCATATCTGTTGGTGGCACTCTGGCAGCTCTGACGGGTGCCCCCTTCGATTGTACCGGACTAGCTGGGACCACAGCGGATGCTGATTTGGTAGCTGAGGTGCTGGGCTGGGATCTAGACATCCTAGCCCTAGGGGAAGGACGGGGGGAGGTGTAGGGAAGAGGCTAATGTTAGCTAGGAAAAGTTTTTTTGATACACTGGGACGGGAAGATGGAGGGGGTGTGGCAGTGGAGGAAGAGGTAGTGGTTGTAGGAGGTGTACGTCTGCTGAGTTTGGGTGAAGGTGCATGGGCTGGAGGCTGTTGTGAGGTGGATGGCTGTTGAGTGGGTGTGTGCCTGCGTTTATGTACTTCGGGAGGAGGACTCACAGACACACTGGGAGAGGACACAGGGGACGTGTGAATGGTAGTAGGGGTGGTGACTGCACGTGAGCGGTGTGTTGTGATGGACGTGCTGGTGGTGGAGGCAGTGGCTGATGATGTAGTGCATGCAGGTGTGAGTGGAGACAAGACAGGGAGGGAGGTGGAGGATGTGGAGGAGGGGAACCCAGTGGAGGAAGTGGATGTTGGTATGTGTGTATGGGTATGGTGCTTGTGTGATTGCCTGTCGGAAGTGTGGTGCTTATGTTTTCCCGATCTACTTTTTTGTGTTGATGTGTGTGCATGCTGGTCTGATTGTGTGCTTGGGATAGGGTGAGGTAGAGGGGATTGGGTCTGGGTAGTTGAAGTTGGAGGGGGAGGCTGGACACAGGGACAATGGCTGCCATCAGAGCAGAGGCCAGAGCCTGAAATGCTCTCTGTTCGGCCGCCACGCCAGAATGAATGCCCTACAGGTATGCATTTGTTTGCTGCAAATGCCTCTTGACACCCTGGATGGCATTCAGAATGGTTGACTGCCCAACAGTGAGGGATCTCAGGAGGTCAATAGCCTCCTCACTGAGGGCAGCAGGGCTGACTGGGGCAGGGCCTGAGGTGCCTGGGGTGAAGGAGATGCCCACACTCCTGGGTGAGAGGGCACGGGAAACTCGCTGAGGGGCTGCTGGGAGGGCGGTGCTGATAGGGGGGGTGGCGGCTGTACCTGTTGTTGGGGTGGGCACAGAGGTGTCCGCCACCACCAGGGAGCTTCCATCAGAGGAGGAGTCGCTGTCGCTAGTATCCCCTCCTGTCCCTGCCGTGGAGCTCCCCCCACCCTCCGTCCCACTGGTGCCTTCACCCTCTGTGGATTCACCCTCCTGGGCCATGTGGGATGCAGCTCCCTCCGTCACCTGTGCCTCTGCTCCTCCGCCAGATAATGCTAATGCACACAAGGACAGGGTGACAAAACAAGAATGGTTGGGAAAGACAGAGAACACACATGGTCAATGCCAGCAACACCACGACCGTTGGCGGACACAACACACACTGAGCTGCCCTATGCATTTGGCCACGCACTACCAGTTAGTAGGAAAGTCACCAGCCCATGAGGTACAGTGCCTAACGCCATTAGCTGCACACCTGAAACCCACAGGACCCTGCCCAGTAGTAGATGCCCACTAACACTATTGGGGTTGGAGTGCTTCAGAGCCTGCCCAACAAGGGACCTACACTTCCATGTTCGCCCTGGCCTAGGGGCACCCACAGCCCACATCCCCCACCCAGATACTTCCTAAACCACACAGAGTCAGCTGTATGACACTGTACTCACCCCCTTGTGGCTGCTGTGATGCCCTCAAGTGCCCATCCAACTCCGGATAGGCCACCGCCAGGATGCGGAACATCAGTGGGGTCATGGTGTGACGGGCACCCCTTCCACGTTGGAAGGCCAGCCCCACCTGGGCCTCCGCCGTCTTCTTGCTCCAGCAGCGCAGGTCCTCCTATCTCTTGCGGCAGTGGGTGCTCCGTCTATGATAGACCCCCAGGGTCCGCACTTCCTTGGCGATGGCACGACAAATACCTTTCTTCTGGTGGGCGCTTACCTAGAGGAAAGGTACAGGAGGAAAGGAAATAACTCACCCGTCCGGACCGTCAGACTCGTTGCCCACCAGTTCCCAAACATGCCCTGACGGACATACACTGTCCATCCTCAAATGCAGCCCTCAGCCCCCCCCAACATGTATCTTCCATCTACACCACTCCGAACAGGCATTTCACACGCATCATGCTCACAGTGAACTCACCTGTTTGTCTGGAGGACCGTAGAGTAGCGTGTACTGGGGAGGATCCCATCCACCAGTTTATCCAACTCCTCTGCGGTGAAGGCAGGGGCCCTTTCCCCAGACACTCGAGCCATTGTTGCTTCCAGACTGAGGTCACAGCAGCACTTGCAGTGTAGGTCCTCTCCTGTTGAAGGTCAGGTATCAAGTGAGTGAACAGATAGAAAATGGCGGTCACGTCCACGGCGGTGCATACCATCATCGCCGGCGCACCTTGCCATTGGCTCCTGGAACCCATAGGGCCCAATGATAATCAATGCTGAATTACGCGGCGGTCATCGGCTCGTAATTCCCCTACCGCGACGCAGCACAACGCCAGCGCAGTTACCTCATTTCCCCTTGTCCCTCCTCACAAGTCAGGCAGCTGCCATTTCAGGGGGCTCATGCCATGGCACCTAACTGCGTCACAGCACATTTTGGCACATATATGGATTAACTATGTCACACACGGATTTACTAACAATACTGCGGACACACTTGTGCAACCTATGTGGTACATGACCCTCTGCTCACCGTTCTCCTCCATAGGCCACAACCGCTGGGGCAGATGATGAGATGGTGGCATCCTCCAGTGTACAGACCCCTGGTGGACCTGTCGACAATGGAAGACAGACACATCATAATCACCTACAGACTTGATTGTGTAACAATCCAAGACCTGAGTGCCCAATTGGAGACAGACCTGATGTCATCTATCCGCCATCCCACAGGAATCCCCCCTCTAGTGCAGGTCCTGTCAGTGCTCCATTTCCTGGCAAGTGGCTCCTTTCAAACAACAGTGGCCATGGCATCAGTGACATCTCAGCCAATGTTTTCTAACGTGTTGACCAGAGTGTTGTCTGCCCTGCTGAAACACATGCGCAGCTACATCGTGTTCCCCCAGGTGGAGGATTTGGCCACAGTGAAGGCTGACTTTTATGCCCTGGGACATATCCCAACATCATTGGTACCATTGATGGTACACATGTAGCATTTGTGTCCCCCCCCGCAGAAATTAACAAGTGTACCGAAATAGAAAAAGCTACCATTCGATGAATGAGCAGATGGTGTGTTTGGTGGACCAGTACATCTCTCATGTGAATGCCAAGTATCCTGGCTCTGAGCATGACCCCTATATTTTGAGGAATAGCAGTATCCCTTATGTGATGGGCCAACTCCAGAGGCACTGTGTATGGCTAATAAGTGAGGCCAAGGACCCCACCCAGTATGAGTAGGTGTCTGGGTATGGGGTTGTCCCTAAGGGTTAGTGTGTGTCTAACAGGTATCCCCCGACATTTGCAGGTGACTCTGGTTACCCCAACCTCTCATGGCTACTGACTCCAGTGAGGAATGCCAGGACAAGGGCAGAGGACCGCTACAATGAGGCACATTGGTGAACTAGGCATATTATTGAGAGGACGTTAGGCCTCCTGAAGGCCAGATTCCGGTGCCTCCATTTAACAGGTGGCTCCCTATACTACTCACCGAAGGTGTGCCAGATAATCGTGGCATGCTGCATGTTGCACAACCTGGCATTGCAACGCCAGGTGCCTTTTTTGCAGGAGGATAAGCCTGGTGATGGTCTTGTGGCAGCGGTGGAGCCTGTGGACAGTGAGGAAGAGGAGGCAGAGGAAGAAGATATTGACAACCGAACCAACATCATCATGCAGTACTTCCAGTGACACAAAGGTAGGAGACTGTAACTCCTCCTCACATTTAAGAATACTGTAGGACATTGTACAAGTCAGCCTCTTAACCTCTGGCTATGGACACTGGCAGTTCCCTTTGGGTTTCCTTTTTTTCAGATCTGGGTACCCCCTTCTGCCTTCTGCTATATGTACTGCTGCCCAACAACTGTCATACATTGGTATGAGTAAATTGACATTTACATTGCTATTTGTTGCTAATGTTGTCATTATACATTTGTGAAAGATCAGACTGACTCCAGATTGGTTTGTGCTTAAAGGGTGTTTATTTAGGGGCTAATAAGTATTGGGGTATGTGCAAGGGGCTGGGGTGATGGTGGAGAAATGTCCAGGCTAGAGTCCAGTCTCTTGATATCACAGGTGCATTGTCCAATGGGGCATAGGAAGGGGAGTAATGGCAGTTCAGTTTGGACAGCATGACATAGTGGGACAGAAGGGTAACAATCAGGAGAGTCTTATTTCCTGGCGGAGGTCTTGACAATGTTCTCTGTCTTCTGCCTGGATCGCACGGACCGTTTGCGGGGTGGTTCTCCTTCTGCAGGGGGTGGGGTGCTGGTGGCCTGTTGGTCCTGTGGTGGGGCCTCCTGTCCACTAGCGCCGGCGGAGGAGGAGGGCTGTTCCTCGATTTGGCTAGTGTCAGGGGCCCTTTGTTGTGCCACTGCCTCCCTCATGGTCTTGCCTATTTCAGCCAGCACCCCTGCAATGGTGACCACAATGGTGTATATGTTGGTGAGGTCCTCCCTGATCCCCATGTATTGTCCCTCCTGCAGCAGCTGGGTCTCCTGAAACTTGGCCAGTACCGTGCCCATGGTCTCCTGGGAATGGTGGTATGCTCCCATGATGTTGGAGAGTGCCTTGTGGAGGGCTGGTTCCCTGGGCCTGTCCTCCACCTGTCGCACAGCAGTCCTCCCTGCTTCCCTGTTGTCCTGTGCCTCTGTCCCCTGAACCATGTGCCCACTGCCACTGACCCCAGGTCCCTGCTCGTCCTGGGTTAGTGGGGTTGCCTGGGGTCCCTGTAGAGGTGGACACACTGCTGAATGATGTGTCCTGGGGACAGTGGCATGGGCCCGCTGGGTGGGTGCTGTGGTGGTGTTTCCTGAGGGGGGAGGTTCTGTGGTGGTTTGGGACTGCGGCTGGGGAACCAACTCTCCAGATGTCCCTGATGGGCCAGGCTGGTCATCTTGATCCAGGCGTGCAGAGCTGCTGTCATCACTGTGGGCCTCTTCTGTGGGGGGACTGGATATGGCTGGCACCTCCTGTCCGGTGACATTAGGTAGGGGTCCTGTTGGGATGTAAATGCATTGTTATTGTATCTGTGTGTGCCATCTTCTGCAATGGGTGTGTTTCCCTGTATTAATGTGCTTGCACTATCACCTTGGCTCTTGTGTGAGTGGTGATTTTGTGGCCTTGGTGAGTCTCTCTATTGGACATGCTTTAGTGATGGGTGTCCATGCATGTCTGTGATGGGTGTCCATGAATTGTTGTTGCGTGCAGGGCTTGGTTGTGGGAGTGGTGGGTTGTGATGGTGGGGTGTGTGGGAGGTGGTGGAGTGATGGGAGTGAGGGTGAGGGTGAGGGTGGGAGTATGTGATGGCATGCAGGTAGGGTGTGGGGGATAAAGTAGTTGCCTTACCAGAGTCCAGTCCTCCTGCTACTCCTGCGAGGCCCTCAGGATGCACAATGGCCAAGACTTGCTCCTCCCATGTTGTTAGTTGTGGGGGAGGAGGTTGGGGTCCACTGACAGTCCTCTGTACGGCTACCTGGTGTCTTGATAACACGGAACATACCTTCCACCGTAGGTCATTCCACCTCTTCCTGATGTCATCCCTTGTTCTTGGATGCTTTCCCAGTGCATTGACCCTGTCCACAATTCTCCGCCATAGCTCCATCTTCCTTGCAATGGATGTCTGCTGCACCTGTGAAACGAATAGCCGTGGCTCTACTCAGATGAGTTCCTCCACCATGATCCTGGGTCTCCTCCTCAGAAAACCTGGGGTGTCTATGAGCTACCATGATGTGGTGTGAGTGATGTGTGAGGTGATGTGTGATGTGATGTGTGGGGTGATGTGTTGGGGTATGTGATGTGAGGTGCGTGGATGGTGTATGTGTGATGGTGTTCTGTGCCTCTGGATGATGGTGTGGTCTTTGCTTTTCTCGCTCTCTGCTTCCTCAAAATTGTTGCACGTAAGGGGTTGTGGGTAATGTGGGTGTGTGTTTTATAGTGGTGTGAGTGTGTCGGTGTGCTGTGTGTATGTGTGTCAGGTGTGTGAATTTTGAATTGTCCAATGTGATTGTGTTTTGTAAGTGTGTGTGTATTTTGAGCGCAGCGGTGTGTACCGCCAATCATTTACCACGGTTGAAAGACCACTGCGTTGATTCGAGGTTCGTGATACTGTGGGCGTATTCCTGTTGGCGTGACGGTGTGGGTTTTGCTATCACCAGTTTATCACTGACCTTTGGTGTGGCGGACTTGTGTAGGTGTCTGTTTAGTGGCAGATTTGACAGTGTGGGTCATAATACCCATAGCGGATTTCCGCCATGGTCACGGTCTGTGGGCGCCCGTTGGCACGGCGGTAAGCGGGATTTACCGCTAGGGTTGTAATGAGGGCCATTATGTTTATTTAACACCCCAGATGCTTCACCGATAAGAATTACTAGATTCATACCTCTGCTGGAACTGTAAACTAACCCCTGGTGATACCACTAACATGTTTTATTTCTCAAAAATAAGGTTGCCCCTGTGCCATTCTATCGAAAATATGATACAAATGATTTTTAACGCCTGGAAACTACAGAGTCCCCCTACTGCACTACTGGCTATATATGCCTCAAATCAGGTTAACAGCTTTTCTTCCTTTGATGTCCAACCGTTTGACTTACTACTGGCCATTGGCACCAAACAAATTATCTCTGAAGGGAGAAGCTCATGCAGATTCCACATCTGGGCCACATTGGATCGTGCCGCCAATAGGAGGTGAGAAATTATTCGCCTCTGGGGGTGGTTGCGGGAAAGATTGAATCCGTCCCCGGATTCCACAGCAGGACCAGAAGAGGGTCAGGATGCAAAGAAATGTTAGCAGTTTTAGTGACAGTGTGTATTGTGCAAAAGACCTCAGTCCAGAATGCCTGGACATAAAGGCAGGACCACCAAGAATGGAGGAAAGTGCTTCATCCATCACACTCCCTCCAGCATAAGTCTGAGCCCTCAACATCTTGGATTATTTAACGGGGGTAAGTTACCACTGTGTTAATGTCTTATATGTGCTCTCTTTGCACAGGAGGAAGATAGATGATTTGGGGGCTCTGTGCCAGATGGCATCCCATTTACCTTCTGCGATATCTTCGTTGATCTACCTCTCATATTGTATCATGTAAGCATGTTTTTTTGGGGGGGGGGAGTAAGGTGCAAGATATGATATGTTGGTACAGCAAAGATATGCCTATACGGCGGGTTTTGTGAGGTATGGTGCTTCAACTGAGTCACTTCCCGTTGCATAGCCAGGTGGGTGGAGGTCTCCTAGCTCAGTGAAGCATCTGACTGAGTCTGTATGAGTCTCTCTGAATGAGTGCACATTGATCTGTTAAGTCCTCATGTAGCCTTAAATCCTAATCAGTATAGAAATCCTGCAAGGAAGGTGAACGGTCCTGGACCCTGCAAAAGGGCCTGGGATTAGTCATTCGGAGGGAAAATGTGGGTTGTACGTTGTGGGGGTGAGTGGAAAGAGGTAGATTGGGAAGGTTCCAATGATGCCAGCTTAAAAAATTCCCATGTCTTATCATCATCTAGGAATTTGCAGGACACCATAGATAGTTACTTACAAAAGAACAAATCCCCGTAACAACTCCATTCCTAGATGATGCCCTATGTCTAATAATGAGAGATGGTATTCCTCTGATATGCCCTATATGACTTACATTATTTCTACATGATATTCCACTGCTACAACAAATCAGATATGTTCTCAATCTTACCCTTTGCACCTATTTTATCCCGATCTTCCAAATCTTTATTATTGAAAATAGCAGTTGTAATATATGTGATACGATTCTTTAGTTTACAATGTTTACGCATTCCTCATCTATATAAACTGCTTTGTACTTGGGTTTTCTTTTGCATCTTAATTGGTGACTTGAACATTGATATTCTTTCATTATCTATAGTATTTGTCACGAACATCACTAATGTATGTATGTATATATATATATATATATATATATATATACAATTTAGTTTTCTGAATGATGGATGCTTTTATGTTATATCGATGGTCTCTCATAACTATCTTTTGCTCAATAAAAATGTTTGCAATAAATAACTGAGGCCTAATTAATTTGCAACAACTTTTCATAATAGATCAAACCTATGGTACAGACACGATTTTTCCCAGTAAACAGAAAAGAGGGCTGCACTTTGACAACTCTGTTTTTAAATTACATATTTTAAAATACAGTTTATCATTTATCAGGGTTCCCGCCTTCATTCAAAGCATTTTAATAACAAGTCTCTTTGGGTTCTTTTTCTTCACAAGATTCCATTTTGTGCGTGGATGTTCTCTTTATGAAAGGGCAGAATACCATCACTCACAGTAAAGTCAGCCAATGGCTGAAGTGGGCTGACACTTTAGCTCTGTATGTTGAAGTGGGCGGAAGAAATGTGAATGACGCAATAACAGACCAATGGATAAAGAAGGCTGTTTGCAACTTTCAGTCACTATAATATATATGTAATTGTAGTAAAATTAAAGTGGCATTCCGAATACGAGATCTAAAAAACAAAGGTGTAGGAAGGCTCAGTCAGAACGTGAAAATCCAATTAAACCTTAATTGTATTAGAAAACTGTCTTTTAACTTGCGATGTGCCACCGAACCTGTAGATGGCAGCAAAATAAAAGAAAGCAAATACATTTTACCACAAGAGGCTGAAAACCAATTTTAACTAAGGCGGCTTCACTTTATGGAAGTACAAACTGGATTAAATAACTTTCTAGGACGGGAGTGTGAAGGAATACAATTTGCGAAGGTAGAGTAGAAAAAGTTTATTTGCTCAGGCAAATATTTTCTCTGTGGAAAATAACTCCCCTCCTCGCCCCAGGACTCATTTTCAGTATTTCACACAGTGCAATGCAGCAAACAACCTTACTGCTTGGTGATGCGCGAAAGAAAAGGGCAAGAATGTGCCATATTTACCAATATAGAACTCATTCATGTCTTAGCGCTGGTGCACTTTTTGCTGCCTAACACCAAGCACCTTCCTGCACAACAACAACCCTGAGAAGAATGTTCCTCTTTATATTAGTGCTGAAGACTGTATCGGATCCCAATCAGAGAGCAAATTTTCCCATGGGAATTAAAATGGGAAATGACATATTTGTGAACCTCTCTTTTGCTAAGCCTTCACTTGACAGTTTATCACAAACACTTCCATGAATGCAGCACACATAGAAAGAGGACGAAAACAAGGAGAAATAAAGGTTTTTGGGGGGAGCTAGCATTGTGACACATTCTCAGGTCTAACACTAATGGTAAATCTGGAAATGTGCCAAAATCTATGGGTGGATGAGTGGGAGCACCGATTCCCCATCCATTAAGTACCGTCCTGCGCAGAGTAATGCAAGGCAGCAATTTGTGCTGCCTTGTGTTACTGTAGAATTGTTAAGCCATGCAGGGCCATGTAAAGTTGTCTGGCATGACTGCATACATCTCAGATTTTGCGTCGTGGCGGAAGGGCAAAGTCCATTCTTGATGAATATGGGTCCTGGAGTGCAAATGCAGTAATCCACGACATTTCTCATATGTAACTGTACATTGTGTACAACCGCAGATATGCAAATGGCTTCACCTGAAGGTAATTTTCAAAAATGTTTACAAGGGGTGCTCTAGAAAGCTACACCTGTACACTTGGAAACATTTGTGAATTGTAAAAATTCATAAATCTACATCACAATGTATATATTAAGTTAAAGCTTTAGATTTGCAATTTTATTTACGAATTAGCTACTGTATCTTCCTGAAAGATTAAAATTAGCAAATTTGATGTCAAAACTATGGCAAAATTAGAGGTGCAAGGACTTAGTCTCAAAGCAGTGAAGTACGTCAGAAATAGGGGTGTGCAAATGTTTTATGCATGCAAGTGAAGTCTTGCTGTGTTCCAGATTGTTGGGAGAGTTCACAGTTTTCAGTTTTTCCCATGCCTCTGCAATTGTATAGTTGGTGGCAGTTGGAGTGGAGATTTTCCTGGAGCCATGATGAACTTGGATAGCTTCCACAGAAGTCTTCCCCTGCAAAACACTAATGTGGTTATGGTGTTCAGAGAAGTGATTTGAGCTTTTTTTACGCATGTGGGCTTATTTTGTTTTAATAGAAGCCAATACGTTGGCTTCTTCCATTTTGTTTTGGGTGTCCCATGGGTACTTCTGCAAGATCCATAGAGCCAGTCATAGAGTGCTGCACCACTCCTGTGAGTCCTGTACTTGCTTTCCTGGGTACATAAAAAAAATCAGGGCTCAAGAAGTTTTAAAAAAAAGTTTAGTTTACTATGAAGGGGTCATTGTTTCCAGTTTGAGCCTATGGGTTTACTGACAGACTTAAATAATTTAGAATATTTTGTTTTCAATTAAAATATATTCTTTTTTAGGACGTACACTCCCACAGTGCCTACAAATGGTTTTACGGCACCTGTGATTCCCAGTAAAACCACATCAGACTAGTTGGTCTATTCATGCACTTTGAAATAGTTCCAATCCCATTTCCAGCATTAGGGCTCTGGATGTCATTTGGTTCATACCTTGTGAAATCTGCCCTTAATTTTTCAATTTGTCTTTTTTGTGGTAATAAGTCAAAACCAACCTGGAAAATGGCATCAAGAGGAGATCAGCGTGCACCTGCACACCCTTATAATGAAGAACATCTGCCAAGAATCTCTCCAGAATCAAGTGTGTGGGAGTTCTTATCCATATTACCAGGAAAAAAAAAGGTGTCTGTAAATTTGGCCACCTGCATATTGTGGCCTAAGGAGTACAGCAGAGGTACCAGAAAGAAGTACTCATTTGGTATTTCTGCTATAGTAAATCATTTACATGTAAGGCATACATGACAACTAGTTGGCTGTCCATTAAGGTACCTGCAGAAAGTATTTTTTTGTAATCAAATTTTGATACCCAGTCCTGTTGTAATTTTTTAGTCAATTATTTAAAAAAATTATTTCCAGGATAGAAAAAATCTAAAAGAGGTTCTTGTTAGAATCACCTTTATTGTTTAAAAAAAGAAGAAAATAGAAATAAAAACTACCCTCGACAAATAAGTTACCAGCATTGTTTGATTTTCGGTACGGCAGGAGTACCTTGGTACCATACCACAGGAGTACGGCGGTACTATACTGCGTGAGTACAGTTGGACCAACAGTGCAGATATTTCTAACTTTTTGGGGGGAGCTAACCCTTTCATACCTAACCTGAAACTCCCTTTAAATGATAAGGCCTTGAAAACGCCTTAATGGATTTACACCAAATCAAAAAAAGCATGCTTTCTGAGCAAAGTTCTAACTTTGTGCTAAATTTGTTGGGAATTTGTTCAGTCATCTTTTCCGTATCATAGAGGAAACCTACCTATGGGAATTAAAAAGGGAAATCACAAATTTGGAACCATTCTTTTTCTTATCCTCTGCTTGACAGATTGTCACAAAATTTCTATGAACGTGTTCTTTGTTTTGGAAATGTTTGCAGACATTAATCAAAGAGCTCTAAAGTTTTCAAATAAACAAAATAAGCCTTTTCTATGGAAAATCTAAAACTAACTTTAACTGGGTATTATATGTTTATGTACTGATCTGTATGCATGCTTCACTCAACACTCAACGATGGTAATAAACAACATATTTTACTCTGCACATCTGAGCATATGAGTTATGACATGGTATTTTCTGGTATATTTGTGTTAACAAAAGATTCTTAAGCAAAACCAGGATGCAAGGAATTAATGGGCATGTTTATAAGCCCCTAGCGCCACCTTGTACCATATTAGCGTCTTTTGTTTAATGCTAATGTGGCCCAACGAGGCCAAAATCCTCGTGCCACATTTACAAAGTGGTGCAATGCAAGGTGTCACTTTGTAACCCTTTGCGTTACATGAAGCCTGGACCAGACATAATGTATGAAAAGGGGGCATTCCCCCATTAGTGGGGGCCAAAAAAATGGCGCAAGGAAATCTAAGAGATTTCCTTGTGTCATTTTTTACAGCACTGTTAATGCCTACTCAGAGGCTGATGAGATCTTGTATTGCATCTTTGATATTGTCACTGCAACATTTCCAATAAAATTATTGATAAGACAATTGTGCTTGGCAAGGGCGCGAGTTATAAGATCTATTATTATTTTATTTTTTTAAAGAAGCCCTACATATTCACTGAAGGAAAGCAAAGGTTAAAGTAAAGTTATAGTTAGGTGTGATTAATAGATCTTTGTTTTTGTTTAAAGAAATATCCTTAAAAATTCACTGAAAAAAGCAACGGTTAAAGTAACGTTATTGATATGTGGCTATGTCAGTGGCAATATTAACGCTTTGAAATTTAAAATACACCAAAATTCACTAGTTATAGTTAGCAGAGCTAACAATAACTTGTGCCTCCGCCATGCACTGCTTATGACCTCATATATTACATCACTCATGACATGTTGTATTGCATCATTTATGACATCACTGATGATGAGCTGGTGAGTCACCTATCAAGTGGTTCTTAACCTGCGGTCGGGCAAACCCGTTGGGGTCTGTAAAGTCTACTCAGGGGTCTATGACTGCTTTGTTAATTAGAAATAATAAATAATAAATAGATTGCAAATGAAGAAGCAAAATGTACAAATGAAAATTTTAAAACATTCCTTAAATGTGAAGGCATCTGAAATTGGAGACTATAAATGAAGTTTGTATCTTCAGATTGATTCATTTGCAGCAGTGAAGTTGCATGAAAAAGAATATAGGATGGAGGATGAATGGCCTAACATGCTCTTACCCTCCTACATTAAAAGTTTGGTGGTCAGATGTATGACCAGCAGCTTTTGTAAACTTGCAACTTGCGATTTTTAGAGACTGGCAAATTGGAAGTCGCAAAAGTTGACACGGCTTGCCATTATTAAATGGGTCGCAAGTGACCATATTCATGAGGCAGATTGCAATCTGCAACCCACTGGGAATGGCCGGCACTCACAGGGATGGATGGATGGTGGCCTGCTGGGGACAGCGAATCGCCATGTCTGTGACAGATTTTTAAATAAAGTCGTTTTTTTGTTTTAAATGCAGCAGATTTTCCTTAAAGGAAAACGGGGTGCATTTCAAAAATTAAAATGAAACGTTTACGTTTCATTTTGTAATGGTAGGTAGCGGTCCATGGGAAAACTGTCTGCTCTTAAAAATATTTTCGCTATCATTCACAAAGGAAAAGGGGTCCCCTATGTACCCCTTCCCATTTGCAACTGGCTTACCACCTACTTGAAGTAGGCGGTGAACTGCAATTGTTTTGCGACTGCATTATGGTCACAAAAAAATAGTAAATCTTCCTCCAACTCGCTATTAGGAAGGAATGCCCTTGGCACGCCCCTTCCTAATAGCGACTCGCAAACCCTATTTTGTAAGTCGGTAATAGGTTGCCGACTCACAAAATAGGGTTTGTACATGCGAGAGGCCGATTTAGTGGTCACAAACGGGCTGTGTCTCCGTTTGTGACCAGTAAAAATGGTAGTACATCTGGCCCCTGAGTTTTTTTTACATTTGCCTGTGAATTAAGTAAAATATTTAATTATGTGTATTTACTTGAAGATTGTTGGTTTCTGGATATTTTGGGCATTGTTTTAGGGTACAAATCATTGAAAATGCTTAGGCAGGGCTCCCCCGCTTCCAGTAATGACTCAATGAGGGTCCCTGGATTCCAATAATGATTCAATGGAGCTCCCAAGGTTCCAGTAATGAATAGTGGGGGTCCAAAAAAGTCACAAGGTTAAGAACCAATGGTATACACAACACTAGTAGTTACTTTTCAGCAATTTTGCTTAGTATGTAGCAGTTGTTCTACTAATTTCATATTGCGATGTTTTCCCTTTCCCAGAACTATTTATTTTTCTGTAATTACTTATTTGTCTTAATATATTTTTCTTATTTTAGTTAAACTTAATGGCCTTCAAGATCTATAATTCTTCAGTACAATGTAGTATTGCTGGTTTGTTACTAACAGCACCTCAAAGGAGATTGCCTTATTGCTCAGGCCAAGCTACCAATGGTGTACCGGTGTCACCCTTACTGAAATCTTTTTACCATTTCAGGGCCATCTGTTTCATCAGTCTGAAGTAACAACCCACATCAAGAAAGTGGTCTCTCTTTCCCACTGCTTTCTAGTCAGATTATGTATGAGTTAAACATGATTAAACTTTTAGAGTCTATTACAAATACATATGTAAGGAAACGCCCTTTTTGCATGATCACCCCCAAAGTTTTGAACTGATGCTGCTGGTTTTCTACTCTGAGAGTGCGCTGAGGCCTGTTAGCCAGACCTCAGTGCAAGTGCTCTGACCATCAAAAGTGTATGTTTAATTGGCTTATACCCACTTACTTAAAAGTCCCTTGACTTACTTATAAGTCCCTAGAATGTGGGACCAGGGGTACCTACGGCATGTAAGTTAAAGTTTCTCTCATGGGCTGCAGCACGTCTTGTGCCACCCTGAGTGTGATAAAGTAAACCATGTCTCCCAACTTTCACTCCAGACTGGCAGGGTAGTTTTAAACTGCTAACTTAACTTTGCCATTTAAACTAATGGCAAAGTCCAGATCTCCCTTTTAATGTATATAAGTTCCCCCTAAGGTAGGCCTGTCGAGCTTAAGGAAGGGTGCTGTATAATAAAAAGTAGGGC
Organism: Pleurodeles waltl; assembly: GCF_031143425.1. NCBI lineage: Eukaryota > Metazoa > Chordata > Amphibia > Caudata > Salamandridae > Pleurodeles > Pleurodeles waltl. The sequence continues at coordinate 947,789,554 of NC_090449.1, forward strand.
ATGTGCTTTTATATGTCCTAACAACAAAAAACCCAAATTGTTGCTTTTATTGTGAAAAGGCAAGTAGCCCCATTGGCAAGTACAGAGTTACAAGCTGACAACTCAGCTGTGCTAAGTCCTGAATGGGACTACTAATGTTTATGCTTCAAGGTATTAAAATAACCATTACATTAAACCCAACCTAATGAATAACTCACTGAGAAGGAATAGATACAATAGAGGCCTGACATTGGAGGTGGTGTTACCTCTCCCTGACAGGACTCCACATAGGGAAGCCACCTTTAAAGGGCAAATGGTCAACACACACGAGAGGGGCTGCTCTTTTGTTCTAGTAGACAGGCTAGCGCCAGGAACAGAGAAGGGGAAACAGTGGTCATATCAGTTTTCCTGTTGGTGCGTAGCCTTTAGGTAGCCACACCTTTAGTTCGGGCTACCAAGCTCCATACACCAAGAAAAGGATCTGTCATCTTGGAAGTGGGCAGAATATTGCACTCTAGCCTAGCTACATCCCACATATTGCAAGAAGTCATAATCAGCCAGAAGTGGACCTAGTAGCCCACTGGCTAACAGTCACCGCATCGCCCAAGGGAAAGTTGTGGGCATACAAGTGGGACCCCTGCCACCCAAACCTCAGATCACGTCTGAATTCCTGTTACAGTTCCAGAGCCACAAAAGCTGAAAAAGCTTGCCATGGCAAGTTGGCTGCCACAATTGCTTGATTACTGTTGGTCACAGCCTGGGAGTCCAAAGCCTGACATTCAAAAGTTGCACCTTAGTATGCTGTACCCAGGAGAGTCGTCAATGTGTAGTTTGGTCACCCAAGTCAGACACTAGCGCAGACAAAGGGAGCCACTTGTCTCGTTATGACTTTAAACAAGTAAACCCCTGTGTCCAAAGTCACCCCACCATGTTCATGGACCAAGAAGTGGCACCCAGGAAGACCCCCGTTGATCAGATCAGCATCTTCAGCATCCTGTATCCCTTGCTTGAGGAACACTCCATTGATGTGCATAGCAGTTTGCCCCTAGAGCCTGAAACTGGATTGAAGACTGCTTTGACTGCACGGTAACTGCCCTGCTAAGGCTTACTGCCTCCCTTGACTTGCCATCTGCCAGAGTTCATCACTCAAACCAGGCCAGAGTAGCCAAACATAACTTTACAAAACATTTTTGTAATTTTTTTAAGTAATGGCTAAGTGCGGTAGTTGCCAAGTTTTGTTTGGATTGTCAGTGAAAAGCAGTGATTTACAATTTGCTTACATCATATCTCCAGAACCCTCTGGTAGATTTTATTTGCGTTGGTGTCTAAAGATTCATAAAAATAAGGTCTACTGAAATACATTTGTGTCATATTTGCTTTGTCCCATGTTTCCTTTATGGGCAATTGCTTTGGTACATCTAACGCTTTGCACTTGTTCCTTTGTTATAGACTGACTATTCAAAGCCACAGCTACCCAGGGTTGAGCTAATGTTTTACAAACAAGCCTGACTGCATGCAAGACAGGTTTGATACTTTATTGCATGGTGAGGCCTCTATTATAGGTAATCCTTCACAATACATATTAAGCTGTTTTTCTTCAGAACACAGAACTCACATTTCCAATAAAATATTATAGACAACATGGTCATGTAGATGAAAGACTAACTACAAGAAATGCTTGCAGGACAACTATTATGACAAGATCTCCATTAGATATGTTTTGCTCTCTGCATACACTTCATCACCTATTGCGGACGTAGAGTTGTCACAAAGTTTAATCTTTTACAGCCAAATAAATGTACAGAGAATGATTGTGAAAATAAAATGTATACCTGTTTCCAATCATGACTTTTCAGTGAGGTAGTACATATCAAATCAAATGCTATGTTTCATAGAGAATTGAGGTAGAGGATGTAGAGATCTTAATACATTTTCACAATTTAGTGCTGCTTACCTCTTTAAATTTGTGAGCCAGTTTGCCTGTGTCCACGTCTGAAGGAGAAAACATGTCATCACTTTCCGGAAGATCAAACACCTCAATTGCCATATCTCTTCCAGGAAGCACAGGACCCATATCTTCTTCTTCTTCATCTGTGGCATATTCCCCTGTCTTAATATTAGGACATGTCATTAGTTCATTTTCCAAAATTAGTGAACAAGATTTCCATTAATACAGTGAAGAAGAGCATACAAAATTATTTCAAACCATTCTTGTAAATTGGGTAAACATTTAAAAACCTGAGTGTGTTGGAGGGGGGATTACAATTTATTAAAGCCAGTTTACTTATGCATGGGTACATTCTTCAAATGCCTCAATCAATTATCTTGAACCAACCAGCTGTAAGGTTTGTAAAACGCCATCATATTCAGCTGTAATGCTCAGATTGTTTAAAGTTAATGAGACAGCATGAGCTTGTGGTGCTGTGGGTTCCTAGATCATTTTAGGACTGGGTAGAGCTGAAGGAAAAACATTGATCAAACTGGGCCTGAGTGCAGCCTTCAAGTTGGTGGACAACAAGTCAATAAGCAAAGACTACAACGTGTAGAAGTAAAATGCACAGGACTGGCTTTTCCTGTCCAGCAGGGAAAAAGATATGGAGATCCCACTTTTTAATTCATCCTTTGCAACTCAAAAAATGTGAGCCCCTCAGGACTTTGGAACTTCCCTCTTACTGCAGTATGTATCACTTTCCTCTGCTGTATCTCATTGAATTGCATCCCATTGATTCATAGAGCTATTGCAATTATATTCAACTTCTGGGAAGATGAAAGCATGGCCAATTGAATCAAAACCTCTCCAGTAGTTTAGTAGTTTAGTTGCTGAACATGTTTCACAACAGGATTTACCACCTAGATCAGGTTATATGTGTTGTGGTATTACTTCACCTGGTATTACTTCATGGAGTAATTCCACATTTTTGCTGGGGAACAATACATTTCCAAGAGTCAGCATGGACATCCGTGCATGTTATTCCTCACTCAGTAGGCGACTGTAGGGGATGAACTGGTGATTCCCCGTAATACTGAGGCCTGGTGTTTCTGATACCTCCAGTGTCAGTAATACAATAATGAACGCTAATTGAGTATTCCCTGCTACCTCTATTATTAGCACTCCTTGATGAATATTTACATTTATTTAATGATTTGTTTAATGTAGCACTGTTTCACTTGTTGGACAATAGAGCTTGTTTCCAATAGGAGTGTCCTATGGGTTAAGGAGAACCACATCTCTGGAGTAACATGTTGCTGACTGGAATGGTGGAGACAGAAAACAGAGGCATGAGGGGGCGGCCGCTCTTCCGCAATGGGGAATGAACGTAACCCCCGTCAGCAGAAGCAACTTCAAACTGAAAAATAAAAATGATAATAAACTATGTTTATTATCGGTTTTATTTTTGGGGGGGTGATGCAAAGCACTCCCCTCAGTGCGCATGTATGTTTGGCTGGTCATCTCAAGCTAGACAAACACACATGCACACTGGGGTCTTTCCAACCTGGCACTGTGTTGCCGGGACGGAGATAGCAGGCAGAGGCTCCCACTCTGCCTCAGAGCGCTCCGGCTAATCCTAATGCTGCTTTCCTGCTGCCAGCAGCAAAAAAGCAGAATTAGGTTTGGCAGCAGGGCAGGCTGGTAGCCTGTGCTTGCTGTGACAAGGATTGAGGAGCACTTCTGCGGAGGCAGCGCATCAAGTAATAAAAAAAAAATTGCATTTATTGTTTGTCGTTCTTCCACCCATCACCCGCTGCCCCGCTCCTTTTTACATGAGCCACGACTATGGGGCGGATATAAATATAAGTAGGGCCCAGAAGAAAGGAGGTTATAACAAGGTTTTTTATATACAATCAGATTTGTGAGACATGAAAAATTTCATGATTGTCTTTCAGGAAAGTACAGAAGAGGGGTGTTTTAAGTGTCCGCCAAAGGACAACCGAGGTAGCTTAGCTCCCAGCCCTTTGAGCATTCGTTTGAACTGACTTCAATTATCTTCTGTACTGGCATGAGGTAGTCAGAGAGAAAATATTAAGAATTTCATAGTTCTCAAAAACCATGAAAAATGTATACCACTAATGAATAATTTAACAAATATAACTGAGTAGGTAGGTATCAATGTAGTTACTCGGTACCCAATTAGTGTCAACACTGCTAGGAAAAAATTGCTTATTTAAGGAACACCTTTAACTGAAAACATGTTAATACATATAAATGAAAAGTATCACATAAGCAAATCTCTAACATGCTTTAAATAGCTCCATAAAAGCAATTGAAACAAAGTGCATATACATTTCTAGAAAGACTAGAGTACTCTGTCACGGAGATAAAGTGTTTATTTACGCTGTGCAGAGCAGGCTGAGAAATGCCCGTTGGCAGGCACAAAGTCTACATACTACTGTATATATTCATATACATTTATATTGTTCCAAAGGGAACAAAGAATAACCCAAATAATCCATATGTGGCCTGAGAACCATCTTGTTCACCAGCCCTTAAATTCCAAAGCAAATTGATTAGCGACAAACAAAGAATTAATTCTGTAGAGAAAATTTAAAATTTCTAATATTCATGAACTTTGCTTTTTGTAAAAAATCTCTCCGTGCTCTTATAGGAGATCATTTTTGGCATTCTTGCTATTTTCTTTTATTGTGATCACCTTTGCACCATTTTAATTCAATTGTAATCACCTCTGCACAATAAGACCAGTAATAAGAATTTCTACTTAAATAATTTTTTGTCATATCCTTTTTTTGCAAATGTACTGCCTTTATTAATGGGTTTCATAAAGATATCTATATAGCCCTTCTTACTTTGAAACATTTGGTCCTCCTGTCCATGTGGATCTAAGATTTGCTTCTGTAGTACATATATGCCTTCATTTAGAAAGCATGTCCTGTTTTGTTTTTATGGCAGGCTAAATTTATTAAATAATTACCCTTCCAAGTTCATTTGTTTTACTCTGCTGTACTGATAACATGTTTGATTACAGGTCTTTTGTTCACAAAATAGACACCCATGCACATAAGCTTTATTACAGCTCCATAAATATGACTGTCTTGCTGTAAAAGTATCCACGATGCCATACTTTGCTGTTTATGGCTCTTCTGTTGACCACCTATGTGGCAAGCCTCCTCCCTGCTCCTTTTTATAACAGTTTTCTTTGAAAGCAGGAGAAATAGTCACCACCGTTCAGCCACTGGATCCCCAAAGTGCCAATCACATTTTTGATTACCCTAGATTTTAGCCACTCTCTACTTATCAAACATGATATACACAGTTGTTCCTCTTTATTGGCATGCGATCATTTCAGTGGTACATTAGATGTATGAATGTCCATAGGGAGGGGGTGGACTTTTTTTTACCTTCTTATGTGTTTTCAAGTTTCTAGTAAAGTAAAAGATTTGAAGCAGTTGCTTCTTCAGGTAAGGTGTTAGGTCTGTGGGTGTCTTCATGCTGGTGGGACCATCCGGTAATAGCGTGGCATACCTCTACCATCTCTGACTGACACAAACACCCACAAAGAGCTAACATCTACCCAATGGCAAGATAAAGTCCCCGTTTCTACTATGACAGGGTGGAGACTTTGAAAGGGAGACAGTTCGCACTAACACCAAAACACGATTGTCGTTAACTGGTAAGGCCCAAAGCACGTCAAAATACTTGTGAGACCAGACCTACAATGGGCTTTTAGTCACCCCACAGAAGCCGAAATGCAGACATTTAGCACTGTTTATTTCAGTACAGTTTTGCTTTTATTTCATCAGTGCTGGCTCTTCTGTCCATGTCAACTGATTCAGGGGCTAAAGGAATAGTAGACACTGCTTGAATATTGAATGAGAGTTGAAAGGACAGGAAGAAGATCGAGCAGAGCAGACATTTTTAACTGTTTTACTTCTGCAGACCCCATTAAAGCACAACTAGAAGCCAGGGATCCTCAATCAATTTTTACAATTTGAACCTCAACAATAATATAATAAAAAACACAAACAAATGCACAATTTATGAACTCACCACATCTACTTTCCTCTGCAACAGAATGTTTAAATCTGAGATTGTTTACACACCAGAATAAGAACAAGGTCGTATTCACAATTATTTTGGTTATTGTATCAAATCTGAGTTCTCAGGAGAAGTGGTGGGATGAAAGTAAAAACTGGATAGAAGCAATCGAGCTTGGGATGGACACAAAAAGAGGCAATGCAGGGTTTTCGTGTCAAAAGGTGACAAAGACAGTTTTGCATAAAAACGACAAGACTAGGAGACAGATGTACTTACACTGGATTTGCAACAAGTGGTTGTAAATTATACAGTAACGGTTTTGCAAATCATATGGATTTTGCAAACTGATCAACATACTGTTAGGCTGGTTCACAAAACCACCATTCAGAATGAGTCGCAATCCAATCTACCTCATGAACATTTGAAGGTTAAATTGTAAAATGCAATTTACTCAGATTGGATGCCATCACAGGAATGACAGACTGCTGGGGTCAGGAGACCACCATGTTGTGAAAGCAATTAAATAAAGTAAACTTGTTTTTTAATGTTTTCCTAATGGAAATAGGTCTGTCTTTAAAGAAAAAAGTTTATTTTTTTTAAAGTTTGTTTTAGAGTTGGCAGTGATACCCAACATACTTTTTTAAACATTGCAAATAGGTTACCTTTGAGGAGTCTCTAACGTCTGAAAAATTTGCCACAGCAATACAGTTGCCAACCATTAATACACTGCATTGTTAACTGCAGGTTGGAATGGCCGCTCAGAACACACCCCTTCAAAATTGTGATTCGTTATGCACTTCTAAAATCATTTTGTGATTCAATAACCATTTACTGAATTGCAAAATAAGTTTCATAAATAGTAGAAATCCATTTAGCAGTCACAAACCTTTTGATTTAGTGAATTATAGGGCTTGCGACCTGTAAATGTCTTTGAAGATATGGCCCCAAGTTCTCATTATGGCAGAGTACATGCTGGCTACTGGGAAGAGGTACTCTGCCTGCGGAATTATTTCAGCTACATGGAAATGTGTAGGGCATGCAGTCTCTAAGGGTCTGTCCATGTAAAATAGTGGAGGTGATAATGGGCAACATAGAAGAGTATTTTGAGCAGTTTACATTGTACACATCAATAAATTACTGAGCTGTCAGAACACTTGCTCTCTAGGAGTGCAAATGCGTATGATTTCCTAGATAATCATAAGCCATCCAAATGGGTTTTTATTTGGAATCTGGTTACTTTTTTCAGGTATGAACATGTTCGAATGTGAACAGTGACTATGTTCTTTCACACATGCTCCGTCCTGCACTAGTAATCAGCTTCTGGCTAAAAAGGTTTTTATAATGCATACAACATATCTTTATTGAGTTTTGTGATACATGTATCAATACCATTGATAATACAGTAGACTTCAAGTAAGTATTATTGTTACAGGATCATCCTCATAGGAAGAATCACCATCAAACAGTTATTTAGCTCAAAATGCTTAAGACTATTGACAGAAAATAATGGCTAGAGGTCCCATGCCTCTGCCGAGCCCCTAAAAATACCCATGACTTTCAGGGGTCTGTGAACCACAGGTTAAGAGCCACTGGCTTAGTACCCAGGCTCTTATTATACCAGAACATATGTTGCCTACTGGAAAGTTATGCTCTTCCTGTGAAAGTATTTTACCTCTGTTGACATTTGCAGGCAAGCTCCTTTCCTCTACTAGAAGTGGAGGTACCTTAGGTCTGTAAGTCCCTGTCTATATAAATTAGTGGAGGGAGAAATTGCAGCACAGAGGAGCCTCTTGGGCATTCCACCTTGTATATATTCATACATTACTGAGAGGTTAGAATACTCTAAGAGTGCAAATATGTGTGAGTTTCTAAAGAAATGTGAGAACGTGGTTTATTAGTTGGGGTAGTTGGTGTTCACCACAATTAATCAAGTGACTATCTTGTTAGATCCAGTGAAAGGTGCAGGGTTGGATAAACCAAGTAGATTGGCCCCACTAGGGCCTGAAAACAGGGAAATTCAAAAATGTTTTTAAGTCCCAATCTGAAAAGGGACTTTATGGCTTTGTTGTTTTTCAGCGGAAAAACTCTTATTTGTGTGGTACAAGCATGAAATTCAATCCAATGCCAAAGACCTGCCAGTTGGATAATTTTTGTGATCAGTCCCCTTGAAGCTCTGGAGCACTTGAATCAAAGATTTGAAAAAGTTCTCAAACTTATTCTGGTGCCAGCAAAATCACAGGAGTACACTTCCAAGGCCTCCATTACCTCCGTGAAGCACACTTAGGCCCATATTTATACTTTTTTAGCTCCGCATTTGTGTCATTTTTTGACGCGAAAGCAGTGCAAACTTACAAAATACAGTTGTATTTTGAAAGTTTGCGCCACTTTTGCATAAAAAAGCGGTGCAAATGCAGTGCTAAAAAGGTATAAATATGGGCCTTAGAGACTCTCATGGTGTTAAGAAGAGGGTACCAGCAAATTCCACAACAGGTCCAGTTGCTACTGGTCAGCTAGGTTTCTTCACAGGAATGTCCTCTTTAGCTTTTTATGTTCCTGGAGCCACACAAGGGATCAGCCTTATGATCCTAGAAGATCATTCTGGAAGAAAGTTCAACTTCCTCAGGTCCTTCTCACAGGTCACCGGTATAAAGTGCAGGAAGTTCACTCCATCTCGTATCCTTTCCAAGTCCAACAGCTTTCTGAGGAAGGCTGGGCAAGGGTCCTGTTTTGTTTAGTTCAGAACCTGTGAGTGAGGGACACCCTAAGACATCTCTAGTCACTTTCTGACTAAGGAACAGGGGTTCTCAGGCCCTAACCTGCCTACTTTTGAGCCAATTCCTGTTTCTTTTACTGCAAACAGGCTAAAAATATAATGGGGCAGGACAAATTCAAGATGATGAAGGTCTCCAGCCACACTAAACTTGAGCTGTGAGGCTGGGGTTGTGAGTGGGGAATGTACTATGGTAATCCTAGTGTCCTTCCATAACTCACAATAAAATCCAACTTGAAGTAGACACTGTATCCACAACCAACCCAGAGACAGATTACTGATATAACAAAGGCAGTGGCTTTTAGCAATCAGATAGGTGATAGACAAGAATTGTCCTAGCATCCTGTTTTCTCCCTTTGAAGGGTACAAAACTTCTAAATGTGCTTCAGACAGATCTGTCAAACAGGAATAAACACTGGAGTGCCAACACGAGGGGAATAGTCCCCACCCTGCATATCTATTGAGCTCAGAGGAATCATCTCTGCCCATTCAGGTCAGCCTATTGTGTGCTTTTAGGTGAATTTTTCTATGTCCCACTTGTAAATACCATGCACAATACCTTGTGAGCTACAAGGCCTATATAGGGGTGACTTATTAATATTTAAGAGGGAGGTTTTTACCTGTCAAAAATTGTTATTTTAATAGGTCCCCCTGCAGACATAGGAGACGTGAAGTAAGTATTATTGTTAGAAGGTGATCCTGTAGGTCATATGGGTCTGTGGATGCCCTAAATTGACCTGTGGTTTCCCGAGGGTCTGTGGACTAAAGGTTAAGAACCACTGTGTAGAGAATGCACCTTTGATATCACTCTTTTTTAATTTTTGTAACCTGTTCTCATTGTTGTACAGGGCTAAACTGATGTATGCCACGGCACCATGAAAGAACACCTGCCACTGTATCACCATTAAAGAGAACTATCAGGGGCATAGCTTTAGAGGGGGTGATTGGGGTGTTACACCCACCTAACAAATGTATCTTGTGATGAATAGTTGAGTAACAGGGCCTTTTAGTCAGGTATGGTGAGGTGTTATATCAGATTTCACCAGAAATTTTACACACACACAGACAAAAATGCACACACCCACACTCTCTCTCTCTCTCTCTGTTTGGAAAGACTTAAAAAATGTTAGGTATTGTATAAAATAATGCGCTTTCTTTCCCTTAGTACCTCTACCAATCTGTATTCCTCTCCATTCCCGCTGATCCTTAAACGCCTCTTGTGCGCCCTGCTTGTCGTGTGATGTATTTTAACATTATATGCCAACATTATTGTTGGGAAAGCTGAAGCTCACCTCTCCCCTCCAATCTTACTGACTAAGGTTCGCCACTGAGAGCTATACTAATGAGCAGGCAACACAACTATCTTTTTTGTTTCTTATATAACTTGATCTAATGCAACTCACAGAAATAAAGAAGGGAACAGAAAGGGCTGGCAGTGAGAAAAACAAGAGGGAGGGATAAAAGAAGGAGTTGGGGTGAGTGGTAAGGGGGCAGCAAAATGGACAAGAGGAGGTGACTGTTCTGTGAGAGGATGAGAGGGGTCACAATGGGGTTGATACACTGGTGAAGAGGAGGAAAAGGTAATGAATCAGGGGGTAGGGAAAGAGTCAAAATTACTAGTGTGCACATGGTGGTTGAGTGGAAGCAGGGTACCATATCTTTGTTTTTTAAAGCTGAGATTCTGTGACCCTAGACCTGAGTACTCGCTGACACCTCTGCCACTACCTCCACCATACAGGCATTGCAATTTGTTAAACCATCTCGAGGTGGTATAAACATTTAACTTCCTGGAGAATAATGGCTCCAGTTAGACAATCGTTTAAAAGAGAAATGCAGGGGGAAAGAGGGAATGCCACTTCAATTAACTAATTACTTGCAGCAGCTTAATTAACCGCCACACATTCATCAATTAATAATTATTGCATGCTCCAGATCCCCATGCAGCAAAATGTAAATCCCAGCCCAGTAAAAAGGCTAATCATCAACTTAAAAAGGTTTTAAAACTACAGGGCAGAGTGTTTCAATATAGAAGAGCCAACATCATGCCACTGCCTCCTTGTGCCAGAGCCCTATTTTGCTGAATGTACATCTTAGGGATCGAGATGCCAACTCCTTAATGCATCTCTGGAAACAATAAAGCAATTTGTTTGCTGATTTGCTTGTTGCCTGCCTGCACGGAAGTCTCTTTTTCCTGGTAGCCGTGGAAGCACAAAGTGAAGAGTGGAGCCAGATACGTTTGTAGATAACCATGGAAGTTAGAGAATTGGAATGCCCCTGTGCTTGACTCAGGGGCAACATGAGACCACTGCCATAAGATCAGTGGACTAAAAATGCTGATGAGACCCCCTGCCACTACAAGATAAGGTAAGTCCCCATCATCCTCCAATAGTTCTATTCTACTAACAGCCTTGTTTCCCCATCTCCCTGTAGCCCCCACTCACCACCATCCCTCCACAACATATTACACCTTCTTGGACGACCATAGCCTTAAAAACATTTTTATTTAATGCAATGGAAACTCAATATTCTACATTATGTTCACTACAAATCTCTTCAATTTACCTGTTTTTCCTGTAATCAGACTTCAACGCAATTCCACGCAATTTCATAGATGTGGCTATTCAGAAAGGGGGCATATCTAAAACAGCATTTCACTTGGAGCTGTTTGGTATATCCCTATAACGCCTGAGACATGGCATATATTAATTACGGGAAGGGTCGTTTTCTCTATGAATAAAGAATGCCCGATTCCAAGAGATGCATGGCTATACCCTAAGGAAACGAGTTGAAGTTATGTACGAGAAATAAATAAAGCCATCCGGAGGCTGTAACGTGTACCAGTATAATGCCTGGAAACAGACTATATCATCTGAAAGTGGATCTGTAACTATCTTGAGAATTTGCAGTCCTGAGAGCTACATGGTTTTGTTAACGCAAAATGACTTAACTAAACATTATTAATGAGTGCTTATGTGAATTTGTTGGAAAATGATTAACATAGGAAAATTTTATGTGCACATTTGAAATTGTGACCTTGGAGATTGTCCACCAAGATTTACGAATGTACTAATAAATGACTAGAATACATGAAATATCGAAAAACTTATAAAATTAATGTAGAAATGTGTCATATTGAGAGATATAACCTATGATTGTAATGATGGTAGGCCTTGACTTAGCTAATGTCTTGGCCTAGTTTTGCCAGGCCTCATGCAGAAGCTGTATTTCTTCGCGTTTAATGGAAAATGCTGACAAGCTGAATTAACTGTGAACTGCTCATTGTTTAATAAAAATTTGCTTAGCTGAAACCACTACGTGAACTGACGGACAGGAGATGATAAAACTAGAATTGCAGCGATTAAGAGTGAAAAGAGCACTGAGTGTACTTTCCCAGGACTTGAACAATGAAAGCACTGACTGGAGAAGAAGATGCAACATTTTTGATACCTGATGCGCTGGACGATGAGGACATCGTGAAGCGGACCAATCAACAACATGAGAACTGTCGAAAATTAGAATTCATAGATTTGGAATAAAACAAGTATTGGGTAGAGTCATAACTGGTGATTAATTGACCAATTATAAATTGAGGGATAGTCTGGATGACTTCGATATAACAACGTGACAGAGACCACAGGCAGACTGATGGAGAGAGGTGTTAGATGCTAGACGCAAATGCTAGATGTTGCTAAGGCGATTCGAGATTCTATCATTTGGCTCATACTTTTATGAGTCTGATGTGATGTTGACCAACTGATAACCTGAGAACGAAGACTCACTCTGTTGCTGATCCGTACCGAGGGTAGGTAGATATGATAGTATAACTGAATATAAAGTTGTGCCTTTTCTTTTTAGGTACCAACTGCGGTGTCTAATTAGTTTTTTTAGCTAGATGGTTTTTCAAAATTCTTGTTCTAAATAGTTTTTGCATGAAGTCCCACATGCTGATGCTAATCTGGACTAGATGAGGTTTTCCTTATATGACAACCTGACTGACTTAAGAGACAAATGATTGACGGACTGTTTTGCTGAACTCTATGAACAGGGAAAACTTGTTACCTCTGATTTTTCTATTGAATCTCACTAATGCATTAGGAAATGTTTTGATGCAAGTTTTGGTTAGATTATGTTTTTGGCACCTTATAATAAACTAATATGGAATTCTTTTGAATTGATTTGAATTGCGTTGAATTAATCTTATGATTTAGTATTGTAACAAATAGGGAAATAAAAGCACTAAAGCATTAAAAAAGTTGTGGTTATTCATGACTGGAGGGTCATGGGGTGTTGTGTTCTTTTGATTAATTGTCGATGAAGACTAATGAATATTGAGTTGTGTATTAATCATTAGTGTACCAGCCATTAGCCTAGCTAGAATACTCCATGTGAATCAAATGGTTCATCGACCTATATGCGTCCCCTTGTAAGTTTACTTACTAAGGACCAGATGCGCAAACAGTTTTTGGTATCAGCTTGATGGTTAGTTTACTTGGAGAACTAGTTAGTTGGTTATGGTGGTAGTTCAAGGTTAGTTAGTTATTCATTATTGAGATTTAGATTTTGTTTTTTTTCTGAAATGGCAATTGTAGCAAAGATAATGTCCCCTTAAGCCCAGAAATGACTTTCCCAGATCCTGGATCCTGCAAGTAGAGTTGGGTAGGTTCTCGGCGTTCTAGTGATAGAGTGAAAGGGATAGATTGCGCTTGCAAAGCTTATGCAAAATGCAGGTGAATTGTGACGTATGTGAGGGAAATTAGGGAGTCTGCGAGTTTAGTAGGAGTGTGCGTACTCCACAGTATGAGAATAGGGAAATCGTCAAACTTCGTATGTGTTTGGCATTTTGTGCTCAAAAATTGCCCACGTGGTTGTTGATCAACGGACCCTGAGTGGTCTAAGACCCCGGAGTATATAGACAAGTGTAGGAGACACTTGGTTATATGTTGTAATCTTGCTGGTTTAGTAGGTTGATCGGGCATGGTCAATAAGCTGTTGTGAGAATTAAAGTGAACGGGAGACATTTTTGACTGAGATTTGGCAAGTCCTATGTGCACCAGGACAGACCCATTGATCAGTTAAGAGTAAAACTCGCGGGTCGAATTTTACTTGAGAGTGTGGAGACTGAGAAAGAGGATTAGCTGTATGAGCAAAAGGGCCATCAGTAAAAATCTGTTAGGTTTCTGAAGCGATTGTGTTACCTTCCAGCAGATTTGTTTTGTTTATTGGTTTGGTTAGTGCTCACAATAATTTGCATTAGTTTTGTATGAATTGAAGTTTAGGAGGACGAGCAGCAAGACTTTGTCAGCCGCAGTGTGTGTGATTGTGACGTCATTGGAGCCGTGCTGGGATAGGTTGATTAGTGAGAAGGGTTGGGCACGGATTGGCAGCCATCCGTGAGAGGCAATTGGTTGAGAATGTGGGTGAAGGGAATCTTGGGAGTGAAAGTCATTACCAGATTTGATTTGAATATCCAAAAGTAGAGAAGATGAAGTTTTTCAAAGCGCTGAAAAGTGCCCTGAAGGGAGATACATACATTAAGGTGACTGTGGGGGAGCCTACCCCACCAGAAAATTCTCCGGCTTATATTGTGATGGAGGAGCGAAGTGTCATGCCATGTCTTTGGTTAAAGCAGTGTTGCAAACTGACGGAGAAACATGGAGTTTTAGCGTTCACTGAGCATGGATTGTTCAATTTGAGAATTTTGGCTCAGTTGTGGATGTCGCAGTATGAGACAAGGCCCCTTTCGAGACCAACACAGTTTGAGGCATTGGCATTTTGAGAGCTGTTGGACTTTTGCTTATGCAGGGTCATCCCCAGTCTTTTTCGCCTCCTGCCTCCTATTTTTTTCTGACATGTTGCTGTTGGCTTTTCAACTCTGAGCACTTTACCACTGCTAACCAGTGCTAAAGTGCATATGCTCTCCTGTTTAAATTGTATGTAAGTGGGTTATCCATGATTGGCATATTTGATTTACTAGTAAGTCCCTAGTAAGGTGCACTAGAGGTGCCAGGGCCTGTAAATCAAATGCTACGAGTGGGCCTGCAGCACTGGTTGTGCCCCCCACATAAGTAGCTCTGTAATCATGTCTCAGACCTGCCACTGCAGTGTCTGTATGTGTATTTTTACACTGTAAATTCGACTTGGCAAGTGTACCCACTTGCCAGGCCTAAACCTTCCCTTTCCTTACATGTAAGGCACCCCTAAGGTATGCCCTAGGTAGCCCCAAGGGCAGGGTGCAGTGTATGGATAAGGTAGGACATATAGTAATGTGGTTTATATGTCCTGACAGTGAAATACTGCCAATTTCGTTTTCACTGTTGCAAGGTCTGTCTCTCTCTCATAGGATAATATGGGGGCTACCTTTAAATATGATTAAAGTGTAGATTCCCCTAGAGAGTAGATGGACAGGTGGAGTTTGGGATCCCTGAACTCACAATTTAAAAATACATCTTTTAGTAAAGTTGATTTTGAGGTTGTGCGTTTGAAAATGCCACTTTTAGAAAGTGAGCATTTTCTTGCTTAAACCATTCTGTGACTCTGCCTTGTTTGTGGATTCCCTGTCTGGGTCAGTTTGACAGTTGGGTTGTTTTTCACCTCACACCAGACAGTGACACAAAGGGAGCTGGGGTGTGATCTGCATTTCCTGATTAGCCATCTCTGCTAGGAGGGAGGGGTGGAGTGGTCACTCTCATCTGAAAGGACTGTGCCTGCCTCTGACAATGCTGTCTCCAGCCCCCTGGTGTGTGTCTGAGGCCTTGCCTGGGCAAGGCAGGATTTCACAAGAAGGTGTGAGTCCCCTTTGAAGAAAGGTGACTTCAAAGACTAAAATGGGTATAAGAAGGGCACCCAAACTTACAAACTTTAGAAACACTTCTGGAATCAAGGGGAACCTCTGCCTGGAGAAGAGCTGATCGCTGAGGAACAAGTGCTGCCCTGCCTGTGACTGTGCTTTGTGGAGCTTTCCTGCAGTGCTGCTTCTGCCAGAGTAAGAGGGCAAAGACTGGACTTTGTGTGCCTTCCATCTTGAAGAAGAAATCTCCAAGGGCTTGATGTAGAGCTTGCCTCCTGTTGTTGAAGTCTCAGGGATAGCAAAGACTTCTTCCTGCCAGCACCTGGAGTCTCTGGAGAGACCCCTACTCTGCTCTGTGGTGCCCTTCCAGTTCCTGGGACCCTGAAAGGAGAGGCTGGCAGCCTAAGGACAAAAATACACGCACCGAGCGCCGTGCGGAGAAAAGATCGACGCGAATCCGATCGCGGCTGAGAAAACGACGCGACGCCGGCTCCGCAGCTGAGAAACGACGCCGCAGGAAACGCGACCGGAGAATCGACGCCCGGAGCAGGAGAAACGACGCGCAGCATCGCTGACGAAGGCTGAGAGATCGCAACCTGCGCCGCGGGACTTTCGGACCGTCGCGTGGCTGGCTTTTTCGACGCGCATCGCCGTGCCGAGTTGTTTTCGACGCATATAACCGTGCAGGGTTATTTTCGACGCACACCGCCCGTGCGGGGTTATTTTTTACGCAAACCAGGTACATTTACACGCTAGCAGCGCTAGTGTGTTGTTACAACTACCTAAAGACTCTTTTTATTTTAAACCTTTAAAAAATCATAACTTGACTTGTGTATGTTGGATTTTTGTCGTTTTGGTCTTGTTTTGTCTAGATAAATATTTCCTATTTTTCTAAACTGGTGTTGTGTCATTTTGTAGTGTTTTCATTAAGTTACTGTGTGTGTTGGTACAAATACTTTACGCCCAGCACTCTGAGGTTAAGCCTACTGCTCTGCCAAGCTACCAAGGGGGTAAGCAGGGGTTAGCTGAGGGTGATTCTCTTTTATCCTAACTAGAGTGAGGGTCCTTGCTTGAACAGGGGGTAACCTGACTGTCAACCAAAGACCCCATTTCTAACATTGGTGGCAGCGGTGGGATTGGACTTGTATTTGTACTTGACATACAGTAATTGAGTGTACACTACTGTTTTGATCTCAGACCACTACGTGACCACATACTACTTGTTTGGTGATCTTTTGATTTTTTTCTTAAGGACTCTTGTTATTCTACTTCCATGATTTTGCTGATCCCTTGACTGATTCTTTTTACTTCATTGGGAAATTATTTTTTTTCTGCCTTTGGAACTTTGCACTTGTGACCATCATGTCTCAATCTGGAGATGCAACAGCTGGAGCTGTGTTTGAAATGGAGAAACTGAAGGAGTACTCAGTTGCTCAATTGAAACAGTTCCTTAAAGATCTTGACTGTCCCACTGAGAGCTCCACCAGGGAGGGGGAGCTGCAACAGGCACAGAGGGCCGGGGTGACAATCAAGAAGGCTGGAGGGCACACAGAGGAGGAGAATGTGGGTGGGGAAGTGCAGAGGATACACAGTGGTGTAGTGGAGGTACCTGTTACGCCTGGGGGGAGGGTCCCCAGGAGGGGTATCAGGGTGTCGTCTAAGGGTCTGACTCCTAAAGATGTACAGGACAGACAGGCAGAAAGGGTTCGCCGGTTGGAGGCAGAAAAGTTGAGGGTGCAAAGGGAGTATGACAAGTGGGAAAAGTTGGAAGAAAGGAGGAGGAACTTAGAGATTAAAAAAATGATTTATGCTTACGAGCTTAAATTGAAAGAGCTGGAAGTCATGAGGGCTGAGTCCAGCTGGAATGGTGGCAGCAACAATTGTATATCCAGTGATGCTGCAGAAGTGCACATGCCCAGAGAGGTGGTGCCCTACTTGAAGGAGGGAGTTAACACACGCCAGGAGGTTCAGGGGTATGAGGTAGCTCCAGTGATGCACAGGGTCCCTGAGGTGGATGGGGGAACTGGCATGGGGAGTCATATTCCTACTGGTGGGAGGGACACTCTACTGACTCTAGGTGAGAGTGACAGGGAGAGGGGTTCCCCCCAGGTAGAAGTCCTGGTTATGGAGTGTGAAAACATCCCAGAAGAGTGTGGGTTGAGTGTCAGGGACAGTCAGGTACTGTCTCACCAGTCTCAGGAGGGTGATGTGGGGTGCATTTTCAAAGCAGAGTCACTGGATGGTTGGGTGAAGGGTACTTTGGTTAATTCATGTGAGGGGCTGAGTGATGTAATTGCTGGAGAGCATATGTCTAGTCCTTATTTTCCAGAGCTATGCCAACACCAGGTGGAGTGTGAGTTCTCTGACCCCAGGGAGCTTACAATGGAGGCAGACTTCTGGGTGAGTACCAGAGAGTCTGAAGAGGCATTTGGGGGTGCTCCTGAGAGGAGTGGTCTAGGTAGTTCCCAACCAGGTGAGGTAGGGAAGGATTGTAGTGTCCCAGGTAGGTCCCAGTGTAGTGGGATGGGTGAGGGACCCCATGTCCAGTCTCAGAGGAGAGGGAATGGGGATGGGTTGAGGCCCAAGGTGCCCGAGATCCGGTCCCAGGTCCTGGAGGGTTCCCTGCGGGAACACCAGGAGGGGAGCCTAGCCTGTACCATAGGGCCATCTGTTGAGGGAGACCCCACAGTGTCAGGAGAACTTGGGGGGGCCGCTGTAGCCAGCGTCCCACCAGTTCTGGTGTCTGGCAGTACCACTCCTAGTGAGGGGGTGCAGAAGTCCAGACAGAGGGTTGAGAGGGGGTTGCGGACCCCAGTGGAGAACCTGGAGGGTCAGGGGTCAGCTCTGAGAGCAGAGCCCCCCATGAATGACCTTGGTGAGACCATTTCTGGGTTGGGGGGAATCCAGACTCTGTCAGATGGGCAGAGGTCAGGAGACCTGCGCCAGCCAGACTCTTGTGTGGCCCTTCGGGACAGTGTGTCCCTTGAGGGGGGTAAGTGTGCCCCCCTGGAAGTCCTGGTGTGCCAGGCAATGGTTCAACCGCAGGGTGGTGACTCTGGGTTGAATGATCAGGTTCAGGGGGTAAACTCTGACCTGATGGGGGGTAAGTGTGCTCCCAAGGAAGTCCTGGTGTGCCAGGCAGTGGTTCAACCGCAGGGTGGTGACCCTGGGTTGGATGACCAGGTTCAGAGGGTAAACTCTGACCTGGTAGGGGGTAGGTATGCCCCCCAAGAAGTCCTGGTTTGCCAGGCAGTGATCCAGTCTGTGGGTACAGGCCCTGGATTGGGAGGCCAGGTTAAGGGTGTCCCCCCTGACCTGGAGGAAGGGGCTACTGCTAACAGTGCCCCTACCATGTTGTCTTCTGGGGGGGCCGCTCCTAGTTGGGTGGTTCAGGACCCCAGAAGAGAGGGCAGGGGGAGGGAAGCCTCACCCCTGGCCCTGGTCCAACCTGAAGGTACAGACCCCAGGTTGGAGGATCAGTTGCAGGTTAACATCCCTGCACTGATGGAAGAATTGTGCAGGACTGCTTCTACAAGCACCCTGACAGTTTTTGACTCTGGGGGTGCCGCTTCTGCGGGGAGGGTACAGAGCCCCAGAGGGGAGGACCAGGGTCAGGTTAACATCCCTGACCTGGTGGAAGAGAGAGTGGTCAAAGGGTGCCAGGCACCTGGGGCTACCACCCCCCACTCTCCACAGTCACAGTGGTTAGAGAGGCCTGAGGTCGGGCTCTCATCCCTGACAGTTGTCTGGGGCCACTGTGGCTTGCTGTCCTGGTGGACAGAGTTGCCCCTGGGGGGGGGAGGACAAGAGTCACACCCCGGGGGTGGAGTGGGCAACACCACTGTGTTGGCCCTGGTGGTACTATCTGCCCATTGCAATACATCTGTGAGCAAAGTAAAGTTAGGTGTTGCACAGATGGTGTCTGTAGATGTGGAGAAGGGTTCCCCATGGGTTAGCTTAGTGGGACCTGAGAGTATGGACAGAGGGATCCAACTGGAGTCAGGAAGGCGTAGAACTGGAACATGCCCCTGCTGTTGTGGGCCTGGGTCCCTGTTCTATCGCCCCAATCAGGGAAGTACATCAAGGTATTGATTGTTCTCCCCTGGCTTTAGGCTGGTAGGGGGTCGTGTTGGACTTTTGCTTATGCAGGGTCATCCCCAGTCTTTTTCGCCTCCTGCCTCCTATTTTTTTCTGACATGTTGCTGTTGGCTTTTCAACTCTGAGCACTTTACCACTGCTAACCAGTGCTAAAGTGCATATGCTCTCCTGTTTAAATTGTATGTAAGTGGGTTATCCATGATTGGCATATTTGATTTACTAGTAAGTCCCTAGTAAGGTGCACTAGAGGTGCCAGGGCCTGTAAATCAAATGCTACGAGTGGGCCTGCAGCACTGGTTGTGCCCCCCACATAAGTAGCTCTGTAATCATGTCTCAGACCTGCCACTGCAGTGTCTGTATGTGTATTTTTACACTGTAAATTCGACTTGGCAAGTGTACCCACTTGCCAGGCCTAAACCTTCCCTTTCCTTACATGTAAGGCACCCCTAAGGTATGCCCTAGGTAGCCCCAAGGGCAGGGTGCAGTGTATGGATAAGGTAGGACATATAGTAATGTGGTTTATATGTCCTGACAGTGAAATACTGCCAATTTTGTTTTCACTGTTGCAAGGTCTGTCTCTCTCTCATAGGATAATATGGGGGCTACCTTTAAATATGATTAAAGTGTAGATTCCCCTAGAGAGTAGATGGACAGGTGGAGTTTGGGATCCCTGAACTCACAATTTAAAAATACATCTTTTAGTAAAGTTGATTTTGAGGTTGTGCGTTTGAAAATGCCACTTTTAGAAAGTGAGCATTTTCTTGCTTAAACCATTCTGTGACTCTGCCTTGTTTGTGGATTCCCTGTCTGGGTCAGTTTGACAGTTGGGTTGTTTTTCACCTCACACCAGACAGTGACACAAAGGGAGCTGGGGTGTGATCTGCATTTCCTGATTAGCCATCTCTGCTAGGAGGGAGGGGTGGAGTGGTCACTCTCATCTGAAAGGACTGTGCCTGCCTCTGACAATGCTGTCTCCAGCCCCCTGGTGTGTGTCTGAGGCCTTGCCTGGGCAAGGCAGGATTTCACAAGAAGGTGTGAGTCCCCTTTGAAGAAAGGTGACTTCAAAGACTAAAATGGGTATAAGAAGGGCACCCAAACTTACAAACTTTAGAAACACTTCTGGAATCAAGGGGAACCTCTGCCTGGAGAAGAGCTGATCGCTGAGGAACAAGTGCTGCCCTGCCTGTGACTGTGCTTTGTGGAGCTTTCCTGCAGTGCTGCTTCTGCCAGAGTAAGAGGGCAAAGACTGGACTTTGTGTGCCTTCCATCTTGAAGAAGAAATCTCCAAGGGCTTGATGTAGAGCTTGCCTCCTGTTGTTGAAGTCTCAGGGATAGCAAAGACTTCTTCCTGCCAGCACCTGGAGTCTCTGGAGAGACCCCTACTCTGCTCTGTGGTGCCCTTCCAGTTCCTGGGACCCTGAAAGGAGAGGCTGGCAGCCTAAGGACAAAAATACACGCACCGAGCGCCGTGCGGAGAAAAGATCGACGCGAATCCGATCGCGGCTGAGAAAACGACGCGACGCCGGCTCCGCAGCTGAGAAACGACGCCGCAGGAAACGCGACCGGAGAATCGACGCCCGGAGCAGGAGAAACGACGCGCAGCATCGCTGACGAAGGCTGAGAGATCGCAACCTGCGCCGCGGGACTTTCGGACCGTCGCGTGGCTGGCTTTTTCGACACGCATCGCCGTGCCGAGTTGTTTTCGACGCATATAACCGTGCAGGGTTATTTTCGACGCACACCGCCCGTGCGGGGTTATTTTTGACGCAAACCAGGTACATTTACACGCTAGCAGCGCTAGTGTGTTGTTACAACTACCTAAAGACTCTTTTTATTTTAAACCTTTAAAAAATCATAACTTGACTTGTGTATGTTGGATTTTTGTCGTTTTGGTCTTGTTTTGTCTAGATAAATATTTCCTATTTTTCTAAACTGGTGTTGTGTCATTTTGTAGTGTTTTCATTAAGTTACTGTGTGTGTTGGTACAAATACTTTACGCCCAGCGCTCTGAGGTTAAGCCTACTGCTCTGCCAAGCTACCAAGGGGGTAAGCAGGGGTTAGCTGAGGGTGATTCTCTTTTATCCTAACTAGAGTGAGGGTCCTTGCTTGAACAGGGGGTAACCTGACTGTCAACCAAAGACCCCATTTCTAACAAGAGCTAATAGCGAGACAGCAGCAAGAAATAAAGTTTCAGAGGAGAATAAGAAAAGTGGAGAAGTCTTTAGCAGAAGCAAGATGGGATTGGGAACAAAATAAGTGGAGAACAGTGACATTGCAGAACGTTAAGTTGTTTACTGCTATCACAGAGGAAGATGAGGCAGAAGGGAAAGAGGAGACTAGCAAAAGTGATGAGTTTGTCTGTGAGTAAAACAAAGAAAAAGGCTTGCATAGCAGAAGAAGACTTAGATGTTGAGGATCTTATTACACAGATGGTGAGGGACGGACCTCCACCATATGTGGTGCATGAGGGGGGTTCGAGTACTAGTTCTGCTCCAACTGCCCCAGCACAAGTGATGGGGACAGTGGGACCAATGCAAGCAGATAATGGACAGGAACAAGGGGTAGCAGAGTACCCCTAATGCATTGTCTGCTTCCGTAGTCCAAGAACAGATGCATCTACCACCAACAGAGAGAATTTACCCTGCTGTACCGGTTGTTGAGACAATTTCAAACTTAGTGGTGCCTACAGAACAAGTGGTTCCAAGCCCATTGTTGGTCCAGACTGAGCCGACTCCGATATTGATGCCCCAGGCACAGCTACAGGGTAAGCCTAGGTTTACACCATTGACAGGGACATAGTCAGATTTGACCCCAGTAATGAATCGGAGTATGGGAGTAACTCTTCCACAGAATACAAGAGCTGGAGCAGCTCCAGATGCAATATCATTGCTGATTACTGTTGGTCCAACGGTACCATTGTTTGCGCAGAAGAAATCAAACACTGGGGAACAAGGTGAAATGTCATAGAGCCTCATGAGGAGGGAGGTGAGACAACATGTGCAGGTAGTTTCTTCCATGGGTCAGACTTTTGATGGATCAAGGCCACTGATGGATCTCAATCCACTAGTCACACTTCCCAATACGGTAAACGGTTTGAGTGCAAGTCAAAGCCTGAAGTTCCTGACACCGCAACCTCCAGGTGCATTGGCGCAGCAGGTGCCATCACCAAATGTGAGCAACATTTTGTTACAAGGATTGACAGCACAGCAGTTGAATAAGTGGTTAGATAGTTTGAACACTCCACAGAATATGTCCAAGAGTGAAAAGCAATTTGATCGTGTTAGGTTGAGTACGGAAATAACCAAACTAGTTGAAGGATCAATGGGGGTGAATAGGTTGGAATCCTAACCAGAGGAAGAGATGAGATACCTATGTCTGAGAATCACCAGAGAGGTGGTTAAGATACACCAGAGATTGGCAGACTTAAAAGAAAAACACGATATTGAAATTGGGAAAACAAAACATTTGAAAATGAGCTTCAGGTTAAATTTTGAGGCAAAGGATTTTGAACACATGAGGTCAGCCGGAATGAAAGCGCATCTTAAGGAATTATTGCAAAGTGCTCAGATATGGGGAGCATTAAACAAGTGGGAAGGCAGATGGGCAAAGATGAAGGACAAACGGAAACGAGATACACAAGAAGAGTCTGAAAGTGTACAGAAAGATAAGGATCCAGTGAAAATTTTACCAATGAGGGATATTGCAGGAGGGCAGTTTGTTCATGTTCCTTGGCACAGGAGTGATATTCTGTCATTCACAAATGATTACCCAAAATTGAGGGAGAAACCGGTTGAATGGTACCAGCAAACAGATAGATTTGTGAAGCTTTCAAAATGTTTGTTGGAAGACCTGCATACTTTACTAGAAATAGTAGTTCCACCTAATTTGTGGGTGGAATGCAAAAGAGCTGTAGATTGGCCAACGAGTAAACCAGAAAAGGATAGGACTACAGGTGCGCCATCTCCTGAAGTAATGAAGCATTATTATAAGGTGATTGAATTCCTGAAGACGAGAATTTCGCCTAAAAATATTGATTGGCAAAGGATTGACAGGACAGTGCAGGAGGTAAAGGAGTCGATACATGCATACTATGAGAGATTGTTAAAGGCATTCAAGGAGTACAGTGGCAAGGAAGCGATCGAGCCAAAAGACATTTTGTGTTCAGGTTTGTGGAGGGATTGAGACCTGAAATAGGTCAGATGATTAAGAGTCACTTGATTTGCTGGCAAGCAAAGATGATTGATGAGGTGTTGCAGTATGCAAAATACTATAGTGATGAGATTGAGTTGAAGCACAAAAAGGTGAAGGAGAAAGCAATGGTGATGCAGATTAAGGCAGCACAAACAGGAGTGCAACTGACTTTGGTTCAGCAGATACCACAGCAGCAGGGAACTGTAGGGGTCGTGGAGTCAATATGAATCATGGTCCGGATCTGAATACTGTAGTGGTTCAAAATGATGTGCGCGGGATGAAGAAGATGTTACCGTGTCCCATCTGTGGAGCTGTGGGACACTGGAAGCAGGAGTGTCTGATGATGGTGCAGGAAGGTGTTGTTCAGAAAAATGGTGATGTCAATACATTTCAAATTTTAAGAATTCTCAAAATGAGGGGTCTTAATCCAAATTTTCAGAATAATGCGAATCAAATGCAGAAATTTCAACCCATGCAGCAGGTGCACATGCCTCGTGCACAGTTGACACAGTTACAACCAGTGCAGACGCAGGTTCCTATAGTACCTAGATAGCAAATGCAATTACCTCAAGCCCCGATGGAGCAGCAACAGGTGATGCTTACTCAACAGGTCACGGGTCAGAGACAAGACAGAAGTAATAACACCATGCACCAATTTCCATTACACAGTGAGAATGAAATAAACAGTGATTGGATGAGTGATAGTTCGGATGAGGAGCCATGCATGCTTGCAGCGTCCCTAGAGGGAGATCAGCGAGGACCTTTTGTGAAGGGAAGAGTAATGGGTCACAAGGTATCGTTTCTGGTGGACATGGGAGCTACACGCTCCTCAGTGAGAAGTGTAGAAGTTCTGAATTTACCTCTTTCAGGAAGGACAGTTCAGGTTGTTGGGGTAGCAAATAAGCATTTGACAAATCCGATCACAGATCCAGTACAAGTTGAGATTAGCAACTTCCAGGGACTTCATAGGTTTGAGGTCTGCGATTCCAGTCCAGTATCCCTACTGGGAAGGGACTTACTGTGCAAGACTAAATGTTCGATGTCTTGCTCAACTGCTGGGTTAGAGATTCAGACAAATAGTGATGATGAAGAAGAACTAACTCCAGAAAATGAAAATTACAATACCAGTGAAGAGTACCCATTGACTGAGCTTTTTCCAATGCTTACAGTAAAAGAGCTTCATTCAGATTTGCAGGGAACAGTACAGGAAAATGTGTGGGATCTAACAGGCAACGAAGTGGGTTTGATCAAGGGAGTGGCGCCGATTAAAGTTACTTTGAAGCCGAATGTAGTGTTTCCGCAGCTTCCACAGTACAACATGCCACAAGATGTCCTGATGAAAGTAGCACAGATAATTGGAGCCTTTGTGAAACAGGGAGTCTTGAAAGAAGTGGTAAGCAGCCTATGTAATTCACCAATAATGGGTTTAAAAAAGCTGTGTGGAAAAGTGCAAATTGTGCAGGATTTAAGGAAGGTAAATGACATGGTGGTCAAGTGTTGTCCTGTGGTGCCAAATCCAGCAGTAATAATGTTCCAGATTCCATGCAATGCAGAATGATTCACAGTGATTGATTTGTCGCAGGCTTTCTTTTCTGTGCCTCTTCATGAGGGTAGTCAGTTTCTCTTTAGTTTCAAATTCTTAGACAGAGGCCCTCATTCTGACCTTGGCGGGCGGCGGAGGCCGCCCGCCAAAGTCCCGCCGTCAGGTTACCGTTCCGCGGTCGAAAGACCGCGGCGGTAATTCTGACTTTCCCGCTGGGCTGGCGGGCGGTCGCCTTCAGGCCGCCCGCCAGCCCAGCGGGAAAGAGGCTTCCACGATGAAGCCGGCTCGGAATCGAGCCGGCGGAGTGGAAGCTGTGCGACGGGTGCAGTTGCACCCGTCGCGTATTTCACTGTCTGCGCAGCAGACAGTGAAATACATTTAGGGGCCCTCTTACGGGGGCCCCTGCAATGCCCATGCCAGTGGCCCCGCGACCCCCCCTACCGCCATCCGGTTCCCGGCGGTCGGACCGCCGGGATCTGGATGGCGGTAGGGGGGGTCGGAATCCCCTCGGCGGCGCAGCTTGCTTGCCTTGGAGGATTCAATGGGGCGGCGGTACACTGGCGGGAAACCGCCAGTGTTGCCGGTCCGACCGCGGCTTTACCGCCGCGGTCGGAATCCCCATTGGAGCACCGCCGGCCTGTCGGCGGTGCTCCCGCGGTCCTCCGCCCTGGCGGTCTTTGACCGCCAGGGTCAGAATGACCGCCAGAGTCTATAATTGGTGCAAACTTCCTCTAGTCACCATGCTTGTTTAACCAGATCCTGAAAATGAACATGGAGTAATTGGAATTGCCATATCAATCAAATCTGGTAGAATACATTGATGACTTGCTGATTGCATCCAAAACAAGGGACGAGTGTAAGTACGACTCTATTGCCCTATTGAATCATTTGGGAAAATGTGGTCATAAAGTGTCACCATTGAAATTGCAGTTCTGTCAGAAGTTGGTGAAATATCTGGGTCACCAAATTGAGAAAGGGTCAAGGAGAATTTCCACGGAAAGGATTACAATGATATTGCAGAGAAGTCCCCCGACTTCACAGAGAGATGTCAGGATGTTTCTGGGAATGGTAGGTTATTGTCGTCAGTGGATCCCAAATTTTGCTCAGATTTCAAAGCCTTGCAGAAACTGATGCACAAGGATGTCATTGATCCCATAACATTAGATCATGAACAGATGGAAGCGTTCACTGAGTTGAGACAGAGTTTGTGCAGAGCTCCAGCGTTGGGTATGCCTGACTACACAATGCCATTCACATTGTTTTGGCATAAACGTGATGCTTGTTCTTTGTCTCTCTTAACACAGGTCCATTGAGGTGCTTATCGTCCAGTAGCCTATTTTTCAGCTACCTTGGACCCAGTTGCATCAGCCTTACCAGGTTATTTGCGTGCAGTTTCCGTAGTTGGTTAAAGCCTTTCACAATGTGAGGGAGTAGTGATGGGAGATCCCGATGGTAATGGCCCCTCACTCGGTTGAGATTTTACTGACAAGGATGAAAACACACAGGGGCATATTTATACTCCGTTTGCGCCGGAATTGCGTAGTTTTTTTTTACGCAATTTCGACGCAAAACTAACTCCATATTTATACTTTGGCGTTAGACGCGTCTAGCGCCAAAGTCCATGGAGTTAGAGTCATTTTTTAGCTTGGACACCTACTTTGCGTTAATTATATGCAAGGTAAGCATTCCCGTCTAAAAAATCGACTCCTAGGCATGTGCGTCGGATTTATACTCCCGGGCAAAATTCACGCCCGGGAGTGGGCGGGTCAAAAAAAATGACGTACGGCTGCTTTTGCGCCGTTTTTTAGCGCCTGCAAAAGGCAGGCGTTAAGGGACCTGTGGGCTCTGAAGGAGCCCAGAGGTGCCCTCCCATGCCCCCAGGGACACCCCCTGTCACCCTTGCCCACCCCAGGAGGACACCCAAGGCTGGAGGGACCCATCCCAGGGACATTAAGGTAAGTTCAGGTAAGTGTTTTTTTTTTTTTTGGTGGCATAGGGGGGCCTGATTTGTGCCCCCCTACATGCCACTATGCCCAATGACCATGCCCAGGGGACAGAAGTCCCCTGGGCATGGCCATTGGGCAAGGGGGCATGACTCCTGTCTTTGCTAAGACAGGAGTCATTTCTATGGGGGTTGGGAGTGAAAAAAAATGGCGCAAATCGGGTTGAGGCGAAAAAATTGCCTCAACCTGACTTGCCCCATTTCTTGACGCCCAAGCCCCATATCCCCCTACGCCGGCGCTGCCTGGTGTACGTTGTTTTTTTTAACGCACACCAGACGGCGCCGGCGGCTAACGCCGGCTAACGTCATTCAATAAATACGGCGCCCGCATGGTGCTTCAGAATGGCGTTAGCCGGCGCTAATTTTTTTGACGCAAAACTGCGTTAGCGCAGTTTTGCGTCAAAAAGTATAAATATGGGCCACAGTATTTGACTGGTGCCAGAATGACAAGGTATGAGACAAGCATTTTAGGTGCTCTAAATGTAACATTGAAAAGATGTACAGTACTGAACCCGGCAACTCTACTTCCAAGTGATACTGTTGAAATTGAAAAGGAAGAAGACATTGAGCATGATTGTCTTGAGGTAACTGGATTGTGCACAAAACCAAGACCTGACATCAAAGATACTCAATTGGAAGAAAATTATCAAATTGTTTTTGTTGATGGTTCATGTCTCAGAGAGGGTACATGGACATTGAGAGCAGGCTATGCCGTGTGCACAATCACAGACACTTTAGAAGCTTCTTGGCTTCAAGAAGTATATTCTGCACAAGTAGCAGAACTGGTTGCTCTTACTAGAGCGTGCCATGTGTCTGCAAGATTAAGAGGCACTATCTATACAGATAGCAAATACGTATTTGGAATTGTCCATGATTTTGGTCAACTGTGGTCGCAAAGAGGTTTCCTGACCTCTACTGGTTCACCAGTAAGAAATGGCGAAAGAATAAAAGAATTGCTGAATGCAATACAATTGCCCGAAGAAACTGCTGTGGTAAAATGCAGTGCACATCTGAAATCACAGGACTACGTGTCACTGGGAAATATATGTGCAGATCAAGTCGCAAGGTTTTTGCGCATTGAACTGTATATCGTTCAAGGACAAATGGGAACTGATGTCTGAAGAAGACACCACATGTACAAGTTATGCATTAAAAGCAATTGGCACAATGGAAGAGTTGAAAACATTTTTGCAGAGTAATGCTGACAAGGAGGAGAAAAGATTGTGGTTAAAATTGAAATGCATGCAGAGACAGGATGAGCTATGGGTATCAGAAGAGGGTCAAATGGTTCTGCCAAATAGTTTGTTATCACAAATGGCAAGATATTACCATGGTCAGGCACACATTGGAAAGGATGCCATGGTTTCTTGTTTAAAATCGATTGGTTTAACCCTAAGTTTAGACAAGCCGCTGAAGCAGTATGTCATAGCTGTCTTATTTGTCAGCAGTTAAATGTGGGAAAAGGGACTGTGGTAAACTTGAGCCACATTGGAAGAGCAGGAGGTCCATTCAGCAGAATGCAATTGGATTTAATTGAGATGCCTGCATGTGGAGGTTTGAAGTATGTGTTGGTGATTGTGTGCATTTTTAGTCATTGGATTGAAGCGTACCCTACAAGAAGGAATGATAGCCTCACAGCAGCGAAGCTGTTGCTTAGAGAGTTGATACCATGTTTCGGATTTCCGATCTCTTCAGGATCAGATAGTGGAAGCACTTCAATAACTAGGTGATTAAACTTTTGTGTGCGGCACTAAACATTGAGCAGAAATTGCATTGTAGCTATCTCCCTGAAGTATCAGGACTAGTAGAGCAAATTAATGGTACTCTAATATCAAGAATTGCCAAGATGTGTGCAGCTACGAATTTGAAATTGCCATAAGCATTGCCTTTGGTGTTGATGTCAATGAGAAATACACCCGACAGGAAGGCAGGACTGTTGCCCCTCGAGATTCTTATGGGCAGGGCAATGAGGTTACCAGCAGTTCCAGCCAATGCACTTGTCAATATTGCAGATGATATGGTGTTGGACTACTGCAAGGGTCTGGCTGATGTGGTTTGCTCTTTCTCTTAGCAGGTGGAAGCCACCACACTGCCACCAATTCACGATCCTGGGCACAACCTGACAGCTGGCAATTGGGTTGTTGTCTCAAACAGATGATATGGTGTTGGACTACTGCAAGGGTCTGGCTGATGTGGTTTGCTCTTTCTCTTAACAGGTGGAAGCCACCACACTGCCACCAATTCACGATCCTGGGCACAACCTGAGAGCTGGCGATTGGGTTGCTGTCTGCAAACATGTGCGCAAGACATGTTTGGAGCCTCGTTGGCAGGGACCTTACCAGGTGATTCTGACAACCACAACAGCTGTAAAGTGTGCAGGACTTCAGAACTGGATTCACGCAAGTCACACAAAGATAGTGGTATGTCCACTGGATCATGAAGAAGCATTGTTGAGAGCACCAACAGCTGCGAAACAAGTTGCAGCACCTGAACCAGAAAAAGAGCAAGGAGAGCCTGAAATCGAACAAGAGCTTGTAGAAGATAGTTCTATTACCCCTCTAAGAGACGAAAGTGAAGAATTACAGGAGGGTGCTGGAGAATCAATCTCGACAGAGACAACAGGGGAACCTAGTACAGCAGGGGTTCTCCCAGAAGTAGACGGTTCTGAGAGACAAACAGAGCAAGTGCCAGACCAAGAAGGGGAGGGAGTAGAGTTGGATCAAAGTCAAGGTGATTTCATTCCTCCTGGGCCTGTTGCAGGTCCATCAAGAGAAAACACCATAGAAAAGGAAAAGGAGAAAAGTCCGATCCTGAGAACAATATTGACAGAAGGTTCGAGGAAAGGAGATAATTGTCCTGAGTCACAAGTAGAGAAAAGAAAGAAAGTGGTTATCGATCAAACAATAGAGGAAGAAATAGATACTACGAGAAAAGAAGAAATAAGTAAAGGAGAATTGAGTGGTGATCGAAAGTTGAAAAGAAAAAGAATAGCAAGTCGAAGATACGCAGGTCCTGAATGGGCATATGCAGCTACAAATGAACGGCAGCACGAGTTTATGTCCTTTTGATTTGATATGGAAGTTCCGAGTCAATATTTTGATGTAACCTGAAGATAAGCAAAAATAAATGAGATTTTGAAAATTATCTAAGAATTACTTTGAGAAAAGAGACTGTCAAAAAAACAACTGGAAAAGACATTGATAACCTGATTTGACATTTAAAAACCGGATGTGAGAAGCTCCTAATCGATTTTGACAAGGAGAAGGGTTCCTGGATGTGAAAATAAGCTGCTGAAAGAAGAATTCTTATTTTTAATTTTTGCTGCACTTTTCTAAGTTACTTCTGCTTTCTGATTCTTTACAGATCATGGCTGAGTTCAATAATCAAGCTAGGGATGCCAAGCGCTGAAAATACATGAGCATTGGAATGGCAATTATGTGCTGGATTTTTTTTTTAGTAGTGATTGTGGGTGTGTCTGTTCTTTATGCAAAAGGAGCCATCCATACTACTGCTTTTGAAACTACTAAACTAACGGCTTTGGAGAAGTTTAAGTCAGATGAGAAATATTTGCATGATTATACTAATGCTCTAGGAGAACTTTCTTTTAACGTCTTCTATCCGGTTGCTGAGTGAGTATGTTGAGACGATGGATGCAAGGGACTGTCTCGTATGTACGCAAATTACTTCGTCAGTAGAGGAAGGAGTTACGTACCATAGTCTTCCACTGACCTACAGGATAATTTGTAGTCTGCTACTAACAAGGTTCTATGATCAGGAGTATATTCAGTATTTTTATTCCAATTATGATGTAGTGTTTTCGTTTGTTCCCATCATTAGGTATTTGAGTAGAGTAGCTAAGGATCATGACATAGTATTGGTTAGAGGATTCTTTTAGCCGACACCAACGTTTGGGACGGCCTATGCGCACAAAAATAACCTAACATGCTTGCTTACACCTTTAGAGAAAAGCTTTATAGGGCTTACTGACAATAGGAGAAAAGCATTAAAGGAGAAATTAGAAAAAGGCTTAGAGAAAAGGACTTATAAAAATGATTATGCTTTCACTGCAATTAAGACAAAAGGAAAATTAGCTTTAGATGCATTACATGTAGGGAAGCTTTGTATATATAGGCCAAAATCGCGCACTGACACTTTATTTATGGGAACAAGTGAATGTTGGCATGTGTATTTGTTTCAGAATAAATGGACTTTTATGTTGAATGTCCAGGACCCTGCAATTCCAGGTATAGACTATATTTGTGGACTTAATTCTTATTACAGTCTTCCAAGAGGATGGTATGGGACATGTTATTTGGGAATAGTGTTCCCAAAGATTTACCAGATGGAGGACTTGAAAAAGTTTCCGAATTTGACTGAATTACATCATAAGAGACAGTGGAGGGAACCCTCTTCTGCGATAGTGGGAGATATATTTGATGCGGTGATTCCTTCATTAGGAGTCATCCTGAATTCGATCAAGATTCGAAAGTTGTCTACTATTGTGGATAACAAGGTGATAAATTTTACAGGGGCAATACTCCTGATAGATATTGAATTGGCTGCGGATAGAGCTATGACTCTTCAAAATCGTCTTGCTTTAGACATCCTTCTAGAGAAGGACGGCAGAGTCTGTAAAATGATTAACTCTAGGCATTGCTGCTCATGCATTCCTAACAATAGTAAGGAGATAAGAGACTTACTTACTAACCTGACTAACTCAAGTAGTGACTTGAAAGAAATGAAAGATCCAGGTGTGTGGCAAAAGGTAGGAGAAGGATTTGCTTCAGTGGGGAATTGGCTTAGTAACATTTGAAATAGGGTATTACTAAAAATCATAGAGGGAATATTGATTGTAATTGCTTGTATATTAGGAATATGGGGATTATGTAAATTGTGCCAAAAGATTACATTGAAAAGGTCTAAAAATAATCAGAGGAGGGAAGAACAAAACAGAGTAAGAATCTATAGGGAAGATTTGACAAGAAGACAAAATGCTGAGGAAACTGAATTGTGAAATGCCGATGGGTAAAGGTAGTATGATGACATATTTAGTCATCAGAGGAGGGATTGTTAATGACTTAACTAAAAATTATGAATTAGTGTTTATGTGAATTTGTTAGAAAATGATTAACGTAGGAAAATTTCATGTGCACGTTTGAAATTGTGACCTCGAAGATTTTCCACCAAGATTCACAAATGTACTAATAAATGAATAGCATTCATTAAATATCGAAAAACGTATAAAATTAATGTAGTAATGTGCCATATTGAGAGATATATCCTATGATTGTAATGATGGTAGGCCTTAACTTAGCTAATGTCTTGGCCTAGTTTTGCCAGGCCTCATGCAGAAGCTGTATTTCTTCGTGTTTAATGGAAAATGCTTACAAGCTGAATTAACCCTGAACTGCTCATTGTTTAATAAAATTTGCTTAGCTGAAACCACTACGTGAACCGACAGACCAGCGATGATAAAACTATAATTGCAGCGATTAAGAGTGTAAAGTGCACTGAGTGTACTTCCCAGGACTTGAACAATGAAAGCACTGACTGGAGAAGAAGATGCAACATTTTCGATACCTGACGAGCCTGACAATGAGGACATTCTGAAGTGGACCAATCAACAACATGAGAACTGTAGAAAATTAGAATTCATAGATTTGGAATAAAACAATTATTGGGTGGAGTCATAACTGGTGATTAATTGACCAATTATAAATTGAGGGATAGTCTGGGTGACTTCGATATAACAACATGACAGAGAGACGACAGACAGACTGATGGAGAGAGGTGTCAGATGCCAGACGCAGATGCTAGATGTTGCTAAGGCGATTCGATATTCTATCATTGGGCTCATACGTTTGTGAGTCTGATGTGATGCTGATAGACTGGTAACCTGAGGACGAAGACTGACTCTGTTGCTGATTCGTACCGAGGATAGGTAGATATGATAATGTAACTGAATATAAAGTTGTGCCTTTTCTTTCTAGGTACCAACTGCGGTGTCTAATGTTTTTTTTTAGCTAAATGGTTTTTCAAAATGCTTGTTCTAAATTGTTTTTGCATGAAGTCCCACATGCTGATGCTAATCTGGACTAGATGAGGTTTTCCTTATATGAAAACCTGACTGACTTAAGAGACAAATGATTGACGGACTGTTTTGCTGAACTCTATGAAAAGGGAAAACCTGTTACCTTTGATTTTTCTACTGAATCTTGCTAATGCATTAGAATATGTTCTGATGCAACTTTTGGTTAGATTATGTTTTTGGCGCCTTATAATAAACTAATATGGAATTCTTTTCAATTGCGTTGAATTAATCTTATGACTTAATATTGTAACAAATAGGGAAATAAAAGCACTAAAACGTTTAACAAGTTGTGGTTATTCATAACTTGAGGGTCATGGGGTGTTGTGTTCTACTGATTCATTGTTAATGATGACTAATGAATATTGAGTTGTGTATTAATCATTAGTGTACCAGCCATTAGGCTAGCTAGGATAATCCATGGGAATCAAAAGGTTCGACCTATACACGTCACCTTGTAAGTTTACTTACTAAGGGCCAGGTGCGCTAACAGTTTTAACCCATTTTATTACAAGCCGAGTTATATATTTTTTAACGGCATGTCCATAAACAACCTAAATCCGTAACCATCCTGAGGAATACGTAGTATAAGTTACTGAAAAATAAAACACCCTGAAATGTACATGAATGATAATGATCTTATAATGCGTGGGAGGAGGTCATTTGTTACCTCAGTGAGGTCAGTGAACAACCTAAGTATACAACACCCTTAGAGCTGCAAAGTTGCGAACTGATAGGACCTGATAACTTCTCATAGGAGGTTTACAAATAAACCTTATATCTGGATAGCTTTACACTTATAGACCCATGGACAAGCCATATATTATTACAGCCTATGTTTGTGAAAAAAACAAAGAATTTACTACCTGTGAACTCCATAGTTACACCCCCTATATTGCCTGGAACCCCCACCTCTCTTTCTCTGTACACACAGACACAGACAGACACACACACACACACACACTCTCTCTCTCTCTCTCTCTCTCTCACACACACACACACACACACACTAACTCAAACTCACTTTCTCTCTCATGGCTACACCACTCTCTTCCTCTAATACATACTCCTGGAAAAGCATAGGCACAGAAACTAGGGACTGAAAAGAATGAGCCCTCTTATCCTTCCCACCTTGGTGTGGAACACACAGTGGTGTTTAAAAGCATTAACACCTCATTCATCACTAGTGATGCTGCATGTAAACCTTTGTGATGTAAAACCGATACTCACCTTTTTTGAGTGAAGAAGGAAGACTGTTTAGTTGCTTTTTTTGACAAACCCCAATGCAATTTGAGAAACAAGCATACATGCATACCCTACCAAAATAAAGTGTGATACACTGCCTTTATTGTAAAGGTGCAGTCACGTGATCGATGGATGAGAAATAATTATCTTCGTATAATTCATTTTTTTATTAATAGTCACCTCAGTTCAATGCTCACATGCGAAGGATAAGCCCACCTAAAAAGATTCAGGCTTAAAATGATCATGCATCATTTCCTCATTAAATGCCTTTTGCAAAATTCACAGCCAGGGGTATTATAAGGGTAGCAGCAGTGGGATACTACTTCTAGGCATTTAAATTCAGGAAATAGATGCACGGTTAAGGCTCTGTGTGTAGCTCAGTACTATGATGAGAGACCATAGGATAGATCAGGATTGAGGTGCATTGTTTAAGTTCTGTGGAAGTTGTCATCCTGAGATAGCAGTGCATGTTCGGGGGGAAGGGACATTCTAAAAGATGGAGCCTGTGCAGCTCAGAATAGGGGTTTATTACAAACATTATCTGGATGGCTCAATTTTGAAAAATCAATCTAGGCTAGAAGAAGGGAGAGAGGTACATTGTGAGATCTCTAGATACCTCATGATATGAGGTATCCAGATACTAGTTCATGGTGCACATTAGGATATGAGATATCCAGACAACAGTACATGGTCCAGATTACATAAGATACATTGATGCCCCAGGTGCATTGTGGATGATGCTGAATATGTGCATATGCTTGGACTCTGTCCTCAGATCAGCCAAATATGGCTGGATAGTGTTACGAATTTGGAAAGAAGGCTGGAATAGTCTTTTTAGATGGAGGCCAGAGCGTTAATGGTCAGATTTATTCAAGAATTGTTCCACAAATTCATACTGATGCAACACGTCATGATGCTAGCAACAGGTGTCTTAAATATTAAAACAGCAATGGAATTCTGCCGCTGCACTTCAGTTTAGTGCGTGTATAAGTGCACCTCACTAATGTTACTTCCTTGGAGTTGAGACTGGCAACCAGGAAGAGTAAACTAAAAAAATACTATATTTGCAATAAGATTTAGCATATCTTAATAACCCAAAAGTGGACACTGGGAAAGTCATTAAACCTGAAGCAACAAAGACTTCCACATCCTATCAATAAACGCTTTAGTTTCCCATAACCTCTGCTTTGGTAAACCTTTTCAAATTCAATTAATTTCAAATCCTGTTAGTTTTCTTAAGCAATCTGATTTTCCAAGTGATATGTTTTCATATTCATTTCTGCAAAAGAGTCAATGTATGCAATCTTGTATTTTTGAAGATGTCTGTGAAAGGTAAATAGATGTTTTGTTCTGAAAATGACCAACCTCAACGCCTCGTAAAAGGTGGTGGATGAGCAAATATTTTGGCAAAACTTTGGGTGTTCCAAGAAGCACCTAGTTGGTCAGGAGTTTTTCCCTTGAAATCCATCTAAAGGTTATAAAAGTTGTATTGGGTTTTGTCTCTAGCTAAAGGCAGGAACAAGCTTCCCTTCAAAAAAGCAATCTATTGGCCCGCACAAAGATGTCATTTACAACAAATATTCTGAAGGTAGCAGAAAGATTCCCTGAAAGAAAGTGGAAAAAGCAAAACCAATCACGATCTCCAATGACACAAAAAAGTATAGAAAACCACCACCAATACGTCGAAAAGATTCCAGTGAATTTCGTAACTGAGAATTCACTGACTGAGGTATCCCCAACTCGCAAGATCTCTGTAATACACTAGCAAAACAGTACATCTCCAGCACAGAGAAACTGGAAAACCAACACATGTTCAAGACGAATGCCAAAATCTATTGCTTAGGAAACTGCATTCCACCCATCAAAAAATATCATCTCCTTCAAACCACTCTACGCCAATGATTTTGATGATTCTTAGTCAATGGATCCACAAGCAACCCTGCATACCTGAGCTCACCTCAGTTATTCAAGAACATCTTGCTCTCCACCACTGCTGCTTTGCCAGCCAGAGTCATTGTTAAGAACTATTTTGTGTCTCACATGTCCCAAAAATGTCAATCTGCTCTTTCAAGCTGATTATACAGAAACAGACATGACCAGTGTCTGCACAAATTCAACTGTGTTGTTCCTTGGCAAACTCATTAAAGATCAGCCTCCATCCAGGTCTTTATTTTCTTCAAACAACATCATATGTCTCTTAACGTATTTTGGCAGTAGCCTTCTGGTACAATGGTGCCAGTAGTGAGATAATCTCAATCACAGTGCCCGAAATTCCCAATGTTTTCCAGAGTCTCACATAACTAACAAGTTCAGTTTCATTAAGAATACATGCAAATGACCCTTCTTCCCCTACGTGTTTTTTCCTATCACTACGTCAAGGTTGACATACTGCTCCACTGTCCCTAAAGCTCTTCTTAAAGCATACTAGGATTCTGTTACGATAGAATGATCTTCTGTCCAATCTTCCAGCCTATCTAAAAGTATTACCTAAAAAGTTTCACAGGCGTGTTCAGAAGGGTTATGGGTCAATAGCACTTAGGGTCACTCCTACAACCCTTCTGAATATGGGAACAATAATTGCTTCACATGAAGTAGAGGGTAACTCACCAGTTCCGGCTTCATTTTAATACTGTTGTTACATTTGGTGCCCATAAGTCAGGTGTATAAATAAATGCATCCACTGGAATACCATCCGGCCACTGGGCTTTCCTCTTACTTGGTTTGAATAGGGCCATTGTGAACTCTTGCATGGCAAATGTTAGTGCGTCAAATTTATGAGGCCACCAAGGCTCAAACACACAGGCATTATCTAAGGACTCATTGTTAGAATTGAAAATTACACTGAAAAGGTTTTAGCCAAACCTCAGGAGACACCATAGAATCTAGCTGGGGCTAAATGTTTCCCTTAATGGATCAAATCTGTTTATTGATTTAAACAAATCAACATATAGACACAACAGAGCACAATATGATAGACACGCTGCAGGACCCCTTATTGAAGAACTCTCCCTCGTCCCCCATGAGATCGTCCCTCTTGTGGCCGTATCAGGAGGCCCCCTTAGCAGTCTCATCCTTGCTACCCGAAGAGAAGTTGGGGCCTACAAAAAGGTCTGCAGCATTGCAAGTCAAGTCTCATACTTGTAATACATGACATATTGTTAACAAATAAAACATAAAACATTAACAGTGCTTCCCTTAAGAGACCCCGACCCTTCATCTCTCCGGTCCCCTGCCCCATCCCCCACTCATTGCTCTCCCTCTCCACAGGATCCCGTCAGACAGGCACACGCCCAACAGTTCAGGTCAGCCCTAGTACTCGCAAATAAACAGGGCATGTTAACTCAGTGAATTCAGTGGATAAGATCGGGAGGAACAGCCTCCACAGAGTGGACAGGTCGCTCGTCCGCTGCTGAGAGGCCAGGTTAAGCTTCTCCATCGCAAAGATGAACCACAGTTTTTGCAGCCAAGATACATATGTCGGTACTCTGTCTGTGCCCCACAAGGCTAAGATCAGCTGCAGAGCAGCATTGAGGGCCAAGGCCATCTGCCGTCCCCTCAGCGATCGTAGAGGGAAGGTGAGGGGATTAGGCAGACCCAGTAAGATATACGAAGGAAATCTAGGAATCGTAGTGTTGAATGCTACATCAACCCCATCCACAACGCTCTCCCAAAATCTATGGAGCTTGGGGCAATGCCACAATAAATGCACCAGTGTACCCCTCCCCCCACAGCCCCTCCAACAGAGGTTAGATCTAGTGGGGTTCCATGCATGCATGCTTGCTGGGGTGTAGTACCAGTAGGAGGTCACCTTATATGCTGTCTCTGTCCCAGCCGCATTAAAGGCCGTATGATGTATTCTATAAAAGATACTGTCCCACTCCTCATCAGAAATCTCCCTTTCCAGTTCCCTTTCCCATCTCAACTGTCCCTTAGATTTGGGCGGGCGCCCCTCTCCCTGTAAAAGTCTGTAGAGCTCTGAAATTATTTGTTTATTATCCTTCTTCATCAAGAGCCATTTCTCAAACGCTGTTAACGGTCTGTCTATTAATGCCCTGTTAGCCGGCAACAGGGCCCAGTGCCGGATCTGATAGTACAGCATCCTATCCGCCTCTGTCAAACCGTAGGCCTCTCTCATCTGGTCAAAGGGAATCACCCATTGCTCGTCAAAAATGCTCCCCACCCTTTTACAGCCTCCCTCATACCAGCGTCTCAATTCCTTCCCTCGTAGCCCCGGTTCAAAGTCAGGATTCGCACCAATGGGGGTCATCGGAGATGGAAACGTCGT
This sequence comes from Pleurodeles waltl, assembly GCF_031143425.1. Lineage (NCBI taxonomy): Eukaryota > Metazoa > Chordata > Amphibia > Caudata > Salamandridae > Pleurodeles > Pleurodeles waltl. The sequence continues at coordinate 947,828,534 of NC_090449.1, forward strand.
CAAACCCAACCGGCTGGCCACCGCATCCCATATGCGTAACGTCGCTTCCATAATCGGGGAGGAGTAAAGTCCCCCCGCCCTGTGCCGACGCCGGAGCCAGGGCTCCTTCCATATATGAGAGCCCGCCACCACCTGGTCCATAAAGCACCAATGTTTATCGGTAAGTGGGCGACTCCACTCTAGTAAGAAACGCAGCTGTGTCGCCTGATAATATCGCAAAAGGCAGGGAACCGCAAGCCCCCCCTCCCCCTTGGAGCGAAACAGGACTCGCCGCGAGAGCCGCGCCGGACGCCCCTCCCAGATAAATCTCATTACCGCTGCTTGAAGAGTCGCTATCGTCCGGGGAGGTGGGGTCAGGAGGAGCGCCTGGAAAACATCCAGTATACACGGCAAAACTGTCATCTTTACCACTGCCACTCTGCCCAGCCAGGACAATTTTAGTCTCCCCCAAGCCTCCAGGTCCCGCTTCACTTCCCGAACTAACTTCGTGTAGTTCAAGCTCGCCGTCTTTACAGCAGAAGGTGCCAGATCAATCCCCAAGTAAGGAAGCCGCGAGGATGACCAAAGAAAGGGGTAGTGGGCCCTCAACACCTCCTCATTCTCTGGGCTTAGAAATCGACCAAGGACCTGGGACTTCTGCATATTCTCCCGGAATCCTGAGACCCGACCAAACTCATCAAGTATCTCCATAAGCTCCGGCAGGGATGTCGCGGGCTCCGCTAGGGTAAGGATCACATCATCTGAATATAAGGTGATGAGATGAAGATCGCCACCAAACTATATGCCATAGACTGAGGAGCTATCCCGCAGGCGCTGCGCCAGGGGCTCCATGTATAGCACAAACAAGAGAGGGGAAAGCGGGCACCCTTGTCTCGTTCCTCGCTTGATTGGGAACGGCAAGGAAAGTGTACCATTGACGCGTGCCGCAGCCCTTGGGGACTGGTAGATACAACAAATCCACGCCATGAAACTGGGGCCCAGTCCGAACCGCTCCAACACTTTAAAAAGATACGGCCAATGAACCCTATCGAACGCCTTCTCCGCATCTATAGAAAGGAAGAGTGCTTCTCGGCGAGAACGATCCGTTTTGTCTAGCAAATGGAGCAGCCGCTTCGTATTGTCACTGCACTGGCGATGCGGAATGAAACCCGCCTGATCTGGGTCCACGAGACCCGACATGTAGAGATTAAGGCGATGGGCGAGTATACCTGTAAATAGTTTAGCATCTACATTCAGGAGCGAAATTGGCCTATATGAAGCGCACTCCTCTGGGTCCTTTCCTGTCTTATGTTTAACTGAAATGGTCGCGTCGAGCATACTGGGCGCTAGGGTTCCCGACTCCTGGAAGGAATTAAAGAGCCGCACTAAAAGCGGCACGAGTTCCATACAGAAGGTCTTGTAAAAGAGTGCCGTAAAACCGTTGGGACCCGGGGATTTCCCCACCTTTAGGCACAAGATCGCCGATATGACCTCTTCCGCCCTTATCGGTTGGTCCAACAAAGACGCCTCGCGCTCCCCAAGAGGGGTAATTGCTATGCCATACAAAAATGGGTCTAGAGCCACACCGCCCCGGTCATCCTCCGCATAGAGCCCCCCGGTAAAACTCCGCGAACGCTTCTGCAATCCGATCACTCGTTCTTGCTTCTATTCCAGATGGGGAACGGACCAACTTTATCGCCGACACCGCTCGCTGCGCACGCATCCAAAGCTTCCCACACCTGTTGCTTCCAATATAGTATTTATGTTTAAGATGTGCTATTGCATACTCCGCCCTGTCCCAGTCTGGGCGTTTCAGTTGTTGCTGCACCTTCTCCAGTTCCCTCCAGATTCTGGGCGCTCCAGTGGACTTGTGGGAGCGCTCCAATGCAGCCACCCTCTGCTCCAGCTCTGCCCTCTTCTCTTTTCTTGCCTTATTGTCTCTAGCCGACAGCACTATCACCTGCCCCCTCATCATCGCCTTCAAGGCCTCCCAGAGCGTCTCTAAACGGATGTTCCCATCGTCATTAAGACGCAGGTAGTCCATTATTGCACACCCGAGCGACTCCACCATTGCCCCACTCTGAAGCAGCGAGTCTCTAAAACGCCAGCCCGGAGTCCCCACCCGGGCCACCTCCACAGTGACCTCTACAGTAATAGGAGCATGGTCCGACAAGGCCCGAGGCTCAATCGTAGCCTCTCGAACTGGCAAAAAAAGCTCCTGCGATGCCAAAAAAAGGTCGAGCCGAGCATACGTCTTAGTCGCGGCTGAGTAAAAGGAGTAGTCCCTAAGCGTGGGGTGCATCTTTCTCCACACATCCTCCAAACCACACTCAGTCAGCCACTGGCGCCCCGCCACTGTCAACGCCCCGGTCTGCATCACCATGTTAAAATCTCTCCCCACCAAGATGGCGCCATCCGGCGAGTGTAGGATTGGGGAGACAGCCTGCCTCAGGAAGGCTTCCTGCTGAGTATTGGGAGCATACAAAGAAGCAACAGTAAAGAAAAAAGTCCCAAGCCTTATTCTGATAGCCAGAAGCCTCCCCTGTACCTCATGTATCTTGGCCACTACTTCCCCAGGAAAGGACCCAGAAAGCAATATGGCCACCCCAGCATGTTTCGTGGAAGCCGAAGACCAAAATTGTCTAGGGAACTGCTGTGAGCGCATACGATATATGTCCTTATGCAATAAGTGTGTCTCCTGTAGCAAGCAGATAGGGCTCCCAGATCTCTCAAGGCCTGATAGGATCGCCAGCCTCTTAGTCGGACTGTTGAGCCCGCGGACATTTAAGCTTATTCACTTAATAGTCATGCAGCCGGAGGGGAAAAGCGCTCAGAAGAGGAGGAGCCGCACAGGGGAACCCTAGACCAAGACAGCACCATGACCCTTCCGAACAGCAGGGCCAAATCGCTGCGTCACTCAATGACCAGGACCAGGGAAGCACACCAACAGAAAACTTTTAAGCACAACGGGTGATTGCAACAAACCAGTCCTCTCACACACATCTCCACAGAGGCAAAGTCTCAACAGAGCCGTAGAACCTCCCAAGTTCGTCAAGCCAAGTCCATAGCCTCCGCCGCCCAGGCCCCTCTTAGACAGCTGCAAGGCCCAATGCAACACGACCGGTAACTGTTCAGCTCTCCTCGGCCGCCACTCTCTTACGCACTGGTCCCAGCGGCCACGGTGCTCAGCGCCGACTGCCGTTCCGACATCTGTTCCACAGCCATAGGTCGGGGCTGCTTCCGCCGTCTCTCCTTCCATCGCCAACGCGGGCGGTCCTTATCAGCCAAGCCGAGATTCCCTCCCGGGTCTTGACTGTCACCCTCCAGGTGCAGGATCCGATATGCCTCTGATAGTGATTTCACCTGCCGGAGTTGATCCTCCCATCGGAAGACAAGGCGGAACCGATGGCCCCAAGAATAAGTCACATCATGTGCTCGCAGTTGCTCTGTGATGGGCTTAAATTCTCGCCTCCGCTGCAGAGTCCGAACCGAGAGGTTCTGGAACAGTTGGAGCGCATGGCCTTTGAAGTGTACCAGCGGGAGATTGCGAGCATTCTGCAATATGCTCTCCTTAAGTCCATTACTGTGTACACAGGCTAGAATGTCTGGCAGGCAATCACCGGCACCACCAGCACGGCCCACTCGATGGATCCAGCGTGATCTCCCTGGTCTCCTCCAGTCCAAGTATCGAGCAGAACAGCGCCACCACAAAGTCACCAGCCGGTAGTCCTCTAATGCGGATATTGTGCCTTCTTGAGCGGTTCTCCAAGTCCTCCACCGTTATTTGTAGGAGGTCCTGCTGCTCCCTAAGTCGGACAAACTCTTGTTGCAGGTCCGCCACTTCCTCACCGTGGGATATCTCACCGTCCTCCATCTGTGCAACCTGCTCTCCCAGAGATGTAACCTCCCCTTGCAACTCCTTCACCTCCTGAGAGATGTCCCTGCGGAGTTCCTGTATGTCGCTCCGGAGTGAATCGAAAAAGGAGGTAAGGAAGCCCTTCGTAACGGGGACCCCCTCTTCCTCCTACTTCTCGCCACGTGCCTCCGGGGACTTCACCGCTGGCGGGCCTTCAGCAGTACCTCCCGGCACCGGTCGTGCTCCAGCCAGCATTTCCCTGACTGACCGCTCCCGCTTCGACTTGGAGGCCGCCATCACTCCTGTTTCCCTTCTGCGACCACGCTACCACTCAGCCAGGGCCCCACTCGATCCCTTCTAGGAACCAGGCCTCACCGGGCCTCGCGCCTCCCCAGCCAGTGCCGTCCGACCGTCTCCGAACTCCAAATGGGCACACTCTATCCAGCTACAGCAGCGCACCAGTTGGGGCTACTACGGGCCGATCGCACCGTCGATCCACAGCCCAGCGCCATCACGCCTCCCCGGTCTCCTCTCCAGAGCCAGGGTCTCTCAGGGGCTTCCCGGCCCCTCCGCCACCTCGTCTGGGGCCTTCGTTGACCTGGATGCACAAGCAAAGCGGGCCCGCCAGCCCAGGGTGGCCGCCGGCGCTCGACTCCACACCGGGCCCCCGCCGCAGCACACTGCACAGTGTTTCCCCAGCCCCGTCTGAGGGATATGCCGCTGCTGCTCCCGTGACTGTGGGCCACCGATCCTGGGCCCACCAGGTGGCTCGGCCTCCAACGGGCCTCACTCACTGGTTTCCAGCGCGGGCCCAGGCCGCACGGCGCTGCGTCTCCGCCCTGCGCCGCTTCAGGCGCCTCTGTGCTCCACAGGTGCTTGCCTCTATCCTGAGGCCCTCCGGAGCCGCGATCGCCGGGGTCGCAAGGCTGCTTTCTGGGGCCCAGGCGGCGGAGCTCGGACAAAAACGTCCGCTCACACTGCCATCTTGGCCACGCCCAATGTTTCCCTTTAAAGAATAGCTTATGAAAGATTTTCCAAAAACAGATATTATCATTTGTAGCATTTGCTTGGACAAGTGAGACCTAGGCCTCTGCCTGAACTTCTTTTTTCCTGTTATACTAAGCCTGTGTATATAGTAGCCTATTTACCTGGATCAGTATTTTGTCCCTTAGTTTGGTGCACAGGAAATCCTTTAGTTTATTTAAGAGCAGATGTACATTTGTGATCAAACCAACCACATGTATTCCCTTTACTGCCTTTAACGGCTTTGATACATAATTGATTCAAAAACCTGAACTACAGGTGGAGGGTCAGGTAAGAGTTCAAGACAATACAAGAAATCTTTCATGTGTCCATTGGTTGAGGCAGACAATAAGGTGCAGGAGCTATCTCCTACCTATTGTATCCTAATCACATTCAGTCTTATCCCTTCAGTCTTCCTAACTCTTTTCGGTAGAGGTTCTTGTTGCACACAAAGCTCTAAAGTTACAACCATGTTGTTGTGATCACTCATAAAATTAGGCCTAACCTCAAAAACAACAATTGTCATAAAAGGAATTGAGGAGACTGAAATAAAGTCAATAACACCCCTGCCAATGAATGTCTGTACAAAAGTCAAACTACCAGAACAAACGATAGCCAACAGCAAGTTTTATCTAACTAGTACCAAGTTTAACGAATCACCATAATAATTATATACAAAATGAGATTGTCCTTCAACCTGCAGATCCACCATACAACAGATCTCTTTAGGGCCAAGTGTTCATTATGTAATCTTAAAATTCACAGCCCAAAGAAAATCTCGGTATACCTGTATACCAAGATAGTAAGAACTGATCCAATCCCTTCTGTGTTGAGCCAAATATATCACTGTAGAAGTTAATAATAACCAAATCTAGGTTCATAAGTGTTGTCTGCAAGACACAACACCACAAACTAATAATAAGGGAAGTTAAGTGACCAGCCCTCCTTTTTCCCTGTCTGCAGGGGATGGGATTGTGGGCATCAGATTAGATAGAAACCCCTGTATGTGAGAACTTTCTAATGCCCATGTTTCCTGGAGGCAAACAATCTGAAACTGAATAATAAAACTGACACAGTCTGGGCACTTTATTCTGTTTGAAATACCAGTAACATTCCAAGAGATAATTATTGGATTAGAATGTCAGGGTGACTCCTTACAGTGCTTGTGGATTGCCTGTTTAACACAACAAACTTCAGTTTTTTGTTTGAGGATCTGAATTGTCTACTTTGGAGGTGGAGTCTATCTCTTTCCTGCCGCTCAAGAGTCAATCACACTCATTTAGAGATTCTAGGTGCGCAATCCTGTTAAATACGGCTAACATTAAGCAGAACGGGCTTGCTTCTGTTTAATGTTACTGGCTTATCATTCTCCCCGGGAGTCCTAGAGCCCCCCCTTTTCTTTAAAAGAACTGTCAGGCTTCCCAGGTTTATGTGTGAGTAGCTCTTCAACTACTCACACAGACCTGGGAACCCTGACAGTTCTGAGTAAACTAATAATCATGAATGAAGGGACAATTTCCCAATAATTGGTAATGACGAGCCAGGAAGTCAGAAACCCATATGGCAAGATGCTAAAGGAAATATTGATTTATACATTTTCATGACATGCTAGTATTAACCTGGGGGCAAATGCTAACTTCAGAGGTCCTATGTGTTCCTTGTACAGTACGTATGATTTCATTAAATATAAGAATGTGTCCCTAGCAGTTGGAGGCAATTATTTGACTGTTTTCTTTAATTAACGTTAATGATCATGATTACATTGGGTAATAGTAACCACTGTTGTTTGCAGGGCTAATAAACAGCAGAAGTGAGGTATGTTGCACAAAATTAAAAAATGTAATGATTATTATATGTGTGACATTGTAAAAAGGGTATTTTCTTTTTAGGATTTGTTCTCATGCATATGCAAAGTATTTTCATACAGAACTGTGAGATAATGGATTATGACCAGCAAACTCCCTCAGTTCCCTTTTGATTGTATACCGCCTGTTTTTTGCAACGCTGCTGTGAGTGATGTTTCTTAATGAAGGCTCACCCACTGCCACTGTAAGCTTCTGTCAAAATGCTTTTGAGCTATATCTGCCAGTGCCTGCCTTTTAAAGTAAGATCTACTTCTGCACAGTTAGGGTACAGGGTGTGCATGAGGCGCAAGGAACATTCGCATTTAACTCTGCTTTTATCTGCATGCTGATAGCCCTATCACGGACAGGACACAGAATAAACTGGTCATGGCCAATGCGGGCCTTAACATTTATTTAGGAAGCTAAAATGAAATGCCTCTTCCTTTTATTCTACAGTGTATATTCAGAGTTCTTAAATATATTTCACTTTGAATGAAAACTGTTTAAAATATAATTCTGAAATGATTCAGAGTAGAAAAACCATTGATGTGACTTTCTCTATATTTCTCTAAGTAATGAATACATATAACATGTACGTTGATGCATTTAGAATTTTGTGATGGTTCCCTAAGACAGCCCTAATGACATTTGAGTTTTGAACATCCACAGTGAAGTATGTTGATTACTTTGCTGGCACACTAGCAGTTCAAAGATTTTTTCGTAGGCAACAGGCTCATTTTAGCTGACTACCCTTCTCCTGGAGGAGGAAGGAGGTGGGGAGGAATTTAAATCCATGACTATATTCCACTATCTGACAAGCGTGAGCTTGTCTGTCATACAAGGACAAAGGAAA